>NC_140297.1:0-500322 GCF_964211825.1 Aythya ferina
CCAGTCCTGAGCAGCTCCCCACCTCCTCCTGCCAACCACGCTCAGCACACACACTATTTGCCCCTCAAAAAAACAAAACCTTAGAACATACACACACAAAAAAAAAAAAAAAACCATCTGAGATCCATAAATGCCAAAAAGACGTGCACGCACAGCAGCCCCTGCAGAGGTAATCACAGACTTACCCTTTGCAGAGGAAAGAGCAGACTCTGATACAACCCTGCTCAGGCTCTTGGTAACGCTGCATCTAAACTGCCAAGCCACATGTAGCATGAAATGAAGCTGGTTTTAGTCCCCTGGAAAATTACACAAGTAGGCTTGTACATCTAGAGATTAAAATATAGCTCAAAAAACAGAAGCGTATCCCACCATCGCAAAGAACAGTGAGCCAGCAACCTCTACTAAATATCCCTCTGTTAAGTGAATTCCAAGGACTTAGAAATCCAGAAATCCATAGACTCCAGCCTGCCTAGAGAACCCTGCAACTGACTGAAGGAAAACAAAACACTTACCTCAAAGAGCAGCCCAGGCAGAAGGAGCTCTCTGATGTCATGCCTGGGGCTCATATACCATTTGGCCCTGCCCAGCACCCAAACCCAATCACATTGTAAAGGGGAGGGACAAAGCACAAGAAAGTAGGAGCAGAGCAGGAGCAGCAGATTTTCATTTTCTTTTTTTTTTTTTTTTTTAAATCTGCTTTACCTGAACAACATGCAGAGGACAAGAGACCTGGGGTGTTTCTAGAAGCAACAATCCCCATGCTTTTGCTGCAGCTTTTAATATTAAAAGGACAACACAACCAGTCAAGTAACTGGAACTTTTTCAAATGGAATTACGTCAAACAGGTTCATCATCACTTGCAAAAACAGAGAACCAGCATTCACTAGCATGCCAGAGCTAATACCCACCTCCTGCACAACGCTCACTACTACTAATGCAACATATCATTGTGCAATACCTCTCTGTTCCTGGTTCCTTTAACTCACCTGCTCAGTAGCTCCAACTGAGAAATGTGCCCGGGCAGCGCTGCGCTGAAATGTGCCCGAACAGACTTATTCTTCAGTGATGAAGAAGGTGACCCTGCTCAGTCTCTTGGCAGTACTGCACTTACGCGGTCAAGAAACCGTACCCCACGGTTTCCCAAAAACAACGTACCTGGCAACCCCTCATAAACATACCTCAAATATGTGAATTCCATGCACATAAAGCCTAGAAGGCTTTATGGTCTAACGACTCGACAGACAGCAAACACACAGGCAAAAGCTCCAGAAATATAACAAACCGCCCCTAACCCTGAGAAAGACCACTGCTTATATGCCCACTGCTGCCATTTTCAGATACATGCTCACACAGGGCTCTTCAATGATACATTTCTCCTAAACCCTGCTCCATCACTTTGCCACCAAGGTTGTGACTTTGATAAGATTTGACATAAAGGCAAAGACTCACAAAAAGCCCTGTAATTCTGCAAAAATCATAAGGGACCCAGAAACACAAAGCAAACACACAAAATAACATCGCCATACTATCCGTAAAACTGCTGTAATAACTACTCACCTGAGGAAGAGCTGCATGCAATACAGGCACCTACTACTTAGATTGCTTTACTATGACAGATCCTACCAGTTGCCACCTCAAAAAGATATGCGTACCGGTTTCTACTTGAAAATGCATCAGTCCATACACTCTGACCCACCTAAAGAACCCTGCAACTGACTGAAGGAAAAACAAAGCACTTACCCCAAAGAGCAGCCCAGGCAGAAGAAGCTCTCTCATGGCACACCTGCAACTCAGTTACTATTAGGTCCCACCTGGAACCTGAAGCCAATCACATGGGAAAGTGCAGGGGGAAAGCACAAAAAAAGCAGAAAGAACAGGAACAGCAGCTGTGGTTTTATTACCTTATTTATATGGCTTAGCTCAACAGCATGCAGAGTGCAGACATGAGAACTGGGGTGTTTCTAGAAGTTACAATCTGTTGTCGACGGAAGGAAGACACAGACGCTCAATATGAGCGAACAGTGAACTTCAACTTTAATGGATAGCTCAGTCGCCTTTTATCTAGTTCGAACATAATCAACTCATACATATTGCAAAAACTAAGCTCAGGATTGACTAACACTTTCCTATCTTGTCAGTTAGTTCCTCCCTCTTTTAGCTACCGTCCCGCCTTAGGGACTTTCCCAACCACACAAGGGCATCGTGTCCTTGGGCCTGATTGGTTCTCAACCGGCTGCGCACGTGCCCAGGCTCATATGAGTTGAGTACGGTACCTCCCCTAGCCCATGACCTCCTAACTGCTCAACATCCACGTGTCCTACCTCACTTAACCATTCCTCCACAATTCCCCCATTTTTATTTTGTGATACAAATACCTTCTCTGTGAGTTGCTCTAGTTTCTTAGTTAGGCAGTTAAAGGTTACATATGCAGCAATTATAATCAATATAATTATAAGTAGAAAGCAAAGTCCCTCTTTAACTAACAAAACCCGTCCACCCATGTTCCCCAAAACAGATTTAAGCCAACCTTCAAACCAACTATCTTGTACTACAATTTTTTGTGTATGATCCCTTAACCATTTCAACTGGTCGTGAATTGACTGACCATGGTCGGAAAGATTAAAGCAACACATTCCTTCTACATCTTCACACCCATGTCCCTGAGCCAAGAACAAGAAATCAATAGCGGCCCTATTTTGCAGCACAGCGTGCCTTAGGCTTTCCGTGTCTTGCGACATTTCAGAAAGAACTTGGGTGGTTACATTTGACTGTTTAACAGCCCAACAAGCAAGCTTATTTATGCTAGCCAAAGCGTGTGCAGTTCCTACAGTCAGAAAAAGATCCATTAAGCAGAGTAATACGGGCAGAGTATGGTGCTAACATTTCACTCAGTTCCTTTGGATCCCCTATCGGGACCCCAAACAAGCATGTTCTGAAAGGGTACATAACATAACACAACTTAACCCTAATAACACTACAATTACTGTAAGCACTTAACGGTAACACAATTAATAGTAAGTAACACAACTTAGTAGTAACACACTTAAACCTAATCACTTGATGGTGATCAAAGGCTGTTCTTGATAGTCGTCGAGGTGTCACAGCCCACGTCATTGTCAGAATGATTATCAGGAACCTCTTCCTGGTCGTCTTCGGCGTGTGCAGATTCTAAAGCTGCTTCAGTCCACTTTGCAGTGATCCACTGGGTACCTGTTTCTGGCACCACTTCAAAATCTCTATAACATTTTATAACATTTTTGCAAGTAACTCTTTAACCACATTTATCACAATACTACATGCAATGATGATTGACACCACAGTGAACAAAATCCTTAATCCCTCTTTGATTAATCCCAGTAACCATCTATGCATTGTTTCAATTATATCAGTGAACCATTGATTGAAAGGATTGATACCATACTGACTCTTTCTCACGTGCTCTTTCAAGAAAGTAATGGATTTGTGAATTGACTCATTACGATCAAAAAGTTTTAAACAGTACGTTCCCTTAAGTTTCTCCAAGTGGCTACTTCGCACAATGACTCCATACTTGTGAAACATGATTTTGCTCGACCAGTACTCATTTCCTATGATTTCAGCCTGCACTATGGCAATAAATGCGCTCTCACTAACACAGTACACAGCACACTCACACACCCAGAGGCCTCTGGCACATCTCACTCTCAATCATACCACAACCTCAATCATACCACACGAATATAATTTAGAATGATAAGCAAACAAACAAGTATTGCCTCTCATTGTGTTCCTCATGAAGTGACTTGCAACACTTTGTTTTAAAACCTTACCCTTACACAAATACTTTCAACACAAAATACCTGGACATTTAAAAATAACACATACAATTAATAACACTCCAGTTAGTATCCCTTTTTCATTGCAAGGTAAACCTCTTATAAAAAGAATGCCAGAGAGAAGCAGCACAGCCGCCGCTGCTTCCATGGTTACATCAGACAGGCTGCAGGGTCCTGATGTCCGTCCCTCTGCTCTGTGCCGACTCGCCACATGGTGAGGGTCAGCTGCCGTTCGATTCCGCGGAACTCCGAGCGCAGCACTGCTCGTGGCGGTGACTGAGGGGGGGGGGAGGCTCCCACTGCCCCGTAGCCCCCTGAGGCAGCGTTATCGTTCTCACTGAAGGCAGCAGTGGGCAATCCCCAGCTCCAACACTTCCCGGCAATCCCAGTCGCTCTGTAGCGGCAGTAGCGACTCTCTGCTCAGCCTGATGTATAACTAAGGCGTTAGTGACTGCTCTCCAAGGCTTCAATAATTTTTTAGCAGCCTTATTTTCATTAATAACTTCATCAAACAATTTGTCCCCAAATTTACGCCACTCTGTTTGTTCAAAAACTGTATCAGGATTGATAAAACAACCCTGCATTACTCCATATGCTAATAATCCTGGTAAATCCTTTTTGCAGTCTATATCTGAAGTGCTCCGCTTTTCTAAAAAGCATTCGAGCAAAGCATACGCCGATGTCTCTCCATACCTTTATATACGTCGGTTGCAGCCTTTGCAAAGACCTCGGCGGCGCTTCTCCGGCGGGACCCTTTATAGGCTCATCCCGGGTGCGGGGACTCCCTTCCACCTTCCGAGCTGCGGGTGCGGGGACTCCAAGTTTTCGTCCCTTTCACCTTTCAGACCTCGGCGACGCGTGACCAGCGGGATCCTCTCCCGGGTGCGGGGACTCCACGTCCCTTTCACCTTCCCGACACGGGTGAGGGGATTCTTGTCCCTTCCACCTCCTGGGCTGCGTTGCAGGACCGGTTCCTCCCTTATTCCGTCCAACCGTGGCCCAGGATCACCGCCAGCAGTATCCAAATCCCGTTCAGATCGGTCCCTGTTCGGGCGCTATTTGTTGTCGACGGAAGGAAGACAGACACTCAATATGAGTGAACAGTGAACTTCAACTTTAATGGATAGCTCAGTCGCCTTTTATCTAGTTCGAACATAATCAACTCATACATATTGCAAAAACTAAGCTCAGGATTGGCTAACACTTTCCTATCTTGTCAGTTAGTTCCTCCCTCTTTTAGCTACTGTCCCGCCTTAAAGACTTTCCCAACCACACAAGGGCATCGTGTCCTTCGGCCTGATTGGTTCTCAACCGGCTGCGCACGTGCCCAGGCTCATATGAGTTGAGTACGGTACCTCCCTAGCCCATGACCTCCTAACTGCTCAACATCCACGTGTCCTACCTCACTTAACCATTCCTCCACAACAATCCCCATGCTTTTGCTACAGCTTTGAATATTAAAAGGACAAAATGACCAAGCAAATAGCTGATTTTTTTTTTTTTTCATCTGGAATTAGCTCAAGCTTTTATTTACATAGAAAGAAAAGTCTAGGAGCAGAACTGATTACATGCCAAAAAAGAATTCAATTCCATTCCACTCGCAGGAAAAATCACTTACTTCAGTAAGCTGAGAACCAAAAGGCTATGCTGATGTGTTAAAACACATTACAGGACACTGGGTCCAGGCCCTCCGCTGCACCCACTTAAAATCCATCCCTACACTCACCAAGGTGCAACCCCAACCCAAACACAAACGCAGCATTTCAGCTTCAACACAGTTTTGGGAACTGGTAGAAAGGACACCTCATCCTCAGCAAGGTGTGCTCAGGCTACACAGTACAGGGCTTTGGGCACCTCTTTGCCTACCAAAGAAGACAGCCATCAGCACCTGCTTTGTTCCGATCCTAAAGGCTAACATCACAGCCCACGTTGCCTGGGACACCTGATAAACAGAAGAGAAAGCAGCCATACCGTTTTCAAGCCGTCCCTGCAGGTATCGCTCCTCGATGATCTGCAACCTCTTCTCAAATCCTCAACCGCTTCTGTGGAGAGCCTGCCATGGCACCTGCAAAGCAAGATGGATACCCTTCGCAGTCACCTTGTGCTACTTGGCAGTTCTGCTCCAATCCAGCTCACAGACAGCCCGCCCTTCTCGTGCTGCTCTTCAGAGTGCAGCTTGGCCCCACTCAGCCTGTGCAACACACCTGCAAAAGAAAAAGAAAAGCATAGGCTGAAGCAGCATCCAAAGACACAGCACAGATAGGACAGTTACTCTCATCTGCTCCCTTACCTCTGCTCCCTCACCTGCCCTCGAGGCAGGTGCTTCCATCTGCTCTCTTAGGCCAGCTACAACACACCCCTGAAATATAAACAGGATTTTTACTGTACTTTGTGCAGTTAAGTAACTGCAGTGACAACTGCACCCCTAAAGTACCTGCTACATCTGTTCATCGCTCACCTTGCCGAAAGCAGCTATGCTCAAGTCCCGCGTTGTACACTGTTTCACCTTAAACAAATGAGAACAGTCACAAGATAATCATTCAGCGGCCAGCATTAGCACCCATCCCTCAACAACACAAGGAACCCCATTTACAATATTATAATTTCTAAACAGAAGCCCCTTGCCTCAGCACCTCAGAAGTAGATCAAGCCAGTCACCGAGCTGCCTACCGAGTGCTGGACAGTTCCAGAAGGAGCTCTTTTCTATGACAGGTTCCTCCTAAGTTTTACGCTGTACTGGGGGACAGGATAGAAATAAAAATAAAAATTTCAAAACCCCTTATCTGTAAGCTTTCAATATTCAACAGACCTCCTCAAGCACACCATTCAAGCACTATGCGAGCAGCTGCTCACAAGCAGATATACTCTCCCCCCCCACACACATCTGCCAAACACCACAGAGATGACTTTGCCAGCTGCCCTTCAGTACGTGCCCAGAGGTAGACCGGATGTCTTTGCCAAAACACTCCCGACAATGTATTAGCACACCCATGCACTACCACGTTAGCTGTCATCACTAACTGCCAGGCAGGACAGCTCCAGACCAAACACATACACACACAGCCACGCCACAAACACTACAAACAAAACACACAACACAAGGCGCAAGAAAAAGTGACCCCCGGAGGGAAGCCCTATGGCAACAGCAAGTCAGAACAGGTGCTCTGCACCAGACCCTAGAGGAGACTCAAATGTCACCACACGCGACTGGAAGCAACTGCCAGAACTGGGATGATGGAGGCCGAAAAAGCCTGCCTTCAAGACAAGAGACCAGAAGGATGGGGACTGAAAACCCCATAAGACGACGCTTAGGAAATCAATTCCCAACAAGAGCTCCTGATGCGGCCCAGATGACTTCTGCAAGAGTGAGGATGGAAACAGACGCGATCTCAAACCGAATATGATGCACAAGACCTGAAACAGACCTGCTCTTTAAGCAGTGACTGCAACACAAGAAGTGCTCTGATCAGAGTCACGATGACAAAACATGCATTGAGGCCCTTCAGCACCACTACCAAGTCCCCTGTCTGGTCAGTCCAGTGTCAAAAGCTAGGAGGATATCAAGACCCGAGAAGCACAGAACAGACATCGCAGAAGCAACACAAGACAGACAAACAGAAGGAAACTGTCCTGCCTGGCGCACGCACTCACGCTACAAAATAATCCCGCTGCTTCTATTAGCCTGGTGACCCAGCCACAAGCAGCCTGAACGTGACCCAGCCTGAACCACCCTCACCGTGGAACCAAGTCTAGTCAGCCAGCTGGCTCCATGCTGCTCTGACTCCCAGCTCCCATTAGCCACCCCAGATATGCAAATACCAGGTGCCCCCCAGCTTAGCTCTCAGGTTGCTGCATGGTAAAGTCCCTCCGCTTCAAGAAACGCACAGGCACTGATTGTCATCTTAGTCAATTGCCAGGCTCATCATCAGCTGCAAAAACAGAGTACCAGCATTCACTAGGACGCCAGCCCCATTGCTCACCTTCTCCACAATGCTGACCACTACTGATGCAAAATACGATTGTGCTCACGTGTTCCTCTCCGAGTCCAAGCTCCAACAGTGCAGCCAGTGTCATCCACACCACCTGGGAAAACAAAGGGATTAAATGATCGTTGCGTTCACAACACGTCACCCAATGGTGGTTTTTTTTTGTTATTGTTGTTTTTTTGTGTGTGTGTGTGTGTTTCCTTTATTTTTTTTTTTTTTTTTTTGGTCTGCTTTACCTCAACAGCATGCAGAGTGCAAACAAGAAAACTGGGGTGTTTCTAGAAGCAACAATCCCCATGCTTTTGCTGTAGCTTTGAATATTAAAAGGACAATATGACCCAGCAAGTAACTGGAACTTTCTTACCTGGAATTAGCTCAAACTTTTCTTCACATTGAAAGAAAAATCTAGGAGCAGAAGACATTATACACCAACAAAATTAATTCCATTTCATCCCCAGAAAAAAAATCACATACTCTCATCCCCTCCTGTACCTCAGCCGCTTGCCTACCCCACGTGGCACACGCTTCCATCTGTTCTCTTTACCCACTTATAGCACCTCTAAAAGACAAACTGGAATTTTACTCTATTGGCTGTAGGAAAATAACTGCAGTGACAACCGCGCCCCAAAAACAACAGTTACCTCTGCTCATCACGCACCAGAGTCACTGCAGAGGCAGCTCGGGTCAAGACGTCCTGCACTGCGCACTGCGTTTCAGCCTGAACAAAAGGAAAAACACAGGCAGAAGATAAACATTCAGCTGACAGCAGTAGCACCCATCCCTCAACAACAAAAGGGACCCCATCTTTAGTTTTATCCTTTCAAAACAGCAGGCCACTTGCCTCTGTACCTGCAAATTAGGTCCAAGCTTGAAAGGAGCGGCCAGCATCACCCACGCCACCTGGGAACACAAAAGGACACAATGACCACTGTGCTTGCAAGCAACCACCTGCCACACTGCTCCTCTATCCCACACAGCCTCACCTCGGACCCTCACAGGGAAACACCTGAGCGTCTTCCCTTCGCTTCGGATAAGGGATGACCAGGCTGACAACACTCACCTTCCCTCAGTGCTTCGTGACATGAGGATTTCCCTTCCCTGTCCACGACTGCACAAAGCACCTGTGGAGACGAGAGAAAAGCACACTCTGAGGCACCTCACAACCACAGCGTACCTGCTGCAATACCTCTCTCTTCCCAGCTCCTGTACTTCAGCTGCTCACCAGCTCTAACTCAGATTCTTCGCTCACAGTGCCACAGCAAACTCTGCCTGGGCCACACAACACACACTACACAAGCTACAATGGCTAAGACACACAAACTGGAACATTCCCACCCAATAATCAATCGCGTCGCATAGGAAGGCTGCCGCACACTCCTAGAAACCAAACCTACCAGTCCTGAGCAGCTCCCCACCTCCTCCTGCCAACCACGCTCAGCACACACACTATTTGCCCCTCAAAAAATAAAAGCTTAGAATATACACACACACAAAAAAAAAACACTATCTGAGATCCATAAATGCCAAAAAGACGTGCACGCACAGCAGCCCCTGCAGAGGTAATCACAGACTTACCCTTTGCAGAGGAAAGAGCAGACTCTGATACAACCCTGCTCAGGCTCTTGGTAATGCTGCATCTAAACTGCCAAGCCACATGTAGCATGAAATGAAGCTGGTTTTAGTCCTCTGGAAAATTACACAAGTAGGTTTATACATCTAGAGATTAAAATATAGCTCAAAAAAAGAAGAGCATCCCACCATCAAAAAAAAAAAAAAAAAAAAAGAGCCAGCAACCTCTACTAAATATTCCTCTGTTAAGTGAATTCCAAGCACTTAGAAATCCGGAAATCCATAGACTCCAGCCTGCCTAGAGAACCCTGCAACTGACTGAAGGAAAACAAAACACTTACCCCAAAGAGCAGCCCAGGCAGAAGGAGCTCTCTGATGTCATGCCTGGGGCTCATATACCATTTGGCCCCGCCCAATATCCAAACCCTATCACCTGGAAAAGGGGAGGGACAAAGCACAAGGAAGTAGGAGCAGAGCAGGAGGAGCAGTAGCTGTTTTTTTTTTTGTTTGTTTTGTTTGTTTATTTGTGTTTTTTTTTTTTTAAATCTGCTTTACCTGAACATCATGTAGAGAACAGACAAGAGACCTGGGGTGTTTCTAGAAGCAACAATCCCCATGCTTTTGCTGCAGCTTTTAATATTAAAAGGACAACACGACCAGTCAAGTAACTGGAACTTTTTCAAATGGAATTACGTCAAACACATTCATTATCACTTGCAAAAACAGAGAACCAGCAATCACTAGCATGCCAGAGTGTTGTTGACGGAAGGAAGACAGGGACACTCAATATGAGTGATATGATCAGCAAGCTTCGATTTATTGGATAGCTCAGACGCCTTTTATTCCTTAACATATAATTAGCTCATACATATTACAAAAGTTAAGCTCATGATTGGTCCCCCTACGTCCTTATCTTATCAGCTTCTTCCTCATCCTTTCGACCGAAATAACACAGTCGGTACTTTCCCAAACCGCCAACGGATATTGCGTCCTTGTGTCTGATTGGCTCAGACAAGTTGTGTGCGATGTTTGTCCAACTCGTAAAGATTCAGCTGTTTTATGTCTACGTGACCTATCTCAGTTAACCATCCCTCTACAATTCCCCCGTTTTTATTTTGGACTACTAATACCTTTTCTGTGACTTGTTCAAGCTTCTTAGTTAAGCAACCAAAAATTATTCGCGCAGCTATTTTTATCAATATAACTATAAGCAGAAAGCGAAATCCCTCTTTGATTAGACTCACTAACCAGTTAGACAGACCCCCAAAGATGGACTGCAACCAATTGTCAAGCCAACTAGGTTGTACTGTAATTTTCTTTGTGTGCTGCATCAACCATTTCAACTGGTCATGAATCGATTGACCATGATCTGAAAGATTGAAACAACACATTCCTTCAAAATCTTCACATCCATATCCTTGCGCTAAAAGCAAAAAATCAATTGCAGCCCTATTTTGTAACACAACATGCCTAAGACTATCCATATCTTGTGCCATTTCAGTAATAATTTCAGTTGTTACATTTGATTGCTTAACAGCCCAACAAGCAAGCTTATTAATGCTAGCCAAAACATGTGCAGTTCCCACTGCTGGAACTAATGAAGCAAATATTCTCTCAGCAGCGCCCCATAATTCTACACCATCATCACAGTCAGAACCTAAAGTCTTAAGAGCTCGTTTGGATCTCTGCGACAAGCTCTGGTTCCGGAGACTGTATAAGTCCGGGGCGAACAATGTGAGTCGCCCTAGATAACATGGACCCCCAAACGCGTTGGCAGGTATTCCTTGCCATGCACGATCCCCGCAAATCAAAAACATGCCAGGTGGCAGAGCCTTTGCAGTGTCATTATTCCACATCGGATTGTTATTAGATTTTGCTTCAGCTCCCAAAGCCCCCAGTCCTTGACTCCATACTTGTGAAATATGATTTTGCTCGACCGATCGCAACTAGTCCTGCTAGTTGCTTACAATCGACTCCCCATTTTTCTAAAAAGCACTGTAATGAATCTAGGGCTACGTCGTCCTTCATTTTCCTATGATTTTTTTGCCGGCACTAATTTCCTATGATTTCAGCCTGCACTATGGCAACCTGCACTATGGCAATAAGCACGCTCTCACTAACACAGTACATAGCACACTCGCACACACACAGCACAATTGCACACCCAGAGGCCTCTGGCACATCTCAATCTCAATCATACCACAACCTCAATCATACCACGAGAATATAATTTAGAATGATAAGCAAACAATACGTGCGGCCAATATAATTTAGAATCGTAACCCAACAAATAAGTATTGTCTCTCATTGTGTTCCTCGTGAAGTGACTTGCAACACTTTGTTTTAAAACCTTACCCTTACACAAATACTTTCAACACAAAATACCTGGACATTTAAGAATAACACATACAATTATTAACACTTCAGTTAGTATTCCTCCAACAGCTGAAAACATACTGTTTGTCTGCAGCTTCAGGAGATCTTTGCTCCTGTGGTGAGCAGCTGAGAGTGGAGTCCCCTCCGAGCAAAAACGCTCAGGGTGCACCTAGGGGCGTCCACGCTGCAGCCGATCCCCGCAGCCGAGCAGTGTCTCCTCAAGTCTGCCGGTGGTCATTTGGCAGTGTAATCTGCATCTCTGCACTCCTGCCCCGCAATAGAGTTAAGTCGTCATTACTAATCCATAGAATGTGGCAACCCCACGGAATCTTATCCAGAAACATAGTTATAACACCGATCTGGGGACGAATAGTCTTTTTTGCATTGCAAGATAAACCTCTTATAAAATGAATGCCAGAGAGAAGCAGCACAGCCGCCGCTGCTTCCATGGTTACATCTGACAGTCTGCAGGGTCCTGATGTCCACCCCTCTGCTCTGTGCCGACTCACCACACAGTGAGGGTCAGCTGCCGTTGTCCACTGATGCCTCTGGTCTACTGTAGCAACTCGATCTCGGATATCCCGCATCGCACCGCGATTACTTCAATTTCCCGCGACCCTCCGCAATTCCTTTTTCCACATCCCTCCGCAATTCCTTTTTACAGTCTATACCCTGCGTGCTCTGCTTTTCTAAAAAGCACTTGAGCAGATCATACGTCGCTTGTCTCTCCATACCTTTGTTGACGTCAGCGCTGTTGCAGCCTTTGCAAGACCTCGGCGACGCGTGGCCGACGGGACCCTCTATAGGTGCTCCCGGGTGCGAGGATTCAGCATTTTCGTCCCTTCCACCTCCTGAGCTGCATTGCAGGACCTGTTTCCTTCCCTTATTCCGTCGATCCGTGGCTCGCAGGTTCACCGCCAGCGGAGTCCCTGTTCAGGCGCCATTTGTTGTCGACAGAAGGAAGACAGAGACACTCACTATGAGTGATCAGCAAGCTTCGATTTATTGGATAGCTCAGACGCCTTTTATTCCTTAACATATAATTAGCTCATACATATTACAAAAGTTAAGCTCATGATTGGTCCCCCTACGTCCTTATCGTATCAGCTTCTTCCTCATCCTTTCGACCGAAATAACACAGTCGGTACTTTCCCAAACCGCCGACGGATATTGTGTCCTTGTGTCTGATTGGCTCAGACAAGTTGTGTGCGATGTTTGTCCAACTCGTGAAGATTCAGCTGTTTTATGTCTACGTGACCTACCTCAGTTAACCATCCCTCTACACCAGATCTAATACCCACCTCCTGCACAACACTCGCTACTACTGATGCAACATACAGTTGTGCAATACCTCTCTGTTACCAACTCCTTTATCTCACCTGCTCAGTAGCTCCACCTGAGTAATGGGCCCGGGCGGCGCCGCGCCGAAATGGGCCCGGGCGGCGCCGCGCCGAAATGGGCCCGGGCGGCGCCGCGCCGAAATGGGCCCGGGCGGCGCCGCGCCGAAATGGGCCCGGGCGGCGCCGCGCCGAAATGGGCCCGGGCGGCGCCGCGCCGAAATGGGCCCGGGCGGCGCCGCGCCGAAATGGGCCCGGGCGGCGCCGCGCCGAAATGGGCCCGGGCGGCGCCGCGCCGAAATGGGCCCGGGCGGCGCCGCGCCGAAATGGGCCCCAACAGACTTATTCTTCAGTGATGAAGAAGGTGACCCTGCTCAGTCTCTTGGCAGTACTGCACTTACGCGGTCAAGAAACCGTACCCCACGGTTTCCCAAAAACAACATACCTGGCAACCCCTCATAAACATACCTCAAATATGTGAATTCCATGCACATAAAGCCTAGAAGGCTTTATGGTCTAACGACTCGACAGACAGCAAACACACAGGCAAAAGCTCCAGAAATGTAACAAACTGTCCCTAAACCTGAAACAGAATACCCCTTACATGCCCACTGCTGCCATTTTCAGATACATGCTCACACAGGGAGCTTCAATGATACATTTCTCCTAAATCCTGCTCCATCACTTTGCCACCAAGGTTGTGACTTTGATAAGATTTGACATAAAGGCAAAGACTCACAAAAAAAAAACGTAATTCTGCAAAAATCATAAGGGACCCAGAAACACAAAGCAAACACACAAAGTAACATCGCCATACTATCCGTAACACTGCTATAACTACTACTCACCTGAGGAAGAGCTGCATGCAATACAGGCACCTACTACTAGATTGCTTTACAATGACAGATCCTGCCAGTTACCACCTCAAAAAAGATATGCGTACCGGTTTCTACTTGAAAATGCATTAATCCATAGACTCTGACCCACCTAAAGAACCCTGCAACTGACTGAAGGAAAAACAAAGCACTTACCCCAAAGTGCAGCCCAGGCAGAAGGAGCTCTCTGATGGCATACCTGCAACTCAGTTACTATTAGGTCCCACCTGGAACCTGAAGCCAATCACCTGGGAAAGTGCAGGGGGAAAGCACAAAAAAAGCAGAAAGAGGAGGAGCAGCAGCTGTGGTTTATTTACTTATTTATAAGGCTTAGCTCAACAGCATGCAGAGGGCAGACAGGAGAACTGGGGTGTTTCTAGAAGCAACAATCCCCATGCTTTCGCTGCAGCTTTGAATGTTAGAAGGACATTACCACCAAGCAAGTAACTGAAGTTTTTCCTGCTGGAATTAGCTCAAACTTTTATTTATACAGAAAGAAAAATCTAGGAGCAGAACTGATTACATGCCAAAAAAAAAGTCAATTCCATTCCACTCGCAGGAGAAATCACTTACTTCAGCAGGCTATCTGAGAACCAAAAGGCTATGCTGATGGGTCAAAACACACTACAGGACACTGGGGCTGGGACCTCCGCTGCACCCACTTAAAACCCATCCCTACACTCACCAAGGTGCAACCCCAACCAAAACACAGACACAGCATTTCAGCTTCAACACAGTTTTGGGATCTGATAGAAAGGACACCTCATCCTCAGGGAGGCATGCTCAAGCTACACAGGACAGGGCTTCAGGCAACTCTTTGCCTACCGAAGAAGACCACCATCAGCACCTGCTTTGTTCAGATTCTAAAGACTAACATCACAGCCCACGTCGCCTGGGACACCTGATAAACAGAAAAGAAAGCAGCCATACTGTTTTCAAGCCGTCCCTGCAGGTATCGCTCCTCGATGATCTGCAACCTCTTCTCAAATCCTCAACCGCTTCTGTGGAGAGCCTGCCATGGCACCTGCAAAGCAAGATGGATACCCTTCGCAGTCACCTTGTGCTACTTGGCAGTTCTGCTCCAATCCAGCTCACAAACAGCCCGCCCTTCTCGTGCTGCTCTTCAGAGTGCAGCTTGGCCCCACTCAGCCTGTGCAACACACCTGCAAAAGAAAAAGAAAAGCATAGGCTGAAGCAGCATCCAAAGACACAGCACAGATAGGACAGTTACTCTCATCTGCTCCCTTACCTCTGCTCCCTCACCTGCCCTCGAGGCAGGTGCTTCCATCTGCTCTCTTAGGCCAGCTACAACACACCCCTGAAATATAAACAGGATTTTTACTGTACTTTGTGCAGTTAAGTAACTGCAGTGACAACTGCACCCCTAAAGTACCTGCTACATCTGTTCATCGCTCACCTTGCCGAAAGCAGCTATGCTCAAGTCCCGCGTTGTACACTGTTTCACCTTAAACAAATGAGAACAGTCACAAGATAATCATTCAGCGGCCAGCATTAGCACCCATCCCTCAACAACACAAGGAACCCCATTTACAATATTATAATTTCTAAACAGAAGCCCCTTGCCTCAGCACCTCAGAAGTAGATCAAGCCAGTCACCGAGCTGCCTACAGAGCACTAAACAGTTCCAGAAGGAGCTCTTTTCTATGACAGGTTCCTCCTAAGTTTTACGCTGTACTGGGGGACAGGATAGAAATAAAAAATAAAAATTTCAAAACCCCTTATCTGTAAGCTTTCAATATTCAACAGACCTCCTCAAGCACACCATTCAAGCACTATGCGAGCAGCTGCTCACAAGCAGATATACTCTCCCCCCCCACACACATCTGCCAAACACCACAGAGATGACTTTGCCAGCTGCCCTTCAGTACGTGCCCAGAGGTAGACCGGATGCCTTTGCCAAAACACTCCCGACAATGTATTAGCACACCCATGCACTGCCACGTTAGCTGTCATCACTAACTGCCAGGCAGGACAGCTCCAGACCAAACACATACACACACAGCCACGCCACAAACACTACAAACAAAACACACAACACAAGGCGCAAGAAAAAGTGACCCCCGGAGGGAAGCCCTATGGCAACAGCAAGTCAGAACAGGTGCTCTGCACCAGACCCTAGAGGAGACTCAAATGTCACGACACGCGACTGGAAGCAACTGCCAGAACTGGGATGATGGAGGCCGAAAAAGCCTGCCTTCAAGACAAGAGACCAGAAGGATGGGGACTGAAAACCCCATAAGACAACGCTTAGGAAATCAATTCCCAACAAGAGCTCCTGATGCGGCCCAGATGACTTCTGCAAGAGTGAGGATGGAAACAGACGCGATCTCAAACCGAATACGATGCACGAGACCTGAAACAGAACTGCATTTCAAGCAGCGACTGCAAGACAAGAAGTGCTCGGATCAGAGCCACGATGACAAAACAAGCACTGAGGCCCTTCAGCACCGCTACCAAGTCCCCTGTCTGGTCAGTCCAGTGTCAAAAGCTAGGAGGATATCAAGACCCGAGAAGCACAGAACAGACGCTGCAGAAGCAACACTACAAGACAGACGAACAGAAGGAAACTGTCCTGCCTGGCGCACGCACTCACGCTACAAAATAATCCCGCTGCTTCTATTAGCCTGGTGACCCGGCCACAAGCAGCCTGAACGTGACCCAGCCTGAACCAACCTCGCATTGGCACCAAGTATTTTCAGCCAGCTGGCTCCACGCTGCTCTGGCTCCCAGCTCCCATTAGCCACCCCAGATATGCAAATACCAGGTGCCCCCCAGCTTAGCTCTCAGGTTGCTGCATGGTAAATTCCCTCCGCCTCAAGAAATGCACAGGCACTGGTCATCATCTTAGTCAATTGCCAGGCTCATCATCAGCTGCAAAAACAGAGTACCAGCATTCACTAGCATGCCGGTCATGATGCCCACCTTCTCCACAATGCTGACTACTGCTGATGCAACATACAACTATGCTCACCTGTTCCTCTCCAAATCCAAGCTCCAACACTGCAACCAGTGTCATCCACACCACCTGGGAAAACAAAGGGATTAAATGATCGTTGCGTTCACAACACGTCACCCAATGGTGGTTTTTTTTTGTTATTGTTGGTTTTTTGTGTGTGTGTGTGTGTGTGTTTCCTTTATTTTTTTTTTTTTTTTGGTCTGCTTTAGCTCAACAGCATGCAGAGTGCAAACAAGAAAACCGGGGTGTTTCTAGAAGCAACAATCCCCATGCTTTTGCTGCAGCTTTGAATATTAAAAGGACAATACGACCCAGCAAGTAACTGGAACTTTCTTACCTGGAATTAGCTCAAACTTTTCTTCACATTGAAAGAAAAATCTAGGAGCAGAACACATTATACACCAACAAAATTAATTCCATTTCATCCCCAGAAAAAAAATCACATACTCTCATCCCCTCCTGTACCTCAGCCGCTTGCCTACCCCACGTGGCACACGCTTCCATCTGTTCTCTTTACCCACTTATAGCACCTCTAAAAGACAAACTGGAATTTTACTCTATTGGCTGTAGGAAAATAACTGCAGTGACAACCGCGCCCCAAAAACAACAGTTACCTCTGCTCACCACGCACCAGAGTCACTGCAGAGGCAGCTCGGGTCAAGACGTCCTGCACTGCGCACTGCGTTTCAGCCTGAACAAAAGGAAAAACACAGGCAGAAGATAAACATTCAGCTGACAGCAGTAGCACCCATCCCTCAACAACAAAAGGGACCCCATCTTTAGTTTTATCCTTTCAAAACAGCAGGCCACTTGCCTCTGTACCTGCAAATTAGGTCCAAGCTTGCAAGGAACGGCCAGCATCACCCACGCCACCTGGGAACACAAAAGGACACAATGACCACTGTGCTTGCAAGCAACCACCTGCCACACTGCTCCTCTATCCCACACAGCCTCACCTCGGACCCTCACAGGGAAACACCTGAGTGTCTTCCCTTCGCTTCGGATAAGGGATGACCAGGCTGACAACACTCACCTTCCCTCAGTGCTTCGTGACATGAGGATTTCCCTTCCCTGTCCACAACTGCACAAAGCACCTGTAGAGGCGAGAGAAAAGCACACTCTGAGGCACCTCACAACCACAGCGTACCTGCTGCAATACCTCTCTCTTCCCAGTTCCTTTACTTCAGTTGCTCAACAGCTCTAACTCAGATTCTTCGCTCACAGCGCCACAGCAAATTCTGCCCGGGCCACACAACATACGCTACACAAGCTACATTGCTTAGGACACACAAGCTGGAACGTTCCCGCCCAACAATCAGTCGCATCGCACAGGATGGATGCCGCATACTCCTAGAAACCAAACCTTCCAGTCCTGAGCAGCTCCCAACCTCCACCTGCCTACCAGGTTCAGCACACTAACTGTTTACCCCTCAGAAAACCAGAAACTTAGAACATACACACACACAAACAACAAAAAAAAAAAAAAAAAAAAAACACAACCGCACAAACGCCAAAAAGACATGCACACACAGCAACCCCGGCAGGAGTAATCACAGACTTACCCTTTGCAGATGAAAAAGGGGACTCTGATACAACCCTGCTCAGGCTCTTGGTAATGCTGCATCTACGCTGCCAAGCCACATGTAGCATGTAATCAAGCTGGTGTAACTCTCCAGGGGACTAAAACAAGTGGTTTTAAACATGCAGAGATTAAAATACATCTCAAAAACAGGAGAATATGCGGCCATCCTAAAAAAAAGTGAGCCAGCAGCCTCTACTAAATATCCCTCTAATTCAAGCACTTAGAGATCTAGAATTCCAACCACTTAGAAATCCAGAAATCCATAGACTCCAGCCTGCCTAGAGAACCCTGCAACTGACTGAAGGAAACACAAAGCACTTACCCTCAAAGAGCAGCCCAGGCAGAAGGAGCACTCTGATGCCATGCCTGGGGCTCATATACCTTTTGGCCCCGCCCAGCACCCAAACCCAATCACCTGGGAAAGGGGAGGGGCAAAGCACAAGAAAGTAGAAATAGAGCAAGAGAAGTAGCTGTTTTTCTTTTTGTTTCTTTTTTTAAATAAACTTTATCTCAAAAGCATGCAGAGAGCAGACCAAATATTTGCAGTGATTCTAGAAGCAAAAACCGCCTTTGGCTTATTCTGCAGGTTTTAATATTGAATTGACAATATCACCAAGCTAATAACTGAAACTTTTTGAACTGGAATTAGTTTAAATAGGCTCATCCCCATCTGTAAACACAGAGAACCAGCATTCACTACCACGCAAGCCCTAATACCCATGTCCTGCACAACGCACACTACAACTAATGCAACATACCATTGTGCAATACTTCTCTGTTCCCGGTTCCTTTACCTCACCTGCTCAGTAGCTCCACCTGAGTAATGGGCCCGGGCGGCGCCGCGCCGAAATGGGCCCGGGCGGCGCCGCGCCGAAATGGGCCCGGGCGGCGCCGCGCCGAAATGGGCCCGGGCGGCGCCGCGCCGAAATGGGCCCGGGCGGCGCCGCGCCGAAATGGGCCCGGGCGGCGCCGCGCCGAAATGGGCCCGGGCGGCGCCGCGCCGAAATGGGCCCGGGCGGCGCCGCGCCGAAATGGGCCCGGGCGGCGCCGCGCCGAAATGGGCCCGGGCGGCGCCGCGCCGAAATGGGCCCGGGCGGCGCCGCGCCGAAATGGGCCCGGGCGGCGCCGCGCCGAAATGGGCCCGGGCGGCGCCGCGCCGAAATGGGCCCGGGCGGCGCCGCGCCGAAATGGGCCCGGGCGGCGCCGCGCCGAAATGGGCCCGGGCGGCGCCGCGCCGAAATGGGCCCGGGCGGCGCCGCGCCGAAATGGGCCCGGGCGGCGCCGCGCCGAAATGGGCCCGGGCGGCGCCGCGCCGAAATGGGCCCCAACAGACTTATTCTTCAGTGATGAAGAAGGTGACCCTGCTCAGTCTCTTGGCAGTACTGCACTTACGCGGTCAAGAAACATTACCCCACGGTTTCCCAAAAACAACGTACCTGGCAACCCCTCATAAACATACCTCAAATATGTGAATTCCATGCACATAAAGCCTAGAAGGCTTTATGGTCTAACGACTCGACAGACAGCAAACACACAGGCAAAAGCTCCAGAAATACAATAAACTGTCCCTAAACCTGAAACAGAATACCCCTTACATGCCCACTGCTGCCATTTTCAGATACACGCTCACACAGGGAGCTTCAATGATACATTTCTCCTAAACCCTGCTCCATCACTTTGCCACCAAGGTTGTGACTTTGATAAGATTTGACATAAAGGCAAAGACTCACAAAAAAAAACGTAATTCTGCAAAAATCATAAGGGACCCAGAAACACAAAGCAAACACACAAAGTAACATCACCATACTATCCGTAACACTGCTATAACTACTACTCACCTGAGGAAGAGCTGCATGCAATACAGGCACCTACTACTAGATTGCTTTACAATGACAGATCCTGCCAGTTGCAACCTCAAAAAGATAGGAGTACTGGTTTCTACTTGAAAACGCATCAGTCCATAGACTGACCCACCTAAAGAACCCTCCAAACAACTGAAGGAAAACCAAAGCACTTACCCCAAAGTGCAGCCCAGGCAGAAGGAGCTCTCTCATGGCATACCTGCAACTCAGTTACCATTAGGTCCCACCTGGAACCTGAAGCCAATCACCTGGGAAAGTGCAAGGGGAAAGCACAAAAAAGCAGAAAGAGGAGGAGCAGCAGCTGTGGTTTTATTAACTTCTTTATATGGCTTAGCTCAACAGCATGCAGAGCGCAGACAAGAGAACTGGGGTGTTTCTAGAAACAAAAATCCCCATGCTTTTGCTACAGCTTTGAATATTGAAAGGAAAATACAAACAAGCAAAACAAGCAAGTAACTCTTTTTTTTTTTTTTCCACCTGGAATTACCTCAATCTTTCATTTACAAAGAAAAATCTAGGAACAGAATAGATTACATGCCAAAAGAAGAATTCGATTCCATTCCACTCGCAGGAGAAATCACTTACTTCAGCAGGCTATCTGAGAACCAAAAGGCTATGCTGATGGGTCAAAACACACTACAGGACACTGGGGCCGGGCCCTCCGCTGCACCCACTTAAAACCCATCCCTACACTCACCAAGGTGCAACCCCAACCCGAACACAGACGCAGCATTTCAGCCTCAACACAGTTTCCAGAACTGCTGGAAAGCAAGCTTCATCCTCAGCGAGGCGTGCCCAGGCTACACAGGACAGGGCTGCGGGCAACTCTTTGCCTACCGAAGAAGACTGCCATCAGCACCTGCTTTGTTCCAATCCTAAAGACTAACATCACAGCCCACGTTGCCTGGGACACCTGATAAACAGAAGAGAAAGCAGCCATACCGTTTTCAAGCCGTCCCTGCACGTGTCGCTCCTCGATGATCTGCAACCTCTTCTCAAATCCTCAACCGCTTCTGCGGAGAGCCTGCCATGGCACCTGCAAAGCAAGACCCTTCGCAGTCACCTCGTGCTACTTGGCAGTTCTGCTCCAATCCAGCTCACAAACAGCCCGCCCTTCCCGTGCTGCTCTTCAGAGTGCAGCTTGGCCCCACTCAGCCTGTGCGACACACCTGTGAAACAAAAAGAAAAGCATAGGCTGAAGCAGCATCCAAAGACACAGCACAGATAGGACAGTTACTCTCATCTGCTCCCTAACCTCTGCCCCCTCACCTGCCCTCGAGGAAGATGCTTCCATCTGCTCTCTTAGGCCAGCTACAACACACCTCTGAAATATAAACAGGATTTTTACTGTACTTTGTGCAGTTAAGTAACTGCAGTGACAACTGCACCACTAAAGTAACTGCTAGATCTGCTCATCGCTCACCTTGCTAAAAGAAGCTGTGGTCAAGTCCTGTGTTGTACACTGTGTTTCAGCTTTAGCAAATGAAAACGGTCACAAGATAATCATTCAGCTGCCAGCATTAGCACCCATCCCTCAACAACAGAAGGGACCCCATTTACAAATTATTGTTTCAAAACAGCAGCCCCCTTACCTCAGCACCTCAGAAGTAGATCAAGCCAGTCACCGAGCTGCCTACCGAGTGCTGGACAGTTCCAGAGGGAGCTCTTTCCTGTGAGCAGTTCCTACTAAGGTACACACTCTACTGGGGACAGGAAAGATATAAAAATAAAAGTTTCAAAACCCCGCATCTGTAAGCTTTCATGATTCAACAGTGCACTGTTCAAGCATTATGGGAGCAGCTGCTTGCAAGCAGCTCAACTCTGCCAAATCCACATCTACCAACCTCCAGAGATGACTGTGCCAGCTGCCCGTCAGTACGCGCCCAGAGGCAGACCGGATGTCTTTGCCAATACAGTCCGGACAATGTATTAGTACACCCATGCACTGCCACGTTAGCTGTCATCACTAACTGCCAGGCAGGACAGCTTCAGTACTTTGTGCAGTTAAGTAACTGCAGTGACAACTGCACCACTAAAGTAACTGCTAGATCTGCTCATCGCTCACCTTGCTAAAAGAAGCTGCGGTCAAGTCCTGTGTTGTACACTGTGTTTCAGCTTTAGCAAATGAAAACGGTCACAAGATAATCGTTCAGCTGCCAGCATTAGCACCCATCCCTCAACAACACAAAGGGACACCGTTTACAATATTATCATTTCAAAACAGAAGCCCCCATACCTCAGCACACCTCAGAAGTAGACCAAGCCAGTCACCGAGCTGCCTACGGAGCGCTGAACAGTTCCGGAAGGAGCTCTTTCCTGCGACAGGTTCCTCCAAAGGTTTACACTCTACTGGGGACAGGAGAGAAATAAAAATAAAACTTTCAAAAACCCCATATCTGTAAGCTTTCAAGATTCGACAGACCTCCTCAACCACACCATTCAAGCACTATGCGAGCAGCTGCTCACAAGCAGATATACTCCCCCCCCCCCAACATCTGACAAACAACACTGAGATGACTGTGCCAGCAGCACTTCAGTACGTGCCCAGATGCAGACCGGATGTCTTCGCCAAAACACTCCAGACAATGTATTAGCACACCCATGCACTGCCATTTTAGCTGTCATCACTAACTGCCAGGCAGGACAGCTCCAGACCAAACACATACACACACAGCCACGCCACAAACACTACAAACAAAACACACAACACAAGGCGCAAGAAAAAGTGACCCCCGGAGGGAAGCCCTATGGCAACAGCAAGTCAGAACAGGTGCTCTGCACCAGACCCTAGAGGAGACTCAAATGTCACAACACGCGACTGGAAGCAACTGCCAGAACTGGGATGATGGAGGCCGAAAAAGCCTGCCTTCAAGACAAGAGACCAGAAGGATGGGGACTGAAAACCCCATAAGACAACGCTTAGGAAATCAATTCCCAAGCAAGAGCTCCTGATGCGGCCCAGATGACTTCTGCAAGAGTGAGGATGGAAACAGACGCGATCTCAAACCGAATACGATGCACGAGACCTGAAACAGAACTGCATTTCAAGCAGCGACTGCAAGACAAGAAGTGCTCGGATCAGAGCCACGATGACAAAACAAGCACTGAGGCCCTTCAGCACCGCTACCAAGTCCCCTGTCTGGTCAGTCCAGTGTCAAAAGCTAGGAGGATATCAAGACCCGAGAAGCACAGAACAGACGCTGCAGAAGCAACACTACAAGACAGACGAACAGAAGGAAACTGTCCTGCCTGGCGCACGCACTCACGCTACAAAATAATCCCGCTGCTTCTATTAGCCTGGTGACCCGGCCACAAGCAGCCTGAACGTGACCCAGCCTGAACCACCCTCACCGTGGCACCAAGTCTAGTCAGCCAGCAGGCACCATGCTCCTCTGGCTCCCAGCTCCCATTAGCCACCCCAGATATGCAAATACCAGGTGCCCCCCAACTTAGCTCTCAGGTTGCTGAATGGTAAATTCCCTCCGCCTCAAGAAATGCACAGGCACTGGTCGTCATCTTAGGCAATTGCCAGGCTCATCATCAGCTGCAAAAACAGAGTACCAGCATTCACTAGCATGCCGGTCATGATGCCCACCTTCTCCACAATGCTGACTACTGCTGATGCAACATACAACTATGCTCACCTGTTCCTCTCCAAATCCAAGCTCCAACACTGCAACCAGTATCATCCACACCACCTGGGAAAACAAAGGGATTAAATGATCGTTGCGTTCACAACACATCACCCAATGGTGGTTTTTTTTTGTTATTGTTGTTTTTTGTGTGTGTGTGTGTGTTTCCTTTTTTTTTTTTTTTTGGTCTGCTTTAGCTCAACAGCATGCAGAGTGCAAACAAGAAAACCGGGGTGTTTCTAGAAGCAACAATCCCCATGCTTTTGCTGCAGCTTTGAATATTAAAAGGACAATACGACCCAGCAAGTAACTGGAACTTTCTTACCTGGAATTAGCTCAAACTTTTCTTCACATTGAAAGAAAAATCTAGGAGCAGAACACATTATACACCAACAAAATTAATTCCATTTCATCCCCAGAAAAAAAATCACATACTCTCATCCCCTCCTGTACCTCAGCCGCTTGCCTACCCCACGTGGCACACGCTTCCATCTGTTCTCTTTACCCACTTATAGCACCTCTAAAAGACAAACTGGAATTTTACTCTATTGGCTGTAGGAAAATAACTGCAGTGACAACCGCGCCCCAAAAACAACAGTTACCTCTGCTCACCACGCACCAGAGTCACTGCAGAGGCAGCTCGGGTCAAGACGTCCTGCACTGCGCACTGCGTTTCAGCCTGAACAAAAGGAAAAACACAGGCAGAAGATAAACATTCAGCTGACAGCAGTAGCACCCATCCCTCAACAACAAAAGGGACCCCATCTTTAGTTTTATCCTTTCAAAACAGCAGGCCACTTGCCTCTGTACCTGCAAATTAGGTCCAAGCTTGAAAGGAGCGGCCAGCATCACCCACGCCACCTGGGAACACAGAAGGACACAATGACCACTGTGCTTGCAAGCAACCACCTGCCACACTGCTCCTCTATCCCACACAGCCTCACCTCGGACCCTCACAGGGAAACACCTGAGCGTCTTCCCTTCGCTTCGGATAAGGGATGACCAGGCTGACAACACTCACCTTCCCTCAGTGCTTCGTGACATGAGGATTTCCCTTCCCTGTCCACGACTGCACAAAGCACCTGTAGAGACGAGAGAAAAGCACACTCTGAGGCACCTCACAACCACAGCGTACCTGCTGCAATACCTCTCTCTTCCCAGTTCCTTTACTTCAGTTGCTCAACAGCTCTAACTCAGATTCTTCGCTCACAGCGCCACAGCAAATTCTGCCCGGGCCACACAACATACGCTACACAAGCTACATTGCTTAGGACACACAAGCTGGAACGTTCCCGCCCAACAATCAGTCGCATCGCACAGGATGGATGCCGCATACTCCTAGAAACCAAACCTACCAGTCCTGAGCAGCTCCCAACCTCCACCTGCCTACCACGTTCAGCACACTAACTGTTTACCCCTCAGAAAACCAGAAACTTAGAACATACACACACACAAACAACAACAAAAAAAAAAAAACACAACCGCACAAACGCCAAAAAGACATGCACACACAGCAACCCCGGCAGCAGTAATCACAGACTTACCCTTTGCAGATGAAAAAGGGGACTCTGATACAACCCTGCTCAGGCTCTTGGTAATGCTGCATCTACGCTGCCAAGCCACATGTAGCATGTAATCAAGCTGGTGTAACTCTCCAGGGGACTAAAACAAGTGGTTTTAAACATGCAGAGATTAAAATACATCTCAAAAACAGGAGAATATGCGGCCATCCTAAAAAAAAGTGAGCCAGCAGCCTCTACTAAATATCCCTCTAATTCAAGCACTTAGAGATCTAGAATTCCAACCACTTAGAAATCCAGAAATCCATAGACTCCAGCCTGCCTAGAGAACCCTGCAACTGACTGAAGGAAACACAAAGCACTTACCCTCAAAGAGCAGCCCAGGCAGAAGGAGCACTCTGATGCCATGCCTGGGGCTCATATACCTTTTGGCCCCGCCCAGCACCCAAACCCAATCACCTGGGAAAGGGGAGGGGCAAAGCACAAGAAAGTAGAAATAGAGCAAGAGAAGTAGCTGTTTTTCTTTTTGTTTCTTTTTTTAAATAAACTTTATCTCAAAAGCATGCAGAGAGCAGACCAAATATTTGCAGTGATTCTAGAAGCAAAAACCGCCTTTGGCTTATTCTGCAGGTTTTAATATTGAATTGACAATATCACCAAGCTAATAACTGAAACTTTTTGAACTGGAATTAGTTTAAATAGGCTCATCCCCATCTGTAAACACAGAGAACCAGCATTCACTACCACGCAAGCCCTAATACCCATGTCCTGCACAACGCACACTACAACTAATGCAACATACCATTGTGCAATACTTCTCTGTTCCCGGTTCCTTTACCTCACCTGCTCAGTAGCTCCACCTGAGTAATGGGCCCGGGCGGCGCCGCGCCGAAATGGGCCCGGGCGGCGCCGCGCCGAAATGGGCCCGGGCGGCGCCGCGCCGAAATGGGCCCGGGCGGCGCCGCGCCGAAATGGGCCCGGGCGGCGCCGCGCCGAAATGGGCCCGGGCGGCGCCGCGCCGAAATGGGCCCGGGCGGCGCCGCGCCGAAATGGGCCCGGGCGGCGCCGCGCCGAAATGGGCCCGGGCGGCGCCGCGCCGAAATGGGCCCGGGCGGCGCCGCGCCGAAATGGGCCCGGGCGGCGCCGCGCCGAAATGGGCCCGGGCGGCGCCGCGCCGAAATGGGCCCGGGCGGCGCCGCGCCGAAATGGGCCCGGGCGGCGCCGCGCCGAAATGGGCCCGGGCGGCGCCGCGCCGAAATGGGCCCGGGCGGCGCCGCGCCGAAATGGGCCCGGGCGGCGCCGCGCCGAAATGGGCCCCAACAGACTTATTCTTCAGTGATGAAGAAGGTGACCCTGCTCAGTCTCTTGGCAGTACTGCACTTACGCGGTCAAGAAACATTACCCCACGGTTTCCCAAAAACAACGTACCTGGCAACCCCTCATAAACATACCTCAAATATGTGAATTCCATGCACATAAAGCCTAGAAGGCTTTATGGTCTAACGACTCGACAGACAGCAAACACACAGGCAAAAGCTCCAGAAATACAATAAACTGTCCCTAAACCTGAAACAGAATACCCCTTACATGCCCACTGCTGCCATTTTCAGATACACGCTCACACAGGGAGCTTCAATGATACATTTCTCCTAAACCCTGCTCCATCACTTTGCCACCAAGGTTGTGACTTTGATAAGATTTGACATAAAGGCAAAGACTCACAAAAAAAAACGTAATTCTGCAAAAATCATAAGGGACCCAGAAACACAAAGCAAACACACAAAGTAACATCACCATACTATCCGTAACACTGCTATAACTACTACTCACCTGAGGAAGAGCTGCATGCAATACAGGCACCTACTACTAGATTGCTTTACAATGACAGATCCTGCCAGTTGCAACCTCAAAAAGATAGGAGTACTGGTTTCTACTTGAAAACGCATCAGTCCATAGACTGACCCACCTAAAGAACCCTCCAAACAACTGAAGGAAAACCAAAGCACTTACCCCAAAGTGCAGCCCAGGCAGAAGGAGCTCTCTCATGGCATACCTGCAACTCAGTTACCATTAGGTCCCACCTGGAACCTGAAGCCAATCACCTGGGAAAGTGCAAGGGGAAAGCACAAAAAAGCAGAAAGAGGAGGAGCAGCAGCTGTGGTTTTATTAACTTCTTTATATGGCTTAGCTCAACAGCATGCAGAGCGCAGACAAGAGAACTGGGGTGTTTCTAGAAACAAAAATCCCCATGCTTTTGCTACAGCTTTGAATATTGAAAGGAAAATACAAACAAGCAAGTAACTCTTTTTTTTTTTTTCCACCTGGAATTACCTCAATCTTTCATTTACAAAGAAAAATCTAGGAGCAGAATAGATTACATGCCAAAAGAAGAATTCGATTCCATTCCACTCGCAGGAGAAATCACTTACTTCAGCAGGCTATCTGAGAACCAAAAGGCTATGCTGATGGGTCAAAACACACTACAGGACACTGGGGCCGGGCCCTCCGCTGCACCCACTTAAAACCCATCCCTACACTCACCAAGGTGCAACCCCAACCCGAACACAGACGCAGCATTTCAGCCTCAACACAGTTTCCAGAACTGCTGGAAAGCAAGCTTCATCCTCAGCGAGGCGTGCTCAGGCTGCACAGGAGGGGGCTTCGGGCACCTCTTTGCCTACCGAAGAAGACCGCCATCAGCACCTGCTTTGTTCCGATCCTAAAGACTAACATCACAGCCCACGTTGCCTGGGACACCTGATAAACAGAAGAGAAAGCAGCCATACCGTTTTCAAGCCGTCCCTGCACGTGTCGCTCCTCGATGATCTGCAACCTCTTCTCAAATCCTCAACCGCTTCTGTGGAGAGCCTGCCATGGCACCTGCAAAGCAAGACCCTTCGCAGTCACCTCGTGCTACTTGGCAGTTCTGCTCCAATCCAGCTCACAAACAGCCCGCCCTTCCCGTGCTGCTCTTCAGAGTGCAGCTTGGCCCCTCTGAGCCTGTGCGACACACCTGTGAAACAAAAAGAAAAGCATAGGCTGAAGCAGCATCCAAAGACACAGCACAGATAGGACAGTTACTCTCATCTGCTCCCTAACCTCTGCCCCCTCACCTGCCCTCGAGGAAGATGCTTCCATCTGCTCTCTTAGGCCAGCTACAACACACCTCTGAAATATAAACAGGATTTTTACTGTACTTTGTGCAGTTAAGTAACTGCAGTGACAACTGCACCACTAAAGTAACTGCTAGATCTGCTCATCGCTCACCTTGCTAAAAGAAGCTGTGGTCAAGTCCTGTGTTGTACACTGTGTTTCAGCTTTAGCAAATGAAAACGGTCACAAGATAATCATTCAGCTGCCAGCATTAGCACCCATCCCTCAACAACAGAAGGGACCCCATTTACAAATTATTGTTTCAAAACAGCAGCCCCCTTACCTCAGCACCTCAGAAGTAGATCAAGCCAGTCACCGAGCTGCCTACCGAGTGCTGGACAGTTCCAGAGGGAGCTCTTTCCTGTGAGCAGTTCCTACTAAGGTACACACTCTACTGGGGACAGGAAAGATATAAAAATAAAAGTTTCAAAACCCCGCATCTGTAAGCTTTCATGATTCAACAGTGCACTGTTCAAGCATTATGGGAGCAGCTGCTCGCAAGCAGCTCAACTCTGCCAAATCCACATCTACCAACCTCCAGAGATGACTGTGCCAGCTGCCCGTCAGTACGCGCCCAGAGGCAGACCGGATGTCTTTGCCAATACAGTCCGGACAATGTATTAGTACACCCATGCACTGCCACGTTAGCTGTCATCACTAACTGCCAGGCAGGACAGCTTCAGTACTTTGTGCAGTTAAGTAACTGCAGTGACAACTGCACCACTAAAGTAACTGCTAGATCTGCTCATCGCTCACCTTGCTAAAAGAAGCTGCGGTCAAGTCCTGTGTTGTACACTGTGTTTCAGCTTTAGCAAATGAAAACGGTCACAAGATAATCGTTCAGCTGCCAGCATTAGCACCCATCCCTCAACAACACAAAGGGACACCGTTTACAATATTATCATTTCAAAACAGAAGCCCCCATACCTCAGCACACCTCAGAAGTAGACCAAGCCAGTCACCGAGCTGCCTACGGAGCGCTGAACAGTTCCGGAAGAAGCTCTTTCCTGCGACAGGTTCCTCCAAAGGTTTACACTCTACTGGGGACAGGAGAGAAATAAAAATAAAACTTTCAAAAACCCCATATCTGTAAGCTTTCAAGATTCGACAGACCTCCTCAACCACACCATTCAAGCACTATGCGAGCAGCTGCTCACAAGCAGATATACTCCCCCCCCCCCAACATCTGACAAACAACACTGAGATGACTGTGCCAGCAGCACTTCAGTACGTGCCCAGATGCAGACCGGATGTCTTCGCCAAAACACTCCAGACAATGTATTAGCACACCCATGCACTGCCATTTTAGCTGTCATCACTAACTGCCAGGCAGGACAGCTCCAGACCAAACACATACACACACAGCCACGCCACAAACACTACAAACAAAACACACAACACAAGGCGCAAGAAAAAGTGACCCCCGGAGGGAAGCCCTATGGCAACAGCAAGTCAGAACAGGTGCTCTGCACCAGACCCTAGAGGAGACTCAAATGTCACAACACGCGACTGGAAGCAACTGCCAGAACTGGGATGATGGAGGCCGAAAAAGCCTGCCTTCAAGACAAGAGACCAGAAGGATGGGGACTGAAAACCCCATAAGACAACGCTTAGGAAATCAATTCCCAAGCAAGAGCTCCTGATGCGGCCCAGATGACTTCTGCAAGAGTGAGGATGGAAACAGACGCGATCTCAAACCGAATACGATGCACGAGACCTGAAACAGAACTGCATTTCAAGCAGCGACTGCAAGACAAGAAGTGCTCGGATCAGAGCCACGATGACAAAACAAGCACTGAGGCCCTTCAGCACCGCTACCAAGTCCCCTGTCTGGTCAGTCCAGTGTCAAAAGCTAGGAGGATATCAAGACCCGAGAAGCACAGAACAGACGCTGCAGAAGCAACACTACAAGACAGACGAACAGAAGGAAACTGTCCTGCCTGGCGCACGCACTCACGCTACAAAATAATCCCGCTGCTTCTATTAGCCTGGTGACCCGGCCACAAGCAGCCTGAACGTGACCCAGCCTGAACCACCCTCACCGTGGCACCAAGTCTAGTCAGCCAGCAGGCACCATGCTCCTCTGGCTCCCAGCTCCCATTAGCCACCCCAGATATGCAAATACCAGGTGCCCCCCAACTTAGCTCTCAGGTTGCTGAATGGTAAATTCCCTCCGCCTCAAGAAATGCACAGGCACTGGTCGTCATCTTAGGCAATTGCCAGGCTCATCATCAGCTGCAAAAACAGAGTACCAGCATTCACTAGCATGCCGGTCATGATGCCCACCTTCTCCACAATGCTGACTACTGCTGATGCAACATACAACTATGCTCACCTGTTCCTCTCCAAATCCAAGCTCCAACACTGCAACCAGTATCATCCACACCACCTGGGAAAACAAAGGGATTAAATGATCGTTGCGTTCACAACACATCACCCAATGGTGGTTTTTTTTTGTTATTGTTGTTTTTTGTGTGTGTGTGTGTGTTTCCTTTTTTTTTTTTTTTTGGTCTGCTTTAGCTCAACAGCATGCAGAGTGCAAACAAGAAAACCGGGGTGTTTCTAGAAGCAACAATCCCCATGCTTTTGCTGCAGCTTTGAATATTAAAAGGACAATACGACCCAGCAAGTAACTGGAACTTTCTTACCTGGAATTAGCTCAAACTTTTCTTCACATTGAAAGAAAAATCTAGGAGCAGAACACATTATACACCAACAAAATTAATTCCATTTCATCCCCAGAAAAAAAATCACATACTCTCATCCCCTCCTGTACCTCAGCCGCTTGCCTACCCCACGTGGCACACGCTTCCATCTGTTCTCTTTACCCACTTATAGCACCTCTAAAAGACAAACTGGAATTTTACTCTATTGGCTGTAGGAAAATAACTGCAGTGACAACCGCGCCCCAAAAACAACAGTTACCTCTGCTCACCACGCACCAGAGTCACTGCAGAGGCAGCTCGGGTCAAGACGTCCTGCACTGCGCACTGCGTTTCAGCCTGAACAAAAGGAAAAACACAGGCAGAAGATAAACATTCAGCTGACAGCAGTAGCACCCATCCCTCAACAACAAAAGGGACCCCATCTTTAGTTTTATCCTTTCAAAACAGCAGGCCACTTGCCTCTGTACCTGCAAATTAGGTCCAAGCTTGAAAGGAGCGGCCAGCATCACCCACGCCACCTGGGAACACAGAAGGACACAATGACCACTGTGCTTGCAAGCAACCACCTGCCACACTGCTCCTCTATCCCACACAGCCTCACCTCGGACCCTCACAGGGAAACACCTGAGCGTCTTCCCTTCGCTTCGGATAAGGGATGACCAGGCTGACAACACTCACCTTCCCTCAGTGCTTCGTGACATGAGGATTTCCCTTCCCTGTCCACGACTGCACAAAGCACCTGTAGAGACGAGAGAAAAGCACACTCTGAGGCACCTCACAACCACAGCGTACCTGCTGCAATACCTCTCTCTTCCCAGTTCCTTTACTTCAGTTGCTCAACAGCTCTAACTCAGATTCTTCGCTCACAGCGCCACAGCAAATTCTGCCCGGGCCACACAACATACGCTACACAAGCTACATTGCTTAGGACACACAAGCTGGAACGTTCCCGCCCAACAATCAGTCGCATCGCACAGGATGGATGCCGCATACTCCTAGAAACCAAACCTACCAGTCCTGAGCAGCTCCCAACCTCCACCTGCCTACCACGTTCAGCACACTAACTGTTTACCCCTCAGAAAACCAGAAACTTAGAACATACACACACACAAACAACAACAAAAAAAAAAAAACACAACCGCACAAACGCCAAAAAGACATGCACACACAGCAACCCCGGCAGCAGTAATCACAGACTTACCCTTTGCAGATGAAAAAGGGGACTCTGATACAACCCTGCTCAGGCTCTTGGTAATGCTGCATCTACGCTGCCAAGCCACATGTAGCATGTAATCAAGCTGGTGTAACTCTCCAGGGGACTAAAACAAGTGGTTTTAAACATGCAGAGATTAAAATACATCTCAAAAACAGGAGAATATGCGGCCATCCTAAAAAAAAGTGAGCCAGCAGCCTCTACTAAATATCCCTCTAATTCAAGCACTTAGAGATCTAGAATTCCAACCACTTAGAAATCCAGAAATCCATAGACTCCAGCCTGCCTAGAGAACCCTGCAACTGACTGAAGGAAACACAAAGCACTTACCCTCAAAGAGCAGCCCAGGCAGAAGGAGCACTCTGATGCCATGCCTGGGGCTCATATACCTTTTGGCCCCGCCCAGCACCCAAACCCAATCACCTGGGAAAGGGGAGGGGCAAAGCACAAGAAAGTAGAAATAGAGCAAGAGAAGTAGCTGTTTTTCTTTTTGTTTCTTTTTTTAAATAAACTTTATCTCAAAAGCATGCAGAGAGCAGACCAAATATTTGCAGTGATTCTAGAAGCAAAAACCGCCTTTGGCTTATTCTGCAGGTTTTAATATTGAATTGACAATATCACCAAGCTAATAACTGAAACTTTTTGAACTGGAATTAGTTTAAATAGGCTCATCCCCATCTGTAAACACAGAGAACCAGCATTCACTACCACGCAAGCCCTAATACCCATGTCCTGCACAACGCACACTACAACTAATGCAACATACCATTGTGCAATACTTCTCTGTTCCCGGTTCCTTTACCTCACCTGCTCAGTAGCTCCACCTGAGTAATGGGCCCGGGCGGCGCCGCGCCGAAATGGGCCCGGGCGGCGCCGCGCCGAAATGGGCCCGGGCGGCGCCGCGCCGAAATGGGCCCGGGCGGCGCCGCGCCGAAATGGGCCCGGGCGGCGCCGCGCCGAAATGGGCCCGGGCGGCGCCGCGCCGAAATGGGCCCGGGCGGCGCCGCGCCGAAATGGGCCCGGGCGGCGCCGCGCCGAAATGGGCCCGGGCGGCGCCGCGCCGAAATGGGCCCGGGCGGCGCCGCGCCGAAATGGGCCCGGGCGGCGCCGCGCCGAAATGGGCCCGGGCGGCGCCGCGCCGAAATGGGCCCGGGCGGCGCCGCGCCGAAATGGGCCCGGGCGGCGCCGCGCCGAAATGGGCCCGGGCGGCGCCGCGCCGAAATGGGCCCGGGCGGCGCCGCGCCGAAATGGGCCCGGGCGGCGCCGCGCCGAAATGGGCCCGGGCGGCGCCGCGCCGAAATGGGCCCGGGCGGCGCCGCGCCGAAATGGGCCCGGGCGGCGCCGCGCCGAAATGGGCCCGGGCGGCGCCGCGCCGAAATGGGCCCGGGCGGCGCCGCGCCGAAATGGGCCCGGGCGGCGCCGCGCCGAAATGGGCCCGGGCGGCGCCGCGCCGAAATGGGCCCGGGCGGCGCCGCGCCGAAATGGGCCCGGGCGGCGCCGCGCCGAAATGGGCCCGGGCGGCGCCGCGCCGAAATGGGCCCGGGCGGCGCCGCGCCGAAATGGGCCCGGGCGGCGCCGCGCCGAAATGGGCCCGGGCGGCGCCGCGCCGAAATGGGCCCGGGCGGCGCCGCGCCGAAATGGGCCCCAACAGACTTATTCTTCAGTGATGAAGAAGGTGACCCTGCTCAGTCTCTTGGCAGTACTGCACTTACGCGGTCAAGAAACATTACCCCACGGTTTCCCAAAAACAACATACCTGGCAACCCCTCATAAACATACCTCAAATATGTGAATTCCATGCACATAAAGCCTAGAAGGCTTTATGGTCTAACGACTCGACAGACAGCAAACACACAGGCAAAAGCTCCAGAAATACAATAAACTGTCCCTAAACCTGAAACAGAATACCCCTTACATGCCCACTGCTGCCATTTTCAGATACATGCTCACACAGAGAGCTTCAATGATACATTTCTCCTTAACCACGCTCCATCACTTTGCCACCAAGGTTGTGACTTTGATAAGATTTGACATATAGGCAAAGTCTCACAAAAAGCCCCGTAATTCTGCAAAAATCATAAGGGACCCAGAACCACAAAGCAAACACACAAAGTAACATCACCATACTATCCATAAAACTGATATAACAACTACTCACCTGAGGAAGAGCTGCATGCAATACAGGCACCTACTACTAGATTGCTTTACAATGACAGATCCTGCCAGTTACCACCTCAAAAAGATAGGAGTACTGGTTTCTACTTGAAAATGCATCAGTCCATAGACTCTGACCCACCTAAAGAACCCTCCAAACAACTGAAGGAAAACCAAAGCACTTACCCCAAAGTGCAGCCCAAGCAGAAGGAGCTCTCTGTTGGTATACCTGCAACTCAGTTACTATTAGGTCCAACCTGGAACCTGAAGCCAATCACCTGGGAAAGGGGAGGGGCAAAGCACAAAAAAAGCAGAAAGAGGAGGAGCAGCAGCTGTGGTTTTATTAACTTACTTATAAGGCTTAGCTCAACAGCATGCAGAGGGCAGACAGGAGAACTGGGGTGTTTCTAGAAGCAACAATCCCCATGCTTTCGCTGCAGCTTTGAATGTTGGAAGGACATTACCACCAAGCAAGTAACTGAAGCTTTTCCTGCTGGAATTAACTCAAACTTTTATTTATGTAGAAAGAAAAATCTAGGAGCAGAATAGATTACACGCCAAAAAAAAGTCAATTCCATTCCACTCACAGGAAAAATCACTTACATCAGCAGGCTATCTGAGAACTAAAAGGCTATGCTGATGGGTCAAAACACACTACAGGACACTGGGGCTGGGACCTCCGCTGCACCCACTTAAAACCCATCCCTACACTCACCAAGGTGCAACCCCAACCCAAACACAGACGCAGCATTTCAGCCTCAACACAGTTTTGGGAACTGATAGAAAGGACGCCTCATCCTCAGGGAGGCATGCTCAACCTACACAGGATAGGGCTTCGGGCAACTCTTTGTCTACCAAAGACGACCGCCATCAGCACCTGCTTTGTTCAGATTCTAAGGACTAACATCACAGCCCACATTGCCTGGGACACCTGATAAACAGAAGAGAAAGCGACCATACCATTTTCAAGCCATCCCTGCACATGTCACTCCTCAATGATCTGCAACTTCTTCTCAAATCCTCAACTGCTTCTGTGGAGAGCCTGCCATGGCACCTGCAAAGCAAGATGCATACCCTTCGCAGTCACCTCGTGCTACTTGGCAGTTCTGCTCCAATCCAGCTCACAAACAGCCCACCCTTCTCGTGCTGCTCTTCAGAGTGCAACTTGGCCCCACTCAGCCTGTGCGACACACCTGTGAAACAAAAAGAAAAGCATAGGCTGAAGCAGCATCCAAAGACACAGCACAGATAGGACAGTTACTCTCATCTGCTCCCTTACTGCTTCCCCCTCACCTGCCCTCGACGAAGATGCTTCCATCTGCTCTCTTAAGCCAGCTACAACACACCTCTAAAATATAAACAGGATTTTTACTGTACTTTGTGCAGTTAAGTAACTGCAGTGACAACTGCACCACTAAAGTAACTGCTAGATCTGCTCATCGCTCACCTTGCTAAAAGAAGCTGTGGTCAAGACCCGTGTTGTACACTGTGTTTCAGCTTTAAGAACTGAAAACAGTCACAAGATAATCATTCAGCTGCCAGCATTAGCACCCATCCCTCAACAACACAAAGAACCCCGTTTACAATATTATAATTTCTAAACAGCAGCCCCCTTGCCTCAGCACCTCAGAAGTAGATCAAGCCAGTCACCGAGCTGCCTACGGAGCGCTGAACAGTTCCGGAAGGAGCTCTTTCCTGCGACAGGTTCCTCCAAAGGTTTACACTCTACTGGGGACAGGAGAGAAATAAAAATAAAACTTTCAAAAACCCCTTATCTGTAAGCTTTCAAGATTCGACAGACCTCCTCAAGCACACCATTCAAGCACTATGCAAACAGCTGCTCACAAGCAGATATACTCTCCCCCCCCCCAACATGTGACAAACAACACTGAGATGACTGTGCCTGCTGCCCTTCAGTACGTGCCCAGAGGCAGACCGGATGTCTTTGCCAAAACAGTCCAGACAATGTATTAGTACACCCATGTACTGCCACGTTAGCTGTCATCACTAACTGCCAGGCAGGACAGCTCCAGACCAAACACATACACACACAGCCACGCCACAAACACTACAAATAAAACACACAACACAAGGCGCAAGAAAAAGTGACCCCCGGAGGGAAGCCCTATGGCAACAGCAAGTCAGAACAGGTGCTTTGCACCAGACCCAAGGAGAGACTCAAATGTCACGACACGCGACTGGAAGCAACTGCCAGAACTGGGATGATGGAGGCCTAAAAAGCCTGCCTTCAAGACAACAGACCAGAAGGATGGGGACTGAAAACCCCATAAGATGACGCTTAGGAATTCAATTCCCAAGCAAGAGCTCCTGATGCGGCCCAGATGACTTCTGCAAGAGTGAGGATGGAAACAGACGCCATCTCAAACCGAATATGATGCACAAGACCTGAAACAGAACTGCACTTCAAGCAGTGACTGCAAGACAAGAAGTGCTCGGATCAGAGTCATGATGACAAAACAAGCACTGAGGCCCTTCAGCACCGCTACCAAGTCGCCTGTCTGGTCAGTCCAGTGTCAAAAGCTAGAAGGATATCGAGACCTAAGAAGCACAGAACAGACATTGCAGAAGCAGCACTACAAGACAGACGAACAGAAGGAAACTGTCCTGCCTGGCTCACCCACTCATGCTACAAAATAATCCCGCTGCTTCTATTAGCCTGGTGACCCGGCCACAAGCAGCCTGAACGTGACCCAGCCTGAACCACCCTCACCGTGGAACCAAGTCTAGTCAGCCAGCAGGCACCATGCTCCTCTGGCTCCCAGCGCCCATTAGCCACCCCAGATACGCAAATACCAGGTGACCCCCAACTTAGCTCTCAGGCTGTTGCATGGTATAGTCCCTCCGCCTCAAGAAATGCACAGGCACTGATCGTCATCTTAGGCAATTGCCAGGCTCATCATCAGCTGCAAAAACAGAGTAACAGCATTCACTAGCACGCTGGCCCCATTGCTCACCTTCTCCACAATGCTGACTACTGCTGACGCAACATACAACTATGCTCACCTGTTCCTCTCCAAATCCAAGCTCCAACACTGCAACCAGTATCATCCACACCACCTGGGAAAACAAAGGGATTAAATGATCGTTGCGTTCACAACACATCACCCAATAGTGTTTTTTTTTTTGTTATTGTTGTTTTTTTGTGTGTGTGTGTGTTTCCTGTATTTATTTATTTTTTAGTCTGCTTTAGCTCAACAGCATGCAGAGTGCAGACAAGAAAACCGGGGTGTTTCTAGAAACAACAATCCCCACGCTTTTGCTGCAGCTTTGAATATTAAAAGGACAATACGACCCAGCAAGTAACTGGAACTTTCTTACCTGGAATTAGCTCAAACTTTTCTTCACATTGAAAGAAAAATCTAGGAGCAGAACAGATTATACACCAACAAAATTGATGCCATTTCATCCCCAGAAAAAAATCACATACTCTCATCCCCTCCTGTACCTCAGCCACTTGCCTATCCCACGTGGCACATGCTTCCATCTGTTCTCTTTACCCACTTATAGCACCTCTAAAAGGCAAACTGGAATTTTACTCTATTGGATGTAGGAAAATAACTGCAGTGAGAACTGCGCCCCAAAAACAACAGTTACCTCTGCTCATCGCGCACCAGAGTCACTGCAGAGGCAGCTCGGGTCAAGACGTCCTGCACTGCGCACTGCGTTTCACCCTGAACAAAGGCAAAACACAGGCAGAAGATAAACATTCAGCTGACAGCAGTAGCACCCATCCCTCAACAACAAAAGGGACCCCATCTTTAGTTTTATCCTTTCAAAACAGCAGGCCACTTGCCTCTGTACCTGCAAATTAGATCCAAGCTTGCAAGGAACGGCCAGCATCACCCACGCCACCTGGGAACACAAAAGGACAAAATGACCACTGTGCTTGCAAGCAACCACCTGCCACACTGCTCCTCTATCCCACACAGCCTCACCTCGGACCCTCACAGGGAAACACCTGAGCGTCTTCCCTTCGCTTCGGATAAGGGATGACCAGGCTGACAACACTCACCTTCCCTCAGTGTTTCGTGACATGAGGATTTCCCTTTCCTGTCCACGACTGCACAAAGCACCTGTAGAGACAAGAAAAAAACACACTCTGAGGCACCTCGCAACCAAAGTGTACCTGCTGCAATACCTCTCTCTTCCCAGCTCCTGTAGTTCAGCTGCTCAACAGCTCTAACTCAGATTCTTCGCTCACAGCACCACAGGAAACTCTGCCCGGGCCACACAATACACGCTACACAAGCTACATTGCTTAGGACACACAAGCTGGAACGTTCCCGCCCAACAATCAGTCGCATCGCACAGGATGGATGCCGCATACTCCTAGAAACCAAACCTACCAGTCCTGAGCAGCTCCCATCCTCCTCCTGCCTACCACGTTCAGGACACTGTTTACCCCTCAGAAAACCAGAAACACAGAACATACACACACACAAACAAAACAAAAAGAACAGAGCTCCACAAATGCCAAAAAGACACGCACACACAGCAACCCCGGCAGGAGTAATCACAGACTTACCCTTTGCAGATGAAAAAGGGGACTCTGAAACAACCCTGCTCAGTCTCTTGGTAATGCTGCATCTACGCTGCCAAGCCACATATTGCATGTAATCAAGCTGGTGTAACTCTCCAGGGGACTAAAACAAGTGGTTTTAAACATGTAGAGTTTAAAATATAGGTCAAAAACAGGAGAATATGCGGCCATCCCAAAAAAAAGTGAGCCAGCAGCCTCTACTAAATATCCCTCTATTTCAAGCACTTAGAGATCTAGAATTCCAACCACTTAGAAATCCAGAAATCCATAGACTCCAGCCTGCCTAGAGAACCCTGCAACTGACTGAAGGAAACACAAAGCACTGACCCCAAAGAGCAGCCCAGGCAGAAGGAGCACTCTGATGCCATGCCTGGGGCTCATATACCTTTTGGCCCCGCCCAGCACCCAAACCCAATCACCTGGGAAATGGGAGGGGCAAAGCACAAGAAAGTAGAAATAGAGCAAGAGAAGTGGCTGTTTTTCTTTTTCTTTCTTTTTTAAAAACAACTTTATCTCAAAAGCATGCAGAGAGCAGCCCAAATATTTGCAGTGATTTTAGAAGCAAAAATCGCCTTTGGCTTTTTCTGCAGGTTTTAATATTGAATTGACAATATCACCAAGCTAATAACTGAAACTTTTTGAACTGGAATTACTTTAAACAGGCTCATCCCCATCTGTAAACACAGAGAACCAGCATTCATTACCATGCAAGCCCTAAAAACCACCTCCTGCACAAAGCACACTACAACTAATGCAACATACAGTTGTGCAATACCACTCTGTTCCCAACTCCTTTATCTCACCTGCTCAGTAGCTCCACCTGAGTAATGGGCCCAGGCAGCGCCGCGCCGAAACGGGCCCCAACAGACTTATTCTTTAGACATGAAGCAGGTGACCCTGCTCAGTCTCTTGGCAGTACTGCACTTACGCGGTCAAGGAACCATGCTCAACTGTTTCCTAAATACAACTACCTAGCAACACCTCATAAACATACTTCTAATATGTCAATTCAAGGACATCAAGACTAGAAGGCTGCAAGGTCTAAAGACTCAACTGACAGCAAAACCACAGGCAAAAGCTCCAGAAATACAATAAACTGTCCCTAAACCTGAAACAGAATACCCCTTACATGCCCACTGCTGCCATTTTCAGATACATGCTCACACAGGGAGCTTCAATGATACATTTCTCCTAAACCATGCTCCATCACTTTGCCACCAAGGTTGTGACTTTGATATGATTTGACATAAAGGCAAAGACTCACAGAAAAACCCGTAATTCTGCAAAAATCATAAGGGACCCAGAACCACAAAGCAAACACACAAAGTAACATCACCATACTATCCGTAACACTGCTATAACTACTACTCACCTGAGGAAGAGCTGCATGCAATACAGGCACCTACTACTAGATTGCTTTACAATGACAGATCCTGCCAGTTGCCACCTCAAAAAGATAGGAGTACTGGTTTCTACTTGAAAACGCATCAGTCCATAGACTGACCCACCTAAAGAACCCTCCAAACAACTGAAGGAAAACCAAAGCACTTACCCCAAAGTGCAGCCCAGGCAGAAGGAGCTCTCTCATGGCATACCTGCAACTCAGTTACCATTAGGTCCCACCTGGAACCTGAAGCCAATCACCTGGGAAAGTGCAGGGGGAAAGCACAAAAAAGCAGAAAGAGGAGCAGCAGCAGCTGTGGTTTTATTAACTTCTTTATATGGCTTAGCTCAACAGCATGCAGAGCGCAGACAAGAGAACTGGGGTGTTTCTAGAAACAAAAATCCCCATGCTTTTGCTGCAGCTTTGAATATTGAAAGGAAAATACAAACAAGCAAGTAACTCTTTTTTTTTTTTTCCACCTGGAATTACCTCAATCTTTCATTTACAAAGAAAAATCTAGGAGCAGAACAGATTACATGCCAAAAGAAGTATTCAATTCCATTCCACTCGCAGGAGAAATCACTTACTTCAGTAGGCTATCTGAGAACCAAAAGGCTATGCTGATGTGTTAAAACACACTACAGGACACTGGGGCTGGGACCTCCGCAGCACCCACTTAAAACCCATCCCTACACTCACCAAGGTGCAACCCCAACCCAAACACAGACACAGCATTTCAGCCTCAACACAGTTTTGAGAACTGCTGGAAAGCAAGCTTCATACTCAGCGAGGCGTGCCCAGGCTACACAGGACAGGGCTTCGGGCACCTCTTTGCCTACCAAAGAAGACCGCCATCAGCACCTGCTTTGTTCAGATTCTAAAGACTAACATCACAGCCCACGTTGCCTGGGACACCTGATAAACAGAAGAGAAAGCAGCCATACCGTTTTCAAGCTGTCCCTGCACGTGTCGCTCCTCGATGATCTGCAACTTCTTCTCAAATCCTCAACCACTTCTGTGGAGAGCCTGCCATGGCACCTGCAAAGCAAGACCCTTCGCAGTCACCTCGTGCTACTTGGCAGTTCTGCTCCAATCCAGCTCACAAACAGCCCGCCCTTCTCGTGCTGATCTTCAGAGTGCAACTTGGCCCCACTCAGCCTGTGCGACACACCTGTGAAACAAAAAGAAAAGCATAGGCTGAAGCAGCATCCAAAGACACAGCACAGCTAGGACAGTTACTCTCATCTGCTCCCTTACCTCTGCCTCCTCACCTGCCCTCGAGGAAGATGCTTCCATCTGCTCTCTTAGGCCAGCTACAACACACCTCTGAAATATAAACAGGATTTTTACTGTACTTTGTGCAGTTAAGTAACTGCAGTGACAACTGCACCACTAAAGTAACTGCTAGATCTGCTCATCGCTCACCTTGCTAAAAGAAGCTGTGGTCAAGTCCTGTGTTGTACACTGTGTTTCAGCTTTAGCAAATGAAAACGGTCACAAGATAATCATTCAGCGGCCAGCATTAGCACCCATCCCTCAACAACAGAAGGGACCCCATTTACAAATTATTGTTTCAAAACAGCAGCCCCCTTACCTCAGCACCTCAGAAGTAGATCAAGCCAGTCACCAAGCTGCCTACCGAGTGCTGGACAGTTCCAGAAGGAGCTCTTTCCTGTGAGCAGTTCCTACTAAGGTACACACTCTGCTGGGGACAGGAAAGATATAAAAATAAAAGTTTCAAAACCCCGTATCTGTAAGCTTTCATGATTCAACAGTGCACTGTTCAAGCATTATGGGAGCAGCTGCTCGCAAGCAGCTCAACTCTGCCAAATCCACATCTACCAACCTCCAGAGATGACTGTGCCAGCTGCCCGTCAGTACGCGCCCAGAGGCAGACCGGATGTCTTTGCCAATACAGTCCGGACAATGTATTAGTACACCCATGCACTGCCACGTTAGCTGTCATCACTAACTGCCAGGCAGGACAGCTTCAGTACTTTGTGCAGTTAAGTAACTGCAGTGACAACTGCACCACTAAAGTAACTGCTAGATCTGCTCATCGCTCACCTTGCTAAAAGAAGCTGCGGTCAAGTCCTGTGTTGTACACTGTGTTTCAGCTTTAGCAAATGAAAACGGTCACAAGATAATCGTTCAGCTGCCAGCATTAGCACCCATCCCTCAACAACACAAAGGGACCCCGTTTACAATATTATCATTTCTAAACAGAAGCCCCCATACCTCAGCACACCTCAGAAGTAGACCAAGCCAGTCACCGAGCTGCCTACAGAGCACTAAACAGTTCCGGAAGGAGCTCTTTCCTGTGACAGGTTCCTCCAAAGGTTTACACTCTACTGGGGACAGGAGAGAAATAAAAATAAAAGTTTCAAAAACCCCTTATCTGTAAGCTTTCAAGATTCGACAGACCTCCTCCTCAAGCACACCGTTCAAGCACTATGCGAGCAGCTGCTCACAAGCAGCTCAACTCTCCCCCCCACACACACATCTGACAAACACCACAGAGATGACTGTGCCTGCTGCCCTTCAGTACGTGCCCAGAGGCAGACAAGATGTCTTCGCCAACACAGTCCGGACAATGTATTAGTACACCCATGCACTGCCACGTTAGCTGTCATCACTAACTGCCAGGCAGGACAGCTCCAGACCAAACACATACACACACAGGCACGCCGCAAACACTACAAACCAAACACACAACACAAGGCGCAAGAAAAAGTGACCCCCGGAGGGAAGCCCTATGGCAACAGCAAGTCACAACAGGTGCTCTGCACCAGACCCAAGGAGAGACTCAAATGTCACGACACGCGACTGGAAGACACTGCCAGAACTGGGGTGATGGAGGCCTAAAAAGCCTGCCTTCAAGACAAGAGACCAGAAGGATGGGGACTGAAAACCCCATAAGACGACGCTTAGGAAATCAATTCCCAAGCAGGAGCTCCTGATGCGGCCCAGATGACTTCTGCAAGAGTGAGGATGGAAACAGACGCCATCTCAAACCGAATATGATGCACGAGACCTGAAACAGAACTGCATTTCAAGCAGCGACTGCAAGACAAGAAGTGCTCGGATCAGAGCCACGATGACAAAACAAGAACTGAGGCCCTTCAGCACCGCTACCAAGTCGCCTGTCTGGTCAGTCCAGTGTCAAAAGCTAGAAGGATATCAAGACCCGAGAAGCACAGAACAGACATTGCAGAAGCAACACTACAGGACAGACGAACAGAAGGAAACTGTCATGCCTGGCGCACGCACTCACGCTACAAAATAATCCCACTGCTTCTATTAGCCTGGTGACCCAGCCACAAGCAGCCTGAACGTGACCCAGCCTGAACCACCCTCGCAGCGGCACCAAGTATTTTCAGCCAGCTGGCTCCACGCTGCTCTGGCTCCCAGCTCCCATTAGCCACCCCAGATATGCAAATACCAGGTGCCCCCCAACTTAGCTCTCAGGTTGCTGCATGGTAAATTCCCTCCGCCTCAAGAAATACACAGGCACTGATTGTCATCTTAGTCAATTGCCAGGCTCATCATCAGCTGCAAAAACAGAGTAACAGCATTCACTAGCATGCCGGTCATGATGCCCACCTTCTCCACAACGCTGACTACTGCTGATGCAACATACAACTATGCTCACCTGTTCCTCTCCAAATCCAAGCTCCAACAGTGCAACCAGTATCATCCACACCACCTGGGAAAACAAAGGGATTAAATGATCGTTGCGTTCACAACACATCACCCAATGGTGTTTTTTTTTGTGTGTGTGTGTGTGTTTTTTGTTATTGTTTTTTGTGTGTGTGTTTCCTGTATTTATTTATTTTTTTTAGTCTGCTTTAGCTCAACGGCATGCAGAGTGCAGACAAGAAAACTGGGGTGTTTCTAGAAGCAACAATCCCCACGCTTTTGCTGTAGCTTTGAATATTAAAAGGACAATACGACCCAGCAAGTAACTGGAACTTTCTTACCTGGAATTAGCTCAAACTTTTCTTCACATTGAAAGAAAAATCTAGGAGCAGAACAGATTATACACCAACAAAATTGAGTCCATTTCATCCCCAGAAAAAAAAAATCACATACTCTCATCCCCTCCTGTACCTCAGCCGCTTGCCTACCCCACGTGGCACACGCTTCCATCTGTTCTCTTTACCCACTTATAGCACCTCTAAAAGGCAAACTGGAATTTTACTCTATTGGCTGTAGGAAAATAACTGCAGTGACAACCGCGCCCCAAACTGAGCCAGCAGCCCCTACTAAACATCCCTCTCCTAAGTGAATTCCAAGCACTTAAAATCCAGAAATCCATAGACTCCAGCCTGCCTAAACAACCCTGCAACGGACAGAAGGAAGAACAAAGCACTGTCCCCAAAAGAGCAGCCCAGGCAGAAGGAGCTCTCTGATGGCATGCCTGGGGCTCATATAGCATTTAGCCCCGCCCAGCACCCAAACCCAATCACCTGGGAAAGGGGAGGGGCAAAGCACATGAAAGTAGGAAGAGAGCAAAAGGAGCAGCTGTGTTTTGTTTTGTTTTGTTTTTTCCTTTGTTTTTTAAAATCTGTTTTATCTCAAAAACATTCAGAGAGCAGACAAGAGACCTGTGGTGTTTCTAGAAGCAAAAATCCCCTTTTGCTTTTGCTGCAGCTTTTAATGTTGAACTGATAACGGCACCAAGCAAGTAACTGAAACTTCTTCAACTGGAATTAGTTTAAACACGCTCACCGTCATCTGCAAACACAGAGAACCAGCATTCACTAGCCCTAACCCTAACCCCAACCCTCACCCTAAACTCTAACCCTAGCCCCAGCCCTAGTCCCTAAGCCCAACCCTGGTTCCCGAGAACTTCATTTCCAGGCATGCTCTGGGCGCTCAACATGGCCTCCCGGAGGTCCGGAGGCCCAGAACTACATTGCCCGGCATGCTCCGGGCACCCAACATGGCCTCCCGGAGGTTCGGAGTCCCAGAACTACATCTCCCGGCATGCTCCGGGCAGTCAACACGGCCTACCGGCAGCCTGGTGCCGGAAAACTACACCTACCAGAATTCCCTGGACAGCCAGCATGGCCAATCAGAGGCCGAGTTTTCGAGAACTACATTTAACAGCGCTCACTGTAACCCTAGCCCTTCCCGCCCTTACACAAAAAAGCCTCAAGCCCTATCCCTAAACATCCTCGAAACCCCTACGGACCTAACCCAAACTATTTACCACACTAAACCCCTGAAGTCCTATGCCTAAAACCCCTAACCCAATAAATTAAGACGCTCAAATCCCAAACCCGCAAAATTGAGATGCTCAAATCCCAAACCCCAAAAAATAGGACGCTCAAATCCCAAACCCCCTTCCAAAAAAGAAAAAGAAAAATCAAGAAAAAAAAAATCAAACAAAACAAAAACAACAAAAGGGGTAGATCTGGTGGCATCTGCCCTGTAACCCTGCAAAAATCACGAGGGACCTAGAACAACAAAGCAAACGCACAAAATAACATTGACATCCTATCCATAAATGTGCTATAACAATTAATCACCTCCAAAGAGCTTCAAGCAATAAATGCACATACTACTAGATCGGTTTCCTCTAAAAGATCGTACCAGACCCTGACCCACCAAAAGAACCCTGCATGTAGCTAACAGAAGCATCAACAAAGCACTGACCCCAAAGAGCAGCCCGGGCAGAAGGAGCTCTCTGATGCCGTGCCTGGGGCTCCTATACCATTTGGCCCCGCCCAGCACCCAAACCCAATCACCTGGGAAAGAGGAGGGGGCAAACCACAAGAAAGAGAGCAGGAGCAGCAGCAGCTGTGTTCTTTTATTTATTTATTTATTTGGTTTTTTTGTGCCTATCCCTAGTTTACAGCATGCAGAGTGCAGACAAAAGAACTGGGGTGTTTCTAGAAGCAAAATTTACCGTATTTATGCCTCAGCTTTGAACATAGACAGGACAATACAACCAAGAAAGTAAATGAAATATTTTCCACGGGAATTAGCTCAAACGTTAGTGTTAGGTCAGAGGTTGGACTCAATGATCTTGAGGTCTCTTCCAACCTAGAAGATCTGTGATTCTGTGTGATTTACATATGAAGAAAAATCTAGGAGCGTAGGAAATTACACAGCAAAAAAAACAACGACGTAATAAGCAACGCGCATGCACGGCCCCACGGCCGCCTGCAGTACTCGTTTTCCACCAGCAGGAGGCGGCAGAGGGCGCCCGCGGGCGTCACCACGCATGCGCGCCCCCCGGCCGCCTGCAGTACTCGCTTTCCACCAGCAGGTGGCGGCAGAGGGCACCCGGGGCGTCTCCGCGCATGCGCGCCCCCCGGCCGCCTGCAGTATTCCTTTCCCACCAGCAGGTGGCGGCAGAAGGCGCCCGCGGGCGTCACTGCGCATGAACGCCCCCTGGCCGCCTGCAGTACTCGCTTCCCACCAGCAGGTGGCGGCAGAGGGCGCCCCCCGGGCCCCACCGCGCATGCGCGCCCCCCGGCTGCCTGCAGTACCCCTTCACCACCAGCAGGGGGCGGCAGGGGGCGCCACCGGACCCCACCGCGCATGCGCGCCCCCCGGACGCCTGCAGTACTCGTTTTCCACCAGCAGGTGGCGGCAGAGGGCGCCCGCGGGAGTCACCGCGCTATGCGCGCCCCTCGGCCGCCTGCAGTACCCGAGTAACAGCAGCAGGTGGCGGCAGAGGGCGCCCGCCGGTGCCACCGCGCATGCGCGCCCCTCGGCCGCCTGCAGTACTCGTTTTCCACCAGCAGGTGGCGGCAGAGGGCGCCCGCGGGAGGCCTTGTCAGGCGGATCACAGCTCGCCTACTGTGCCATTCGGAGCTTGTGGCTGTATTTTTTCCAACGTATTTGCTACCCACACCCCGCGGGGCAGCTTGTCTTACAAAGAATTCTCTCTGTTAATATTCTCTTTAAGGCGGGCACGAAGCATCCACTGCTCTTCTAAGCAAGCAACCTTCCTTCTGTGCTCCCTTCGGGATGCAGGACTATGTGCACTCAGATTTATTCCACTCATTTTTCTTCCCCTTTTCATTGGCACAGTCTCCAAGGACGCCTGGCTTTCTTCTCACAGACTCGCGTCCGTTTCAGTGTAAGGCATCTTTTCCCTCCGCTGCTCTAATCCAAATTCAAATTATCCAGATAAAACAATAGCGAGGTAAGAGAGAACTGTCTGAGTTAAAGTCACCATCTTTCTGTAACTAATTTAGCAGACAGCTGTACCACATCAGAGGAGGAGGTTTAGATGCTAACCAGGTCAGGCACATCACGGTCAAGTGAGCGCCCCCGGAATCACTAAAGAAACTTAAGGAAGAATCTACTAGAAGAAAGCTGTCTCCTCTTACCACCACCTATTTAAAAGATAGTGTAGTACAGGCAGTTCTACGTGCATAAAACCACATACACACAGTATACCTGACCCAAGTAAATTCCCTCTGAGAAGTCCACCATTAAGCAAAAGAGGTGTATTGTGGTGACATACAGCTGCCGTGTAATGATCCTGAAGGGATGAATCGCCCTATGTATTCCAAGGTACTCCTGTGGTTCGTTTGTTTTTTTTTTTCAAGTACGTTCAACGGTACAGATAAGTACGTTCCCGCTAAGAAAAAGAGTTCAGAATTGTTTATAACGAGTTCGTTCCAAGTGTCACTTTCTCACTTAACGTAGTAATAAAGATACGCTGCTGCTTTTGGATTTTATTTCCTTCTTGAATCTCACTGGTGTAATTCCAATGGTCAAACAACCTCTTCCAGAAAGACCAGCCCACTGCTTCGCAGGAGAAGGAAAAGATGTCTCACACACGCTGGCTAGTACTAAAAAGAGTAATAGGAAGAGAAGTTCAGGCCATCAATGTAAGTATGTTTCCCTGCCTCTTCTGCTGGCTGGTCAAGTGGAATCCTCAGGACAGCCCCAGTACCTTGTGAAGAGCTTCTTAACGCCAGCACAACTTCAACCTGTCTTTGAAAAGAAAGCTGTTAAAGGAGCAGGAGACTGTTTTTAAATGAGAACAACCGAAAATAAAATTATCTGAAGAGCCACTTACTACTGGCATATTACCGTTTAAAAGGAAAATATTAATTACGTGCAGGTGCTCCAGTCTTCGTTGCATTTTCTGTGATTCACAACATTACCTTTGAACAAAAGAGTAAGAGGAACGGAAGGGAGGATATTAACTCGGGTAACCAAGGATTTGGTAAGCTGGAACTTGGTGTCTTTAACACTTTAGCCTTGGAGCAAAAATGTACACCCTGTACAGGCTGAGCTGACTGATGAGGCAGGTGCTCCAGGGTACGTGCTACCGGGAGGTAAGTAACAAACACATTCCGCAGCTATTACCAGAAGTGGGGTTTCAGGATATGCAGACTGGTTTCACAAAAAAATATTAGCGGTCTGTTGGTGACAGACAATTCGAGGAATTCAGCGCTGCCCATTACAGACTCCTCAGATCAGCACTTAACGAGAATTAATAAAACGGTTTATTTTTTTTTATATATATATATATATATACACACATATACACACACACACACACCTATGTTCAAAAAAATGCATACAGTTAAAATATCAAATTAGTGATCCGGTAACAACACTGTTCAAAACCAATCTCTTTTGTATGAACATTAAAATAAATGCACACTTTTAAAAGCATTTCTTTTTAGTGCTTCCAAAGCACAGCGTGTGCCAAGGCAAGGCCACCTGAAGAATCTCCGTCCTCCTCACGGGAGGAAAGAGAACTGAAGTCAGGGACCTGGGAAGCCTCAGGTGCGCTTTCATAATGTCTGCAGATAAAAACAGAAGAGAGTCTGAGGTAGATTGTTTAGTAACCACCAAGTGGTAACAGTCACAGGGCTGTCTTTAGCTTTCATTAACACAACAGCAGTTTCTTTACTCTCGATCTATGCTGAATCTCAAGTTTAAAGGCATGGCTAGCAGTTCTCGGGAACAAGGCCCTCGTCTCTGTGCTGGCAACATCAAATATTACCAGTGCAGGTGTTTCTGGGAGTTTTGGTTGGTTGGTTGGTTTTTTATTGGGGGGGGGGGGGGGGGGGGGGGACACAACAGATGGGATCTCTCCACAATGCAGACACTGTGTGCATTTGACAGTGCCCCATTTTAGTGCGATCCACTGCCTATTGCACGTAAAACGGCTAATGACAGTATTCAAGTGAGTAAATTCTCACCACCTGCAGGAGGGGCAGCAATGGTTATTTTTTTCAGCTTGTTGAGCAAAGAGCACCCTCCACAGGAAAAAAGCCACACCTTTCATAGCACGTCCTTAAGGTTACAGCCCAGCTTCTGCCGATAGAGGTTCGTAAAGTTAAAGCTCTGCTGCTTCTTCTCGGACTCTGACAGTAAGATCACTTGACCGCCAGGACGGCGAGGGCAACAGCTACATCCTCTTCCACTCTTCTGCGGCACAGCAAACTCATTCCCGGTCCGTATTCCTCTGGCTGGTACACTATTATCTACCGTTCACCTGATTAACTCTGTTGGGTAGGCTGTTGAACTCTAGCTCCTCTAGCGTTCTCTCTAAGTGCTGTATTAAGACACGATTTTTAAACCTAGGGAAGTAATTTCATTTCTTCTTCCAAAAACAGCAGTTAAATAACTCAGTATTATTTGGCCACGACAAACAGTATTAGCGGAGGCTCTCTGTTTCCAGCATGGAAGAGCTTCCCTCATTTCTGACATCAGAAGGGCAAATTTAATTTGATACAGCCATCTTTCCCCAACCCACGCAAATTCTGGGTCTTTCTTCCATAACCACCCGTATCTTTCTATTTCACACTTCAGCTCTAGGTAACGACCATTTACTTCAGAAAATACAACGGCAGTTTGACCGCTGAAACTGTAATAATTTAAGTATGTCAAAACAAAACACTTGTTTTGGAAAAGACTGAGATTTGCTATCATGAACAACGTTAGCGTTTAACTCCGAATCATTCGTATCTATACAAACCTTGCTCCTTCCCTTATAGCAAATTCAATGAAATACTTCTGAGTTTCCATCCGTCCTTGTACGTACCTCCTCAAGAAGAGAGAAGATTTTTTTCACGATCTTAAAGAAGAGATCCAAACAGATATTAGAAACAGATCTTGTAAATGCATTTTCAGTAAATCTCAACAGCCAAAGGAAAAACAACAAAGCCTAGAGTTTCCCATTTCTGCATACAGTAATGCACGTAAGAAAAAAAAGCCAGCATACCAATAATTTGAAGTGATATCGATTAGCTGATATTCAAATGTAACGCTGAATTTTGTTCTCTTAAAAGAGCAGTATCTAGAAACACCTGCCCTTGGAAAATGCAGACTAGGTTTAATCAGCAGAGAAGCCTTGTATCTCCACGAACACGCTGCCATGATCAGCAGTTAATAGAAACAAAGGCATACCGAGCCATGTTTCAACCTAGAGCTGTCATTTTTGAAAGCAGAGGTTTAAGGTAACTACTCTTTACAAGAGGACCGAACTATGTGGAGCATGAGCACGATTGTCTCGTATAAAGTTTAACAACAAAAAAAAAAAAGTAGCGCAAAAGAATGAACCGGACACCTTAGATGTGAAACAACAGTATTTTTTCATTGGTTTCTGTGTTTTCTTCTCTGAACCAACTATGAAAACACGAATGGCGCTGTGACTAAGCCTGCTTAAGAGTGCTGCAGTAAGGACGGTGAGGATATAAAGTTGGACTCTGAATACATGTACTTACTTTCTTGTTCTTCCACTACTTGTACACGAGTAATCAAAAATCATTCCAAATCTGAGGTTTTATTTTCAAAATAGATCCTCATTTCAAGAAAAAGTCTTCTGTACCCCTAGCCTATTTTTAATACACTAATAAAGAACTTACTTCTTCCACGTTTGCAAACCTCTTTCACCACTCTGATTTTAATACCAGCATCGCTTCCCTCCAACATTGTAGGTGTTATTTTAAATCAATTTGGCACAGATTCAGAAGTAGACTCCATCACTCGTTTTTGGTCATCTCCAGCCACGCTGTAATTTAGAGGCCCTCGAACAAGTGCATTGGTACCAGGTTTACGATCCAAGCCATCTTTGCATCATTTAAGCAATTGAACTCATCATGTAGAGAGTCTAAGTCACCAGGTGACATTTCATCCTCTCCCTTAACAGCTGGAACCGAAGAAGCCATTTGCACAGACAAGCCATCAATTTGCTCTTCCAGCAACTGACAGTTTTCTGCTTTCTTCTCTCCATTACCATCTTGGACAGTACTGATACCAGTGTCTGAAAATTAAGAAGGAGCTTAGTAGTGCATATAACTGCAGGATCAAAAAACACAGAAGGACATTATTCTGCATCCCTTCTTGTTGAAAGTACTGTGGAGAGAGTTACTCAGCACTGTCAGATCACTTCAGTAGTTTTATTCACCCTTTGACGCAACCACAGGAATACCTCCTTTTGGGCTGCTACCGTCTCATATGACTGTCGTGAAGTTATTTGCTGTATTCCCATTTCAGTGACTAAAGCAAACTAAAGTTTCCCCTCCTTCCCCCAGTTCCAGCAAATTTTTCTTTTGACTCTGCTGCAACAGGTGGGTAAATTACTATTTGTGAGAAATTTAAATTTTTTTTTTTTTTTTTTTTTACACACTTTCCTTCCCCACTTCTCCCTTCCCCACTATAGAATACACAAATGAGAATTAAAAGCTGAAATGAAATCCTTGCTACCGCCAAACCATCGTGGTGAAAGGTTTCAGCACTTTTTAGAAACAGTTCCAAATTATTGCTCATTCAGGACTTCGTTACCTATAGCAACAGCCTGTTTGTCTAAGCCGACCAAAGAAATTCAGTCCCAATTAACTCTAAAACTTACGTGTCCTTTTGAATTAACACAGAAAGCACGGAGACCTTTTTTTTTTTTTCCTGCACACTATGTCCATTTATGACCACACAAGTTCCTGTACTACAACAACTCCAACACACCTTTATTTGTTGGCATGCCTTTGAGGTTCAGATATGGTGACGGAGATCCAGCAGCACAGGGTGGCCCCTTCCCACCAACATGGTTTGTCACAACAGTGACTGTGGCCGTCGCAATAGCGGCGACGTGCTACGCCTTCTCTCTTTAGTGATGCTGGAGTATTGGGCTCTCCAGGACGCTTGATCTTATTCTGAGGCCCAGCAACAAATTTATCTGCTTCATCTATCATCGTACCCTGAAAAGACTTTTTTTTTTTTTTTTTTAATATAAGTAAAAAACAATTGCTTCGTCAATTCACTACCAGAGTATTTGCCTCCGTGTTACAATTCAGTTACTTTTCAAATAATGATACAGCAGATAGCAAGACTTCTCCTACCTTCTCATCCTGTTTGAACAGACTGCCAAGTGTATGAAGAAGCCTTTTTGGTTGATCTGGATCAATCTCCCGAAGGGGTGAAGGCATCATTTTCAACTACTCCTGACGATTTCCCCTTTGAGCAACAGGAACGCCGTGAAGGCAGTCTGCAGCAGAACAAGGTATCTAAATTTAGTCTACCTTAAGACTAAGGAAATACAAGCCTCGCATGCTTCCATTTCCAGTGTTAGCATTTAAGATCTAGAAATCACTATTTCCTCCCTCTACAAAACAAAGGAAAAGCAAAAGGCAAATAAAGCCCCTCTTTCCTTTCACCATCACTATAAGAACATCTACTGCATCCTGTTGCACAGGAAAGCTCACCCATGAAACTTAATTTTCAAATTCCAAGCACGCACAACATGTTTTGTGACAGAAGGCAGAAATTTCATTCTTTTCCTTCGGAATCTAGGGAAGGACGACTGACCCAAGAAACGATGCAAAGTCTACTTCCTCTCCCACACCGAGGACAGAAACACTACTTAGGTGAATTAAATAGCTGTACCAGAATATTAATAAATAATTGTGTCCATTTACCTTCATCCTGCCCCACGATATCCCTGTGTGTTTTCAGAAGATTGCTTCTCATTCCGGTTAGCTGATCTAGAAGACTGTGACAAGACATATCATATGCATTTCTGAATGCCCGTGGCTTCAAATCCTAGTTTTATAATAAAACAAGTAACTTTCAGTTAACCCGCGAGTTCTCACGCACAAAGAAATTGCTCTGTGGGCTGTACTACCGTTAACTACTAAAAAAAAAAAAACAAAACAAAAAAAATTCCAAAACAACTTCAGACATTCTGAACGTATTCTGAAACAACTTTCTTTCCATCTCTCCGGAAAGAGCTTTCCTCCTATCTGTGACAAAGGAAAAAAAAAAAAGTTGTGATCGCGGGAGTCGTTACACAAAGCCACACTCTGTGAATTCACTACTACAGTTAAGATCATTTTTAGTCAAAAATACCTCGGCAGCAATGCTATCACTGCAAACATAGCGTTGCCAAAAAAAAAAAAAAAAAAGAAATTCAACTCAAGATATAGGAGAGGGCGAGCTAAAAGCACAAATAACATGACCGATGGAGGCTGCAACAACCACCTGGTAGATGGTTGTCCACAGCCCTCGGATTGCACGGTCGTCTTTCCTGACAAACGAATACTGGAAGAACAGAAAAGATACACCGTGTGTCCGCAAAAGCCTTCGGGGAGACTACTGAAAGGAAAACCAAACCAAAAAACTAGGAACAGCAAGTGGCGTATACGTCAGTTTTGTTAACAGAGCACCACTAATGTACCAGGAATTTCCACATTCTTCGCCCCTCCTCTACCTTGAAAATGTCACCCAATTCTGTCAGTGTCTTCACCATCAGCATTTATTTATTTATTTCGTTTTTCACGTGGACATCCGAGGAAAACATTTCGAGTACCCTGTCATCGAGGAAGAAGAGGAGAGGGGGGGAAAAAAAAAAAAAAAAAAAAAAAGAGAGATGAGGGGGGAAGAAGCACTGCCATTCCTTTCCTCAGTAATGCGAGCAAAAAGCTCAGGCGCTCAGCAACAATGTGCTTTGAAAGATAAAACACAGAAGAAACTGCACGTTATTTAGTCTCAGCTACAGAGTCACGTGTATTTGTACCTGCTCATTTATTCATCTGCCAGTGTATTTTAGTACAAACGCTACAGAACATAGAAACCGCAAGGTTACTACTACCTTTTGTGACCGACGCGATCTTTGGCAGGAACAGCTATCGAAAAAGAACCAACAAAATCCCCTTCGTCGACAGCCATCCGAACCTTTATCGTCTAACAGCAGTCCTACAAACATCCCCTGGGATGCTCAACTCCTGAAACTTTCTGTTCAACTTGAGGCAGAACAAGCCCTTACCCTGGGCACCTTCACCCAGCTCTCCACTGCTAGCAGAGTAGCACCCTGATACTGTCCAGGACGCGCTGCAGCAGCCTACTCGCTTACGCGTATTTACTGCAGCCTGGTTCGAGACGCGCACAGAGGGACCCACGAAAAATCCACCCTTTCCTTCAGAGAAGTAAATACATACATACATACGGACGACACGGTAAGGAAGAAAAGCTGAACACACAGCATGCGGTCCTTTACCGTGGGGCAGATCCAGCATCAGCACAAGGAGCTTTGGGGCACGTGAGCGATCATCTACACCGGCCATCGCGACAAGCCAAACTCACGCACACGAGCCTCGACCTAAAAACACAGAACACATTAAGTTCCTTTATAGCTTATGGAAGTAACAACCAGCATCTTAGATGCAGTTGGATAGTTGGATTGCATCAGCTTAGGGACTGCCTCCTTCAAAACGCACAGGGGGGTGGGGAAACCAGTCTTGGAAACCTGTTGCCTAACAGGAAGGAGACTGTTGTCTTCTCCTCCATAGGTGACGTTCTTCCAAGCATCGTCCTGCTCCTGGATTTTACCAGCCGCGACGGGATGGTCCTACCGGCGTGAGTCGGGAACGCTTCCCACGGGGTTTCTGTGACACTGAAGTAAATTTTCCGCAGGTACAAGTAACGCAGCACGAGACGGCAAGGAAGCTAAGGCACCGTCTGCAGCACAGCACGTGTGCGATATTGGGCCTGAGGGGACCAGTCAAAGCCTGCAGTAATCGCTGAACAGGTGGGCAAGCAGGGAGCCCTACGGGAAACAAAGCTCACGTTCTGCAAAGCTCTTTTCCCGTCAAGAAGACGGCCTTTTCTATTCAGCGCATTTACTGAACTTTAGGCTACTTCCCATTCGCTTTGGCAAGTTAGCCTTTGCGTAAGCCAAGAGGTTTTAAACTGCCAAGCACCACTGATGGTTCTTGTTCTCCAACAACAGGGAATTTCAATCAGGGCACTCGTTAACAGGAAAGCCTGGCTCTGTTTCACACAAATCACGTACCTAAACCACGGAGACAGGAGTCTGCAGGAAGAACTCTTTAAAAGGTGAACTTAAAGAGAAGGATACTACTCATTTTTCCACAACTTCTGCAAGGACTGCGGCAAAAAAAGGCTGAACCAGGGACGTCTCTATCATCATCCCCTCTAGAATTCAGCAACTCCATACAGTTATGGGGCAAATACCACAGCTGCAGCGCAAGACAAACAAAGACCTCGAAGGTCACGTTTCTGCCTGCGTACCGAGTTCCGCTGGGAAGACCCCCCACCTCTGGAAAGACCCCCAGCCGCTCAACTCCCAAGCAACGTTGCCACGGCCAGTGCTTACGCAGAGTTTTGCTCTCTCTCGCTGCTCAGTACAGGCCCAAGGCCTCCTTTATTGCACACAGTTCAAGCAAAACTCTTGGGACATAACCAAGAGACAGACAGACAGACAGACAGAAATTGCCTCTCACGTCTGTCCTCACTGACCGCAACCAGCGTCCTGGAAAGCCCCGCAAGCACCGGTCTATTCCTAGGACAACTCCGAAAGCTGAGGCGGGACAAAGTTTAGCCTCTCGTACCAAAGACTGAGCAACAGACAGAGCCTGACAGGCCAGTTCATTCTAGGTCTAAGAGGCTACTACGACTCGGCAGGCACTACGTGCCTTCCTTCCCTTTGCGCTTCCCAGCGCCGAGCAGCTCGCACTTCCGCAAATTCAATGAAGCCTTGGAGCCGGGGCTGCAGGAAGCTTACGAGCACGCCTTGATTCCACCCCGAGGTCGCTGCGACTTACCTGGGCAGTCGGGACGGACGGGCTGCTCTCTCTCCTGAGAACCCTGCGACCGCAGCACGCCAGCTGCGGCTTTCCTCGCTTTACCCGGTGCGCCACCTTCGCTCGGCAACAAACCCCGCAGGGGTCCTAGCGGCGGGGAGCTGCTTCTGCCCCGGTGAACCGCAGCACAAGGAGAGAGCCGGCTGTCAGGACGCAGGGAGAGGAAAGCCTCCGAGGCGCGGCGCGGCGCAGCCCAACGATCAAGCGCAGCGAGGACCCGCGCCCGGCCTCAACACCCCCCGCCCCTCCCGGCCCGACGCTCCGAGGAGGCACCCCCGGAGGCTCTCGCTCGCCTCACCGCCGGCAACCGCGCTCGCCGCCAGCGGCAACCTGCGCCTCCCGGCACGCACGGCCCGGCCCCGGCCCGGCCGCGCAGCCCGGAGCCCACGTGGCCGCCCGGCAGCGCAGAACTACAGCTCCCAGCATGCCTCGGGACGGAGCACTCCAGCCAATCCAGAGGGGCGTCGGCCACGCGCACGCAACGGCACCTCCTCCTGCTGCCCTCTCTGCCCCCCCCCCCGCCGCCGCAGTCGCCCCCCTCTCCCCTGTCCCCTCTCCCCCAGCCCCCCGAAGCCGCCCCAGCTCCTCTCGTGCTCCGAGCATCTCCAGCATTTCAGGAACTGGAACCCTGGAACCGCTGACGTCTGGCACGTGTCAGAAACGTGGCAGGAGACGTACTCTGCTGTCGCAAGGCACTTGCAAAGCCGGCCCGACAGCTGAAGCAGACTCACACAGTCCACCGAGCAACTCGGGGCCCCCACTGCTGTCCACTCACCCTCATGCTTCGTTCAAGCTTCCGTGCCTACGCCCTGAGCTACAAGAAACAAAGAGAGAAGGTCACATCCACAATGGATACGCAAACAGTGCGGCACATGCAGAGGACTCAAACACAGAGACCAGAGCCAGACAAATAAAACAAACAAACAAACAAACAAACAAACTGAAGTCCACAAATGCCACAAGGCCATGAATGCATAGCAGCCCCGGCAGGGGTAATGGCAGACATACCCTTTGCAGATGAAAAAGGTGACCCCGCTCAGTCTCTTGGTAATACTGCACCAACACGGTCAAGCCTCTTGTAGCATGTCATCAAGCTGGTTTTAGTCCTCTGGAGAGTTACACAAGTGGGTTGATTCATCTAGAGATTAAAATACAGATCAAACACAGGAGCGTATCCCACCATCCCAAAAAAAAAGTGAGCCAGCAACCTCTGCTACATATCCCTCTATGAAGTGAATTCCAAGCCCTTAGAATTCCAGAAATCCATAGACTCCAGCCTGCCTAGAGAACCCGGCAACTGACTGAAGGAAAAACAAAGCACTTACCCCCAAAGAGCAGCCCAGGCAGAAGGAGCTCTCTGACGGCATACTTGGGGCTCATATACCTTTTGGTCCCACCCAGCACCCAAACCCAATCACCTGGGAAAGGGGAGGGGCAAAGCACATGAAAGTAGAAAGAGAAGGAGCAGCAGCTGTGGTTTATTTACTTATTTATAAGGCTTAGCTCAACAGCATGCAGAGGGCAGACAGGAGAACTGGGGTGTTTCTAGAAGCAACAATCCCCATGCTTTCGCTGCAGCTTTGAATATTGAAAGGACAACACAACCAAGCAAGTAACTGAAGCTTTTTCAGCTCGAATTAGCTCAAACTTTTATTTACGCAGAAAGAAAAATCTAGGAGCAGAACAGATTATACGCCAACAAAATCAATTCCGTTCCACTCGCAGCAAAAATCACTTACTTCAGCAGGCTATCTGAGAACCAAAAGGCTATGCTGATGGGTCAAAACACACTACAGGACACTGGGGCCGGGCCCTCCGCTGCACCCACTTAAAACCCATCCCTACACTCACCAAGGTGCAACCCCAACCCGAACACAGACGCAGCATTTCAGCCTCAACACAGTTTCCAGAACTGCTGGAAAGCAAGCTTCATCCTCAGCGAGGCGTGCTCAGGCTGCACAGGAGGGGGCTTCGGGCACCTCTTTGCCTACCGAAGAAGACCGCCATCAGCACCTGCTTTGTTCCGATCCTAAAGGCTAACATCACAGCCCACGTCGCCTGGGACACCTGATAAACAGAAGAGAAAGCAGCCATACCGTTTTCAAGCCGTCCCTGCACGTGTCGCTCCTCGATGATCTGCAACCTCTTCTCAAATCCTCAACCGCTTCTGTGGAGAGCCTGCCATGGCACCTGCAAAGCAAGACCCTTCCCAGTCACCTCGTGCTACTTGGCAGTTCTGCTCCAATCCAGCTCACAAACAGCCCGCCCTTCCCGTGCTGCTCTTCAGAGTGCAGCTTGGCCCCTCTGAGCCTGTGCGACACACCTGTGAAACAAAAAGAAAAGCATAGGCTGAAGCAGCATCCAAAGCCACAGCACAGCTGGGACAGTTACTCTCATCTGCTCCCTAACCTCTGCTCCCTCACCTGCCCTCGAGGCAGATGCTTCCATCTGCTCTCTTAGGCCAGCTACAACACCCCTGAAATATCAACAGGATTTTTACTGTACTTTGTGCAGTTAAGTAACTGCAGTGACAACTGCACCCCTAAAGTACCTGCTACATCTGTTCATCGCTCACCTTGCCAAAAGCAGCTCCGGTCAAGTCCCGCGTTGTACACTGTGTTTCAGCTTTAACAAATGAAAACGGTCACAAGATAATCATTCAGCTGCCAGCATTAGCACCCATCCCTCAACAACACAAAGGGACCCCGTTTACAATATTATCATTTCAAAACAGCAGCCCCCATACCTCAGCACACCTCAGAAGTAGACCAAGCCAGTCACCGAGCTGCCTACGGAGCGCTGAACAGTTCCGGAAGGAGCTCTTTCCTGTGACAGGTTCCTCCAAAGGTTTACACTCTACTGGGGACAGGAGAGAAATAAAAATAAAAGTTTCAAAAACCCCTTATCTGTAAGCTTTCAAGATTCCACAGACCTCCTCCTCAAGCACACCGTTCAAGCACTATGCGAGCAGCTGCTCACAAGCAGCTCAACTCTTCCCCCCCACACGCACATCTGACAAACACCACAGAGATGACTGTGCCTGCTGCCCTTCAGTACGTGCGCAGAGGCAGACCAGATGTCTTCGCCAACACAGTCCGGACAATGTATTAGCACACCCATGCACTGCCACGTTAGCTGTCATCACTAACTGCCAGGCAGGACAGCTCCAGACCAAACACATACACACACAGCCACGCCACAAACACTACAAACAAAACACACAACACAAGGCGCAAGAAAAAGTGACCCCCGGAGGGAAGCCCTATGGCAACAGCAAGTCACAACAGGTGCTCTGCACCAGACCCAAGGAGAGACTCAAATGTCACGACACGCGACTGGAAGACACTGCCAGAACTGGGGTGATGGAGGCCTAAAAAGCCTTCCTTCAAGACAAGAGACCAGAAGGATGGGGACTGAAAACCCCATATGATTCAAAGATCGAAGCCGAAATTCCTTTAAGCGGTATATTCTTTATTGCAGCGCTGGATGCACGGGGGGATCTCTCCACCTATCGTGCATACCCAAAGCAGAAAGCAGTCTTGAATTTATACAATCAATCTATCAATATTCTACCGGCGCCTATACATATTCATTGCCTACCCCCGCCTTCCCTCGCTTCTCATGCTAATTAGCCTTTTGGCACCTTGCGCCTGAGTAGAGCCTCCCAAGAACTGTGGGCAGGGGCCTTTGGGACGTGGGCAGGGGTCTTTGGGAGGAAGACCCCGAGTCTTCCTCACATTGTACTTTTCACCTTTGGTCAGGAATCCGCTGAGTTGGCATGTTTCTTAATCGCAAGAGCTGGCTGTTGCTAATTCTTCCCTTTGTTGTGTCTTTATAATGAATTCCAACGTCCAGTTTTGAGATTTATAGTCCTTACATTTGTTTCTCTGTCCGTCTGCCGCTTCCTTATCGTGAGTTCCGGTGTCTTGTTTCGAGATATACAGTCCTTGTCTGGGGACTGTCCTTGCCTCCCCAATACCTCCTTAATCACATAAGACGACGCTTAGGAAATCAATTCCCAAGCAAGAGCTCCTGATGCGGCCCAGATGACTTCCACAAGAGCGAGGATGGAAACAGATGCGATCTCAAACCGAATATGATGCACGAGACCTGAAACAGAACTGCACTTCAAGCAGCGACTGCAAGACAAGAAGTGCTCGGATCAGAGCCACGATGACAAAACAAGCACTGAGGCCCTTCAGCACCGCTACCAAGTCGCCTGTCTGGTCTGTCCAGTGTAAAAAGCTAGAAGGATATCAAGACCCGAGAAGCACAGAACAGACATTGCAGAAGCAACACTACAGGACAGACGAACAGAAGGAAACTGTCCTGCCTGGCGCACGCACTCACGCTACAAAATAATCCCGCTGCTTCTATTAGCCTGGTGACCCGGCCACAAGCAGCCTGAACGTGACCCAGCCTGAACCACCCTCGCAGCGGCACCAAGTATTTTCAGCCAGCTGGCTCCACGCTGCTCTGGCTCCCAGCTCCCATTAGCCACCCCAGATATGCAAATACCAGGTGCCCCCCAACTTAGCTCTCAGGTTGCTGCATGGTAAATTCCCTCCGCCTCAAGAAATACACAGGCACTGGTCGTCATCTTAGTCAATTGCCAGGCTCATCATCAGCTGCAAAAACAGAGTACCAGCATTCACTAGCATGCCGGTCATGATGCCCACCTTCTCCACAACGCTGACTACTGCTGATGCAACATACAACTATGCTCACCTGTTCCTCTCCAAATCCAAGCTCCAACAGTGCAACCAGTATCATCCACACCACCTGGGAAAACAAAGGGATTAAATGATCGTTGCGTTCACAACACATCACCCAATGGTGTGTTTTTTTTTGTTGTTGTTGTTTTTGTTATTGTTGTTTTTTGTGTGTGTGTTTCCTGTATTTATTTATTTTTTAGTCTGCTTTAGCTCAACGGCATGCAGAGTGCAGACAAGAAAACTGGGGTGTTTCTAGAAGCAACAATCCCCACGCTTTTGCTGTAGCTTTGAATATTAAAAGGACAATACGACCCAGCAAGTAACTGGAACTTTCTTACCTGGAATTAGCTCAAACTTTTCTTCACATTGAAAGAAAAATCTAGGAGCAGAACAGATTATACACCAACAAAATTGAGTCCATTTCATCCCCAGAAAAAAAATCACATGCTCTCATCCCCTCCTGTACCTCAGCCGCTTGCCTACCCCACGTGGCACACGCTTCCATCTGTTCTCTTTACCCACTTATAGCACCTCTAAAAGGCAAACTGGAATTTTACTCTATTGGCTGTAGGAAAATAACTGCAGTGACAACCGCGCCCCAAACTGAGCCAGCAGCCCCTACTAAACATCCCTCTACTAAGTGAATTCCAAGCACTTAAAATCCAGAAATCCATAGACTCCAGCCTGCCTAAACAACCCTGCAACGGACAGAAGGAAAAACAAAGCACTGTCCCCAAAAGAGCAGCCCAGGCAGAAGGAGCTCTCTGATGGCATGCCTGGGGCTCATATAGCATTTAGCCCCGCCCAGCACCCAAACCCAATCACCTGGGAAAGGGGAGGGGCAAAGCACATGAAAGTAGGAAGAGAGCAAAAGGAGCAGCTGTGTTTTGTTTTGTTTTCTTTTCCTTTCCTTTGTTTTTTAAAATCTGTTTTATCTCAAAAACATTCAGAGAGCAGACAAGAGACCTGTGGTGTTTCTAGAAGCAAAAATCCCCTTTTGCTTTTGCTGCAGCTTTTAATGTTGAACTGATAACGGCACCAAGCAAGTAACTGAAACTTCTTCAACTGGAATTAGTTTAAACACGCTCACCGTCATCTGCAAACACAGAGAACCAGCATTCACTAGCCCTAACCCTAACCCCAACCCTCACCCTAAACTCTAACCCTAGCCCCAGCCCTAGTCCCTAAGCCCAACCCTGGTTCCCGAGAACTTCATTTCCAGGCATGCTCTGGGCGCTCAACATGGCCTCCCGGAGGTCCGGAGGCCCAGAACTACATTGCCCGGCATGCTCCGGGCACCCAACATGGCCTCCCGGAAGTTCGGAGTCCCAGAACTACATCTCCCGGCATGCTCCGGGCAGTCAACACGGCCTACCGGAAGCCTGGTGCCGGAAAACTACACCTACCAGAATTCCCTGGACAGCCAGCACGGCCAATCAGAGGCCGAGTTTTCGAGAACTACATTTAACAGCACTCACTGTAACCCTAGCCCTTCCCGCCCTTACACAAAATAGCCTCAAGCCCTATCCCTAAACATCCTCGAAACCCCTACGGACCTAACCCAAACTATTTACCACACTAAACCCCTGAAGTCCTATGCCTAAAACCCCTAACCCAATAAATTAAGACGCTCAAATCCCAAACCCGCAAAATTGAGATGCTCAAATCCCAAACCCCCTTCCAAAAAAGAAAAAGAAAAATCAAGAAAAAAAAAAATCAAACAAAACAAAAACAACAAAAGGGGTAGATCTGGTGGCATCTGCCCTGTAACCCTGCAAAAATCACGAGGGACCTAGAACAACAAAGCAAACGCACAAAATAACATTGACATCCTATCCATAAATGTGCTATAACAATTAATCACCTCCAAAGAGCTTCAAGCAATAAATGCACATACTACTAGATCGGTTTCCTCTAAAAGATCGTACCAGACCCTGACCCACCAAAAGAACCCTGCATGTAGCTAACAGAAGCATCAACAAAGCACTGACCCCAAAGAGCAGCCCAGGCAGAAGGAGCTCTCTGATGCCGTGCCTGGGGCTCCTATACCATTTGGCCCCGCCCAGCACCCAAACCCAATCACCTGGGAAAGAGGAGGGGGCAAACCACAAGAAAGAGAGCAGGAGCAGCAGCAGCTGTGTTCTTTTATTTATTTATTTATTTGTTTTTTTTTGTGCCTATCCCTAGTTTACAGCATGCAGAGTGCAGACAAAAGAACTGGGGTGTTTCTAGAAGCAAAATTTACCGTATTTATGCCTCAGCTTTGAACATAGAAAGGACAATACAACCAAGAAAGTAAATGAAATATTTTCCACGGGAATTAGCTCAAACGTTAGTGTTAGGTCAGAGGTTGGACTCAATGATCTTGAGGTCTCTTCCAACCTAGAAGATCTGTGATTCTGTGTGATTTACATATGAAGAAAAATCTAGGAGCGTAGGAAATTACACATCAAAAAAAACAACGACGTAATAAGCAACGCGCATGCACGGCCCCACGGCCGCCTGCAGTACTCGTTTTCCACCAGCAGGAGGCGGCAGAGGGCGCCCCCGGGCCCCACCGCGCATGCGCCCCCCTCGGCCGCCTGCAGTACTCGTTTTCCACCAGCAGGAGGCGGCAGAGGGCGCCCCCGGGCCTCACCGCGCATGCGCCCCCCTCGGCCGCCTGCAGTACTAGTTCTCCACCAGCAGGTGGCGGCAGAGGGCGCCCCCGGGGACCCACCGCGCATGCGCGCCCCCCGGCCGCCTGCAATACCCGATTAAATAAGCAGGTGGCGGCAGAGGGCGCCTGCGGGCGTCACCGCGCATGCGCGGCCCCCGGACGCCTGCAGTACCCGATTAAAACCAGCAGGTGGCGGCAGAGGGCGCCCGCGGGCGTCACCGCGCATGCGCGCCCCTCGGCCGCCTGCAGTACCCGATTAAAACCAGCAGGTGGCGGCAGAGGGCGCCCGCGGGCGTTACCGCGCATGAGCGCCCCTCGGCCGCCTGCAGTACTTGCTTCCCACCAGCAGGTGGCGGCAGAGGGCGCCCGCGGGCGTCACTGCGCATGCGCGCCCCTCGGCCGCCTGCAGTACCCGATTAAAACCAGCAGGTGGCGGCAGAGGGCGCCCGCGGGCGTCACCGCGCATGAGCGCCCCTCGGCCGCCTGCAGTACTTGCTTCCCACCAGCAGGTGGCGGCAGAGGGCGCCTGCGGGCGTCACTGCGCATGCGCGCCCCCCGGCCGCCTGCAGTACTCGCTTCCCACCAGCAGGTGGCGGTAGAGGGCGCACGCGGGCGTCACCGCGCATGCGCGCCCCCCGGCCGCCTGCAGTACCCCTTTCCCACCAGCAGGTGGCGGCAGAGGGCGCCCGCGGGTGCCAACGCGCATGCGCGTCCCCCGGCTGCCTGCAGTATTCGTTTTGCACCAGCAGGTGGCGGCAGAGGGCGCCACCGGACCCCACGGCGCATGCGCGTCCCCCGGCCGCCTGCAGTACTTGCTTCCCACCAGCAGGTGGCGGCAGAGGGCGCCCGCGGGCGTCACCGCGCATTGCGCGCCCCCCGGCCGCCTGCAGTACTCGTTTTCCACCAGCAGATGGCGGCAGAGGGTGCCCACGGGCGTCATGCGGCATTTGTGGCGCCCGGCAGCCTGCAGTACTCGCTTCCCACCAGCAGGTGGCGGCAGGGGGCGCCACCGGACCCCACCGCGCATGCGCGCCCCCCGGACGCCTGCAGTACTCGTTTTCCACCAGCAGGTGGCGGCAGAGGGCGCCCGCGGGAGTCACCGCGCTATGCGCGCCCCTCGGCCGCCTGCAGTACCCGAGTAACAGCAGCAGGTGGCGGCAGAGGGCGCCCGCCGGTGCCACCGCGCATGCGCCCCCCTCGGCCGCCTGCAGTACTCGTTTTCCACCAGCAGGTGGCGGCAGAGGGCGCCCGCGGGAGGCCTTGTCGGGCGGATCACAGCTCGCCTACTGTGCCATTCGGAGCTTGTGGCTGTATTTTTTCCAACGTATTTGCTACCCACACCCCGCGGGGCAGCTTGTCTTACAAAGAATTCTCTCTGTTAATATTCTCTTTAAGGCGGGCACGAAGCATCCACTGCTCTTCTAAGCAAGCAACCTTCCTTCTGTGCTCCCTTCGGGATGCAGGACTATGTGCACTCAGATTTATTCCACTCATTTTTCTTCCCCTTTTCATTGGCACAGTCTCCAAGGACGCCTGGCTTTCTTCTCACAGACTCGCGTCCGTTTCAGTGTAAGGCATCTTTTCCCTCCGCTGCTCTAATCCAAATTCAAATTATCCAGATAAAACAATAGCGAGGTAAGAGAGAACTGTCTGAGTTAAAGTCACCATCTTTCTGTAACTAATTTAGCAGACAGCTGTACCACATCAGAGGAGGAGGTTTAGATGCTAACCAGGTCAGGCACATCACGGTCAAGTGAGCGCCCCCGGAATCACTAAAGAAACTTAAGGAAGAATCTACTAGAAGAAAGCTGTCTCCTCTTACCACCACCTATTTAAAAGATAGTGTAGTACAGGCAGTTCTACGTGCATAAAACCACATACACACAGTATACCTGACCCAAGTAAATTCCCTCTGAGAAGTCCACCATTAAGCAAAAGAGGTGTATTGTGGTGACATACAGCTGCCGTGTAATGATCCTGAAGGGATGAATCGCCCTATGTATTCCAAGGTACTCCTGTGGTTCGTTTGTTTTTTTTTTCAAGTACGTTCAACGGTACAGATAAGTACGTTCCCGCTAAGAAAAAGAGTTCAGAATTGTTTATAACGAGTTCGTTCCAAGTGTCACTTTCTCACTTAACGTAGTAATAAAGATACGCTGCTGCTTTTGGATTTTATTTCCTTCTTGAATCTCACTGGTGTAATTCCAATGGTCAAACAACCTCTTCCAGAAAGACCAGCCCACTGCTTCACAGGAGAAGGAAAAGATGTCTCACACACGCTGGCTAGTACTAAAAAGAGTAATAGGAAGAGAAGTTCAGGCCATCAATGTAAGTATGTTTCCCTGCCTCTTCTGCTGGCTGGTCAAGTGGAATCCTCAGGACAGCCCCAGTACCTTGTGAAGAGCTTCTTAACGCCAGCACAACTTCAACCTGTCTTTGAAAAGAAAGCTGTTAAAGGAGCAGGAGACTGTTTTTAAATGAGAACAACCGAAAATAAAATTATCTGAAGAGCCACTTACTACTGGCATATTACCGTTTAAAAGGAAAATATTAATTACGTGCAGGTGCTCCAGTCTTCGTTGCATTTTCTGTGATTCACAACATTACCTTTGAACAAAAGAGTAAGAGGAACGGAAGGGAGGATATTAACTCGGGTAACCAAGGATTTGGTAAGCTGGAACTTGGTGTCTTTAACACTTTAGCCTTGGAGCAAAAATGTACACCCTGTACAGGCTGAGCTGACTGATGAGGCAGGTGCTCCAGGGTACGTGCTACCGGGAGGTAAGTAACAAACACATTCCGCAGCTATTACCAGAAGTGGGGTTTCAGGATATGCAGACTGGTTTCACAAAAAAATATTAGCGGTCTGTTGGTGACAGACAATTCGAGGAATTCAGCGCTGCCCATTACAGACTCCTCAGATCAGCACTTAACGAGAATTAATAAAACGGTTTATTTTTTTTTTATATATATATATATATATATATACACACATATACACACACACACACACACACACCTATGTTCAAAAAAATGCATACAGTTAAAATATCAAATTAGTGATCCGGTAACAACACTGTTCAAAACCAATCTCTTTTGTATGAACATTAAAATAAATGCACACTTTTAAAAGCATTTCTTTTTAGTGCTTCCAAAGCACAGCGTGTGCCAAGGCAAGGCCACCTGAAGAATCTCCGTCCTCCTCACGGGAGGAAAGAGAACTGAAGTCAGGGACCTGGGAAGCCTCAGGTGCGCTTTCATAATGTCTGCAGATAAAAACAGAAGAGAGTCTGAGGTAGATTGTTTAGTAACCACCAAGTGGTAACAGTCACAGGGCTGTCTTTAGCTTTCATTAACACAACAGCAGTTTCTTTACTCTCGATCTACGCTGAATCTCAAGTTTAAAGGCATGGCTAGCAGTTCTCGGGAACAAGGCCCTCGTCTCTGTGCTGGCAACATCAAATATTACCAGTGCAGGTGTTTCTGGGAGTTTTGTTTGGTTGGTTGGTTTTTTATTGGGGGGGGGGGGGGGGGGGGGGGGGGACACAACAGATGGGATCTCTCCACAATGCAGACACTGTGTGCATTTGACAGTGCCCCATTTTAGTGCGATCCACTGCCTATTGCACGTAAAACGGCTAATGACAGTATTCAAGTGAGTAAATTCTCACCACCTGCAGGAGGGGCAGCAATGGTTATTTTTTTCAGCCTGTTGAGCAAAGAGCACCCTCCACAGGAAAAAAGCCACACCTTTCATAGCACGTCCTTAAGGTTACAGCCCAGCTTCTGCCGATAGAGGTTCGTAAAGTTAAAGCTCTGCTGCTTCTTCTCGGACTCTGACAGTAAGATCACTTGACCGCCAGGACGGCGAGGGCAACAGCTACGTCCTCTTCCACTCTTCTGCGGCACAGCAAACTCATTCCCGGTCCGTATTCCTCTGGCTGGTACACTATTATCTACCGTTCACCTGATTAACTCTGTTGGGTAGGCTGTTGAACTCTAGCTCCTCTAGCGTTCTCTCTAAGTGCTGTATTAAGACACGATTTTTAAACCTAGGGAAGTAATTTCATTTCTTCTTCCAAAAACAGCAGTTAAATAACTCAGTATTATTTGGCCACGACAAACAGTATTAGCGGAGGCTCTCTGTTTCCAGCATGGAAGAGCTTCCCTCATTTCTGACATCAGAAGGGCAAATTTAATTTGATACAGCCATCTTTCCCCAACCCACGCAAATTCTGGGTCTTTCTTCCATAACCACCCGTATCTTTCTATTTCACACTTCAGCTCTAGGTAACGACCATTTACTTCAGAAAATACAACGGCAGTTTGACCGCTGAAACTGTAATAATTTAAGTATGTCAAAACAAAACACTTGTTTTGGAAAAGACTGAGATTTGCTATCATGAACAACGTTAGCGTTTAACTCCGAATCATTCGTATCTATACAAACCTTGCTCCTTCCCTTATAGCAAATTCAATGAAATACTTCTGAGTTTCCATCCGTCCTTGTACGTACCTCCTCAAGAAGAGAGAAGATTTTTTTCACGATCTTAAAGAAGAGATCCAAACAGATATTAGAAACAGATCTTGTAAATGCATTTTCAGTAAATCTCAACAGCCAAAGGAAAAACAACAAAGCCTAGAGTTTCCCATTTCTGCATACAGTAATGCACGTAAGAAAAAAAAGCCAGCATACCAATAATTTGAAGTGATATCGATTAGCTGATATTCAAATGTAACGCTGAATTTTCTTCTCTTAAAAGAGCAGTATCTAGAAACACCTGCCCTTGGAAAATGCAGACTAGGTTTAATCAGCAGAGAAGCCTTGTATCTCCACGAACACGCTGCCATGATCAGCAGTTAATAGAAACAAAGGCATACCGAGCCATGTTTCAACCTAGAGCTGTCATTTTTGAAAGCAGAGGTTTAAGGTAACTACTCTTTACAAGAGGACCGATCTATGTGGAGCATGAGCACGATTGTCTCGTATAAAGTTTAACAACAAAAAAAAAAAAGTAGCGCAAAAGAATGAACCGGACACCTTAGATGTGAAACAACAGTATTTTTTCATTGGTTTCTGTGTTTTCTTCTCTGAACCAACTATGAAAACACGAATGGTGCTGTGACTAAGCCTGCTTAAGAGTGCTGCAGTAAGGACGGTGAGGATATAAAGTTGGACTCTGAATACATGTACTTACTTTCTTGTTCTTCCACTACTTGTACACGAGTAATCAAAAATCATTCCAAATCTGAGGTTTTATTTTCAAAATAGATCCTCATTTCAAGAAAAAGTCTGCTGTACCCCTAGCCTATTTTTAATACACTAATAAAGAACTTACTTCTTCCACGTTTGCAAACCTCTTTCACCACTCTGATTTTAATACCAGCATCGCTTCCCTCCAACATTGTAGGTGTTATTTTAAATCAATTTGGCACAGATTCAGAAGTAGACTCCATCACTCGTTTTTGGTCATCTCCAGCCACGCTGTAATTTAGAGGCCCTCGAACAAGTGCATTGGTACCAGGTTTACGATCCAAGCCATCTTTGCATCATTTAAGCAATTGAACTCATCATGTAGAGAGTCTAAGTCACCAGGTGACATTTCATCCTCTCCCTTAACAGCTGGAACCGAAGAAGCCATTTGCACAGACAAGCCATCAATTTGCTCTTCCAGCAACTGACAGTTTTCTGCTTTCTTCTCTCCATTACCATCTTGGACAGTACTGATACCAGTGTCTGAAAATTAAGAAGGAGCTTAGTAGTGCATATAACTGCAGGATCAAAAAACACAGAAGGACATTATTCTGCATCCCTTCTTGTTGAAAGTACTGTGGAGAGAGTTACTCAGCACTGTCAGATCACTTCAGTAGTTTTATTCACCCTTTGACGCAACCACAGGAATACCTCCTTTTGGGCTGCTACTGTCTCATATGACTGTCGTGAAGTTATTTGCTGTATTCCCATTTCAGTGACTAAAGCAAACTAAAGTTTCCCCTCCTTCCCCCAGTTCCAGCAAATTTTTCTTTTGACTCTGCTGCAACAGGTGGGTAAATTACTATTTGTGAGAAATTTAAAAATTTTTTTTTTTTTTTTTACACACTTTCCTTCCCCACTTCTCCCTTCCCCACTATAGAATACACAAATGAGAATTAAAAGCTGAAATGAAATCCTTGCTACCGCCAAACCATCGTGGTGAAAGGTTTCAGCACTTTTTAGAAACAGTTCCAAATTATTGCTCATTCAGGACTTCGTTACCTATAGCAACAGCCTGTTTGTCTAAGCCGACCAAAGAAATTCAGTCCCAATTAACTCTAAAACTTACGTGTCCTTTTGAATTAACACAGAAAGCACGGAGACCTTTTTTTTTTTTTTTCCTGCACACTATGTCCATTTATGACCACACAAGTTCCTGTACTACAACAACTCCAACACACCTTTATTTGTTGGCATGCCTTTGAGGTTCAGATATGGTGACGGAGATCCAGCAGCACAGGGTGGCCCTTTCCCACCAACATGGTTTGTCACAACAGTGACTGTGGCCGTCGCAATAGCGGCGACGTGCTACGCCTTCTCTCTTTAGTGATGCTGGAGTATTGGGCTCTCCAGGACGCTTGATCTTATTCTGAGGCCCAGCAACAAATTTATCTGCTTCATCTATCATCGTACCCTGAAAAGACTTTTTTTTTTTTTTTTAATATAAGTAAAAAACAATTGCTTCGTCAATTCACTACCAGAGTATTTGCCTCCGTGTTACAATTCAGTTACTTTTCAAATAATGATACAGCAGATAGCAAGACTTCTCCTACCTTCTCATCCTGTTTGAACAGACTGCCAAGTGTATGAAGAAGCCTTTTTGGTTGATCTGGATCAATCTCCCGAAGGGGTGAAGGCATCATTTTCAACTACTCCTGACGATTTCCCCTTTGAGCAACAGGAACGCCGTGAAGGCAGTCTGCAGCAGAACAAGGTATCTAAATTTAGTCTACCTTAAGACTAAGGAAATACAAGCCTCGCATGCTTCCATTTCCAGTGTTAGCATTTAAGATCTAGAAATCACTATTTCCTCCCTCTACAAAACAAAGGAAAAGCAAAAGGCAAATAAAGCCCCTCTTTCCTTTCACCATCACTATAAGAACATCTACTGCATCCTGTTGCACAGGAAAGCTCACCCATGAAACTTAATTTTCAAATTCCAAGCACGCACAACATGTTTTGTGACAGAAGGCAGAAATTTCATTCTTTTCCTTCGGAATCTAGGGAAGGACGACTGACCCAAGAAACGATGCAAAGTCTACTTCCTCTCCCACACCGAGGACAGAAACACTACTTAGGTGAATTAAATAGCTGTACCAGAATATTAATAAATAATTGTGTCCATTTACCTTCATCCTGCCCCACGATATCCCTGTGTGTTTTCAGAAGATTGCTTCTCATTCCGGTTAGCTGATCTAGAAGACTGTGACAAGACATATCATATGCATTTCTGAATGCCCGTGGCTTCAAATCCTAGTTTTATAATAAAACAAGTAACTTTCAGTTAACCCGCGAGTTCTCACGCACAAAGAAATTGCTCTGTGGGCTGTACTACCGTTAACTACTAAAAAAAAAAAAACCAAAACAAAAAAAAATTCCAAAACAACTTCAGACATTCTGAACGTATTCTGAAACAACTTTCTTTCCATCTCTCCGGAAAGAGCTTTCCTCCTATCTGTGACAAAGGAAAAAAAAAAAAGTTGTGATCGCGGGAGTCGTTACACAAAGCCACACTCTGTGAATTCACTACTACAGTTAAGATCATTTTTAGTCAAAAATACCTCGGCAGCAATGCTATCACTGCAAACATAGCGTTGCCAAAAAAAAAAAAAAAAAAGAAATTCAACTCAAGATATAGGAGAGGGCGAGCTAAAAGCACAAATAACATGACCGATGGAGGCTGCAACAACCACCTGGTAGATGGTTGTCCACAGCCCTCGGATTGCACGGTCGTCTTTCCTGACAAACGAATACTGGAAGAACAGAAAAGATACACCGTGTGTCCGCAAAAGCCTTCGGGGAGACTACTGAAAGGAAAACCAAACCAAAAAACTAGGAACAGCAAGTGGCGTATACGTCAGTTTTGTTAACAGAGCACCACTAATGTACCAGGAATTTCCACATTCTTCGCCCCTCCTCTACCTTGAAAATGTCACCCAATTCTGTCAGTGTCTTCACCATCAGCATTTATTTATTTATTTCGTTTTTCACGTGGACATCCGAGGAAAACATTTCGAGTACCCTGTCATCGAGGAAGAAGAGGAGAGGGGGGAAAAAAAAAAAAAGAGATGAGGGGGGAAGAAGCACTGCCATTCCTTTCCTCGGTAATGCGAGCAAAAAGCTCAGGCGCTCAGCAACAACGTGCTTTGAAAGATAAAACACAGAAGAAACTGCACGTTATTTAGTCTCAGCTACAGAGTCACGTGTATTTGTACCTGCTCATTTATTCATCTGCCAGTGTATTTTAGTACAAACGCTACAGAACATAGAAACCGCAAGGTTACTACTACCTTTTGTGACCGACGCGATCTTTGGCAGGAACAGCTATCGAAAAAGAACCAACAAAATCCCCTTCGTCGACAGCCATCCGAACCTTTATCGTCTAACAGCAGTCCTACAAACATCCCCTGGGATGCTCAACTCCTGAAACTTTCTGTTCAACTTGAGGCAGAACAAGCCCTTACCCTGGGCACCTTCACCCAGCTCTCCACTGCTAGCAGAGTAGCACCCTGATACTGTCCAGGACGCGCTGCAGCAGCCTACTCGCTTACGCGTATTTACTGCAGCCTGGTTCGAGACGCGCACAGAGGGACCCACGAAAAATCCACCCTTTCCTTCAGAGAAGTAAATACATACATACATACGGACGACACGGTAAGGAAGAAAAGCTGAACACACAGCATGCGGTCCTTTACCGTGGGGCAGATCCAGCATCAGCACAAGGAGCTTTGGGGCACGTGAGCGATCATCTACACCGGCCATCGCGACAAGCCAAACTCACGCACACGAGCCTCGACCTAAAAACACAGAACACATTAAGTTCCTTTATAGCTTATGGAAGTAACAACCAGCATCTTAGATGCAGTTGGATAGTTGGATTGCATCAGCTTAGGGACTGCCTCCTTCAAAACGCACAGGGGGGTGGGGAAACCAGTCTTGGAAACCTGTTGCCTAACAGGAAGGAGACTGTTGTCTTCTCCTCCATAGGTGACGTTCTTCCAAGCATCGTCCTGCTCCTGGATTTTACCAGCCGCGACGGGATGGTCCTACCGGCGTGAGTCGGGAACGCTTCCCACGGGGTTTCTGTGACACTGAAGTAAATTTTCTGCAGGTACAAGTAACGCAGCACGAGACGGCAAGGAAGCTAAGGCACCGTCTGCAGCACAGCACGTGTGCGATATTGGGCCTGAGGGGACCAGTCAAAGCCTGCAGTAATCGCTGAACAGGTGGGCAAGCAGGGAGCCCTACGGGAAACAAAGCTCACGTTCTGCAAAGCTCTTTTCCCGTCAAGAAGACGGCCTTTTCTATTCAGCGCATTTACTGAACTTTAGGCTACTTCCCATTCGCTTTGGCAAGTTAGCCTTTGCGTAAGCCAAGAGGTTTTAAACTGCCAAGCACCACTGATGGTTCTTGTTCTCCAACAACAGGGAATTTCAATCAGGGCACTCGTTAACAGGAAAGCCTGGCTCTGTTTCACACAAATCACGTACCTAAACCACGGAGACAGGAGTCTGCAGGAAGAACTCTTTAAAAGGTGAACTTAAAGAGAAGGATACTACTCATTTTTCCACAACTTCTGCAAGGACTGCGGCAAAAAAAGGCTGAACCAGGGACGTCTCTATCATCATCCCCTCTAGAATTCAGCAACTCCATACAGTTATGGGGCAAATACCACAGCTGCAGCGCAAGACAAACAAAGACCTCGAAGGTCACGTTTCTGCCTGCGTACCGAGTTCCGCTGGGAAGACCCCCCACCTCTGGAAAGACCCCCAGCCGCTCAACTCCCAAGCAACGTTGCCACGGCCAGTGCTTACGCAGAGTTTTGCTCTCTCTCGCTGCTCAGTACAGGCCCAAGGCCTCCTTTATTGCACACAGTTCAAGCAAAACTCTTGGGACATAACCAAGAGACAGACAGACAGACAGAAATTGCCTCTCACGTCTGTCCTCACTGACCGCAACCAGCGTCCTGGAAAGCCCCGCAAGCACCGGTCTATTCCTAGGACAACTCCGAAAGCTGAGGCGGGACAAAGTTTAGCCTCTCGTACCAAAGACTGAGCAACAGACAGAGCCTGACAGGCCAGTTCATTCTAGGTCTAAGAGGCTACTACGACTCGGCAGGCACTACGTGCCTTCCTTCCCTTTGCGCTTCCCAGCGCCGAGCAGCTCGCGCTTCCGCAAATTCAATGAAGCCTTTGAGCCGGGGCTGCAGGAAGCTTACGAGCACGCCTCGATTCCACCCCGAGGTCGCTGCGACTTACCTGGGCAGTCGGGACGGACGGGCTGCTCTCTCTCCTGAGAACCCTGCGACCGCAGCACGCCAGCTGCGGCTTTCCTCGCTTTACCCGGTGCGCCACCTTCGCTCGGCAACAAACCCCGCAGGGGTCCTAGCGGCGGGGAGCTGCTTCTGCCCCGGTGAACCGCAGCACAAGGAGAGAGCCGGCTGTCAGGACGCAGGGAGAGGAAAGCCTCCGAGGCGCGGCGCGGCGCAGCCCAACGATCAAGCGCAGCGAGGACCCGCGCCCGGCCTCAACACCCCCCGCCCCTCCCGGCCCGACGCTCCGAGGAGGCACCCCCGGAGGCTCTCGCTCGCCTCACCGCCGGCAACCGCGCTCGCCGCCAGCGGCAACCTGCGCCTCCCGGCGCGCACGGCCCGGCCCCGGCCCGGCCCCGGCCCGGCCGCGCAGCCCGGAGCCCACGTGGCCGCCCGGCAGCGCAGAACTACAGCTCCCAGCATGCCTCGGGACGGAGCACTCCAGCCAATCCAGAGGGGCGTCGGCCACGCGCACGCAACGGCACCTCCTCCTGCTGCCCTCTCTGCCCCCCCCCGCCGCCGCAGCCGCCCCCCTCTCCCCTGTCCCCTCTCCCCCAGCCCCCCGAAGCCGCCCCAGCTCCTCTCGTGCTCCGAGCATCTCCAGCATTTCAGGAACTGGAACCCTGGAACCGCTGACGTCTGGCACGTGTCAGAAACGTGGCAGGAGACGTACTCTGCTGTCGCAAGGCACTTGCAAAGCCGGCCCGACAGCTGAAGCAGACTCACACAGTCCACCGAGCAACTCGGGGCCCCCACTGCTGTCCACTCACCCTCATGCTTCGTTCAAGCTTCCGTGCCTACGCCCTGAGCTACAAGAAACAAAGAGAGAAGGTCACATCCACAATGGATACGCAAACAGTGCGGCACATGCAGAGGACTCAAACACAGAGACCAGAGCCAGACAAATAAAACAAACAAACAAACAAACAAACAAACTGAAGTCCACAAATGCCACAAGGCCATGAATGCATAGCAGCCCCGGCAGGGGTAATGGCAGACATACCCTTTGCAGATGAAAAAGGTGACCCCGCTCAGTCTCTTGGTAATACTGCACCAACACGGTCAAGCCTCTTGTAGCATGTCATCAAGCTGGTTTTAGTCCTCTGGAGAGTTACACAAGTGGGTTGATTCATCTAGAGATTAAAATACAGATCAAACACAGGAGCGTATCCCACCATCCCAAAAAAAAAGTGAGCCAGCAACCTCTGCTACATATCCCTCTATGAAGTGAATTCCAAGCCCTTAGAATTCCAGAAATCCATAGACTCCAGCCTGCCTAGAGAACCCGGCAACTGACTGAAGGAAAAACAAAGCACTTACCCCCAAAGAGCAGCCCAGGCAGAAGGAGCTCTCTGACGGCATACTTGGGGCTCATATACCTTTTGGTCCCACCCAGCACCCAAACCCAATCACCTGGGAAAGGGGAGGGGCAAAGCACATGAAAGTAGAAAGAGGAGGAGCAGCAGCTGTGGTTTATTTACTTATTTATAAGGCTTAGCTCAACAGCATGCAGAGGGCAGACAGGAGAACTGGGGTGTTTCTAGAAGCAACAATCCCCATGCTTTCGCTGCAGCTTTGAATATTGAAAGGACAACACAACCAAGCAAGTAACTGAAGCTTTTTCAGCTCGAATTAGCTCAAACTTTTATTTACGCAGAAAGAAAAATCTAGGAGCAGAACAGATTATACGCCAACAAAATCAATTCCGTTCCACTCGCAGCAAAAATCACTTCCTTCAGCAGGCTATCTGAGAACCAAAAGGCTATGCTGATGGGTCAAAACACACTACAGGACACTGGGGCCGGGCCCTCCGCTGCACCCACTTAAAACCCATCCCTACACTCACCAAGGTGCAACCCCAACCCGAACACAGACGCAGCATTTCAGCCTCAACACAGTTTCCAGAACTGCTGGAAAGCAAGCTTCATCCTCAGCGAGGCGTGCTCAGGCTGCACAGGAGGGGGCTTCGGGCACCTCTTTGCCTACCGAAGAAGACCGCCATCAGCACCTGCTTTGTTCCGATCCTAAAGGCTAACATCACAGCCCACGTCGCCTGGGACACCTGATAAACAGAAGAGAAAGCAGCCATACCGTTTTCAAGCCGTCCCTGCACGTGTCGCTCCTCGATGATCTGCAACCTCTTCTCAAATCCTCAACCGCTTCTGTGGAGAGCCTGCCATGGCACCTGCAAAGCAAGACCCTTCCCAGTCACCTCGTGCTACTTGGCAGTTCTGCTCCAATCCAGCTCACAAACAGCCCGCCCTTCCCGTGCTGCTCTTCAGAGTGCAGCTTGGCCCCTCTGAGCCTGTGCGACACACCTGTGAAACAAAAAGAAAAGCATAGGCTGAAGCAGCATCCAAAGCCACAGCACAGCTGGGACAGTTACTCTCATCTGCTCCCTAACCTCTGCTCCCTCACCTGCCCTCGAGGCAGATGCTTCCATCTGCTCTCTTAGGCCAGCTACAACACCCCTGAAATATCAACAGGATTTTTACTGTACTTTGTGCAGTTAAGTAACTGCAGTGACAACTGCACCCCTAAAGTACCTGCTACATCTGTTCATCGCTCACCTTGCCAAAAGCAGCTCCGGTCAAGTCCCGCGTTGTACACTGTGTTTCAGCTTTAACAAATGAAAACGGTCACAAGATAATCATTCAGCTGCCAGCATTAGCACCCATCCCTCAACAACACAAAGGGACCCCGTTTACAATATTATCATTTCAAAACAGCAGCCCCCATACCTCAGCACACCTCAGAAGTAGACCAAGCCAGTCACCGAGCTGCCTACGGAGCGCTGAACAGTTCCGGAAGGAGCTCTTTCCTGTGACAGGTTCCTCCAAAGGTTTACACTCTACTGGGGACAGGAGAGAAATAAAAATAAAAGTCTCAAAAACCCCTTATCTGTAAGCTTTCAAGATTCCACAGACCTCCTCCTCAAGCACACCGTTCAAGCACTATGCGAGCAGCTGCTCACAAGCAGCTCAACTCTTCCCCCCCACACGCACATCTGACAAACACCACAGAGATGACTGTGCCTGCTGCCCTTCAGTACGTGCGCAGAGGCAGACCAGATGTCTTCGCCAACACAGTCCGGACAATGTATTAGCACACCCATGCACTGCCACGTTAGCTGTCATCACTAACTGCCAGGCAGGACAGCTCCAGACCAAACACATACACACACAGCCACGCCACAAACACTACAAACAAAACACACAACACAAGGCGCAAGAAAAAGTGACCCCCGGAGGGAAGCCCTATGGCAACAGCAAGTCACAACAGGTGCTCTGCACCAGACCCAAGGAGAGACTCAAATGTCACGACACGCGACTGGAAGACACTGCCAGAACTGGGGTGATGGAGGCCTAAAAAGCCTTCCTTCAAGACAAGAGACCAGAAGGATGGGGACTGAAAACCCCATATGATTCAAAGATCGAAGCCGAAATTCCTTTAAGCGGTATATTCTTTATTGCAGCGCTGGATGCACGGGGGGATCTCTCCACCTATCGTGCATACCCAAAGCAGAAAGCAGTCTTGAATTTATACAATCAATCTATCAATATTCTACCGGCGCCTATACATATTCATTGCCTACCCCCGCCTTCCCTCGCTTCTCATGCTAATTAGCCTTTTGGCACCTTGCGCCTGAGTAGAGCCTCCCAAGAACTGTGGGCAGGGGCCTTTGGGACGTGGGCAGGGGTCTTTGGGAGGAAGACCCCGAGTCTTCCTCACATTGTACTTTTCACCTTTGGTCAGGAATCCGCTGAGTTGGCATGTTTCTTAATCGCAAGAGCTGGCTGTTGCTAATTCTTCCCTTTGTTGTCTCTTTATAATGAATTCCAACGTCCAGTTTTGAGATTTATAGTCCTTACATTTGTTTCTCTGTCCGTCTGCCGCTTCCTTATCGTGAGTTCCGGTGTCTTGTTTCGAGATATACAGTCCTTGTCTGGGGACTGTCCTTGCCTCCCCAATACCTCCTTAATCACATAAGACGACGCTTAGGAAATCAATTCCCAAGCAAGAGCTCCTGATGCGGCCCAGATGACTTCCACAAGAGCGAGGATGGAAACAGATGCGATCTCAAACCGAATATGATGCACGAGACCTGAAACAGAACTGCACTTCAAGCAGCGACTGCAAGACAAGAAGTGCTCGGATCAGAGCCACGATGACAAAACAAGCACTGAGGCCCTTCAGCACCGCTACCAAGTCGCCTGTCTGGTCTGTCCAGTGTAAAAAGCTAGAAGGATATCAAGACCCGAGAAGCACAGAACAGACATTGCAGAAGCAACACTACAGGACAGACGAACAGAAGGAAACTGTCCTGCCTGGCGCACGCACTCACGCTACAAAATAATCCCGCTGCTTCTATTAGCCTGGTGACCCGGCCACAAGCAGCCTGAACGTGACCCAGCCTGAACCACCCTCGCAGCGGCACCAAGTATTTTCAGCCAGCTGGCTCCACGCTGCTCTGGCTCCCAGCTCCCATTAGCCACCCCAGATATGCAAATACCAGGTGCCCCCCAACTTAGCTCTCAGGTTGCTGCATGGTAAATTCCCTCCGCCTCAAGAAATACACAGGCACTGGTCGTCATCTTAGTCAATTGCCAGGCTCATCATCAGCTGCAAAAACAGAGTACCAGCATTCACTAGCATGCCGGTCATGATGCCCACCTTCTCCACAACGCTGACTACTGCTGATGCAACATACAACTATGCTCACCTGTTCCTCTCCAAATCCAAGCTCCAACAGTGCAACCAGTATCATCCACACCACCTGGGAAAACAAAGGAATTAAATGATCGTTGCGTTCACAACACATCACCCAATGGTGTGTTTTTTTTGTTGTTGTTGTTTTTGTTATTGTTGTTTTTTGTGTGTGTGTTTCCTGTATTTATTTATTTTTTAGTCTGCTTTAGCTCAACGGCATGCAGAGTGCAGACAAGAAAACTGGGGTGTTTCTAGAAGCAACAATCCCCACGCTTTTGCTGTAGCTTTGAATATTAAAAGGACAATACGACCCAGCAAGTAACTGGAACTTTCTTACCTGGAATTAGCTCAAACTTTTCTTCACATTGAAAGAAAAATCTAGGAGCAGAACAGATTATACACCAACAAAATTGAGTCCATTTCATCCCCAGAAAAAAAATCACATGCTCTCATCCCCTCCTGTACCTCAGCCGCTTGCCTACCCCACGTGGCACACGCTTCCATCTGTTCTCTTTACCCACTTATAGCACCTCTAAAAGGCAAACTGGAATTTTACTCTATTGGCTGTAGGAAAATAACTGCAGTGACAACCGCGCCCCAAACTGAGCCAGCAGCCCCTACTGAACATCCCTCTCCTAAGTGAATTCCAAGCACTTAAAATCCAGAAATCCATAGACTCCAGCCTGCCTAAACAACCCTGCAACGGACAGAAGGAAGAACAAAGCACTGTCCCCAAAAGAGCAGCCCAGGCAGAAGGAGCTCTCTGATGGCATGCCTGGGGCTCATATAGCATTTAGCCCCGCCCAGCACCCAAACCCAATCACCTGGGAAAGGGGAGGGGCAAAGCACATGAAAGTAGGAAGAGAGCAAAAGGAGCAGCTGTGTTTTGTTTTGTTTTCCTTTCCTTTCCTTTGTTTTTTAAAATCTGTTTTATCTCAAAAACATTCAGAGAGCAGACAAGAGACCTGTGGTGTTTCTAGAAGCAAAAATCCCCTTTTGCTTTTGCTGCAGCTTTTAATGTTGAACTGATAACGGCACCAAGCAAGTAACTGAAACTTCTTCAACTGGAATTAGTTTAAACACGCTCACCGTCATCTGCAAACACAGAGAACCAGCATTCACTAGCCCTAACCCTAACCCCAACCCTCACCCTAAACTCTAACCCTAGCCCCAGCCCTAGTCCCTAAGCCCAACCCTGGTTCCCGAGAACTTCATTTCCAGGCATGCTCTGGGCGCTCAACATGGCCTCCCGGAGGTCCGGAGGCCCAGAACTACATTGCCCGGCATGCTCCGGGCACCCAACATGGCCTCCCGGAAGTTCGGAGTCCCAGAACTACATCTCCCGGCATGCTCCGGGCAGTCAACACGGCCTACCGGAAGCCTGGTGCCGGAAAACTACACCTACCAGAATTCCCTGGACAGCCAGCACGGCCAATCAGAGGCCGAGTTTTCGAGAACTACATTTAACAGCACTCACTGTAACCCTAGCCCTTCCCGCCCTTACACAAAATAGCCTCAAGCCCTATCCCTAAACATCCTCGAAACCCCTACGGACCTAACCCAAACTATTTACCACACTAAACCCCTGAAGTCCTATGCCTAAAACCCCTAACCCAATAAATTAAGACGCTCAAATCCCAAACCCGCAAAATTGAGATGCTCAAATCCCAAACCCCCTTCCAAAAAAGAAAAAGAAAAATCAAGAAAAAAAAAAATCAAACAAAACAAAAACAACAAAAGGGGTAGATCTGGTGGCATCTGCCCTGTAACCCTGCAAAAATCACGAGGGACCTAGAACAACAAAGCAAACGCACAAAATAACATTGACATCCTATCCATAAATGTGCTATAACAATTAATCACCTCCAAAGAGCTTCAAGCAATAAATGCACATACTACTAGATCGGTTTCCTCTAAAAGATCGTACCAGACCCTGACCCACCAAAAGAACCCTGCATGTAGCTAACAGAAGCATCAACAAAGCACTGACCCCAAAGAGCAGCCCGGGCAGAAGGAGCTCTCTGATGCCGTGCCTGGGGCTCCTATACCATTTGGCCCCGCCCAGCACCCAAACCCAATCACCTGGGAAAGAGGAGGGGGCAAACCACAAGAAAGAGAGCAGGAGCAGCAGCAGCTGTGTTCTTTTATTTATTTATTTATTTGTTTTTTTTTGTGCCTATCCCTAGTTTACAGCATGCAGAGTGCAGACAAAAGAACTGGGGTGTTTCTAGAAGCAAAATTTACCGTATTTATGCCTCAGCTTTGAACATAGAAAGGACAATACAACCAAGAAAGTAAATGAAATATTTTCCACGGGAATTAGCTCAAACGTTAGTGTTAGGTCAGAGGTTGGACTCAATGATCTTGAGGTCTCTTCCAACCTAGAAGATCTGTGATTCTGTGTGATTTACATATGAAGAAAAATCTAGGAGCGTAGGAAATTACACAGCAAAAAAAACAACGACGTAATAAGCAACGCGCATGCACGGCCCCACGGCCGCCTGCAGTACTCGTTTTCCACCAGCAGGAGGCGGCAGAGGGCGCCCCCGGGCCCCACCGCGCATGCGCCCCCCTCGGCCGCCTGCAGTACTCGTTTTCCACCAGCAGGAGGCGGCAGAGGGCGCCCCCGGGCCTCACCGCGCATGCGCCCCCCTCGGCCGCCTGCAGTACTAGTTCTCCACCAGCAGGTGGCGGCAGAGGGCGCCCGCGGGCGTCACCGCGCATGCGCGCCCCCCGGACGCCTGCAATACCCGATTAAAACCAGCAGGTGGCGGCAGAGGGCGCCCCCGGGGCCCCACCGCGCATGCGCGCCCCCCGGCCGCCTGCAGTACCCGATTAAAACCAGCAGGTGGCGGCAGAGGGCGCCCGCGGGCGTCACCGCGCATGCGCGCCCCTCGGCCGCCTGCAGTACCCGATTAAAACCAGCAGGTGGCGGCAGAGGGCGCCCGCCGGTGCCACCGCGCATGCGCGCCCCTCGGCCGCCTGCAGTACTCGTTTTCCACCAGCAGGTGGCGGCAGAGGGCGCCCGCGGGAGGCCTTGTCGGGCGGATCACAGCTCGCCTACTGTGCCATTCGGAGCTTGTGGCTGTATTTTTTCCAACGTATTTGCTACCCACACCCCGCGGGGCAGCTTGTCTTACAAAGAATTCTCTCTGTTAATATTCTCTTTAAGGCGGGCACGAAGCATCCACTGCTCTTCTAAGCAAGCAACCTTCCTTCTGTGCTCCCTTCGGGATGCAGGACTATGTGCACTCAGATTTATTCCACTCATTTTTCTTCCCCTTTTCATTGGCACAGTCTCCAAGGACGCCTGGCTTTCTTCTCACAGACTCGCGTCCGTTTCAGTGTAAGGCATCTAATCCAAATTCAAATTATCCAGATAAAACAATAGAGAGGTAAGAGAGAACTGTCTGAGTTAAAGTCACCATCTTTCTGTAACTAATTTAGCAGACAGCTGTACCACATCAGAGGAGGAGGTTTAGATGCTAACCAGGTCAGGCACATCACGGTCAAGTGAGCGCCCCCGGAATCACTAAAGAAACTTAAGGAAGAATCTACTAGAAGAAAGCTGTCTCCTCTTACCACCACCTATTTAAAAGATAGTGTAGTACAGGCAGTTCTACGTGCATAAAACCACATACACACAGTATACCTGACCCAAGTAAATTCCCTCTGAGAAGTCCACCATTAAGCAAAAGAGGTGTATTGTGGTGACATACAGCTGCCGTGTAATGATCCTGAAGGGATGAATCGCCCTATGTATTCCAAGGTACTCCTGTGGTTCGTTTGTTTTTTTTTTCAAGTACGTTCCCGCTAAGAAAAGAGTTCAGAATTGTTTATAACGAGTTCGTTCCAAGTGTCACTTTCTCACTTAACGTAGTAATAAAGATACGCTGCTGCTTTTGGATTTTATTTCCTTCTTGAATCTCACTGGTGTAATTCCAATGGTCAAACAACCTCTTCCAGAAAGACCAGCCCACTGCTTCACAGGAGAAGGAAAAGATGTCTCACACACGCTGGCTAGTACTAAAGAGTAATAGGAAGAGAAGTTCAGGCCATCAATGTAAGTATGTTTCCCTGCCTCTTCTGCTGGCTGGTCAAGTGGAATCCTCAGGACAGCCCCAGTACCTTGTGAAGAGCTTCTTAACGCCAGCACAACTTCAACCTGTCTTTTAAAAGAAAGCTGTTAAAGGAGCAGGAGACTGTTTTTAAATGAGAACAACCGAAAATAAAATTATCTGAAGAGCCACTTACTACTGGCATATTACCGTTTAAAAGGAAAATATTAATTACGTGCAGGTGCTCCAGTCTTCGTTGCATTTTCTGTGATTCACAACATTACCTTTGAACAAAAGAGTAAGAGGAACGGAAGGGAGGATATTAACTCGGGTAACCAAGGATTTGGTAAGCTGGAACTTGGTGTCTTTAACACTTTAGCCTTGGAGCAAAAATGTACACCCTGTACAGGCTGAGCTGACTGATGAGGCAGGTGCTCCAGGGTACGTGCTACCGGGAGGTAAGTAACAAACACATTCCGCAGCTATTACCAGAAGTGGGGTTTCAGGATATGCAGACTGGTTTCACAAAAAATATTAGCGGTCTGTTGGTGACAGACAATTTGAGGAATTCAGCGCTGCCCATTACAGACTCCTCAGATCAGCACTTAACGAGAATTAATAAAACGTTTTTTTTTTTTTATATATATATATATATACACACACACACACACACACACACCTATGTTCAAAAAAATGCATACAGTTAAAATATCAAATTAGTGATCCGGTAACAACACTGTTCAAAACCAATCTCTTTTGTATGAACATTAAAATAAATGCACACTTTTAAAAGCATTTCTTTTTAGTGCTTCCAAAGCACAGCGTGTGCCAAGGCAAGGCCACCTGAAGAATCTCCGTCCTCCTCACGGGATGAAAGAGAACTGAAGTCAGGGACCTGGGAAGCCTCAGGTGCGCTTTCATAATGTCTGCAGATAAAAACAGAAGAGAGTCTGAGGTAGATTGTTTAGTAACCACCAAGTGGTAACAGTCACAGGGCTGTCTTTAGCTTTCATTAACACAACAGCAGTTTCTTTACTCTCGATCTATGCTGAATCTCAAGTTTAAAGGCATGGCTAGCAGTTCTCGGGAACAAGGCCCTCGTCTCTGTGCTGGCAACATGCAGTATTACCAGTGCAGGTGTTTCTGGGAGTTTTGGTTGGTTGGTTGGTTTTTTATTGGGGGGGGGGGGGGGGGGGGACGGGGACGACACAACAGATGGGATCTCTCCACAATGCAGACACTGTGTGCATTTGACAGTGCCCCATTTTAGTGCGATCCACTGCCTATTGCACGTAAAACGGCTAATGACAGTATTCAAGTGAGTAAATTCTCACCACCTGCAGGAGGGGCAGCAATGGTTATTTTTTTCAGCCTGTTGAGCAAAGAGCACCCTCCACAGGAAAAAAGCCACACCTTTCGTAGCACGTCCTTAAGGTTACAGCCCAGCTTCTGCCGATAGAGGTTCGTAAAGTTAAAGCTCTGCTGCTTCTTCTCGGACTCTGACAGTAAGATCACTTGACCGCCAGGATGGCGAGGGCAACAGCTACGTCCTCTTCCACTCTTCTGCGGCACAGCAAACTCATTCCCGGTCCGTATTCCTCTGGCTGGTACACTATTATCTACCGTTCACCTGATTAACTCTGTTGGGTAGGCTGTTGAACTCTAGCTCCTCTAGCGTTCTCTCTAAGTGCTGTATTAAGACACGATTTTTAAACCTAGGGAAGTAATTTCATTTCTTCTTCCAAAAACAGCAGTTAAATAACTCAGTATTATTTGGCCACGACAAACAGTATTAGCGGAGGCTCTCTGTTTCCAGCATGGAAGAGCTTCCCTCATTTCTGACATCAGAATGGCAAATTTAATTTGATACAGCCATCTTTCCCCAACCCACGCAAATTCTGGGTCTTTCTTCCATAACCACCCGTATCTTTCTATTTCACACTTCAGCTCTAGGTAACGACCATTTACTTCAGAAAATACAACGGCAGTTTGACCGCTGAAACTGTAATAATTTAAGTATGTCAAAACAAAACACTTGTTTTGGAAAAGACTGAGATTTGCTATCATGAACAACGTTAGCGTTTAACTCCGAATCATTCGTATCTATACAAACCTTGCTCCTTCCCTTATAGCAAATTCAATGAAATACTTCTGAGTTTCCATCCGTCCTTGTACGTACCTCCTCAAGAAGAGAGAAGATTTTTTTCACGATCTTAAACAAGAGATCCAAACAGATATTAGAAACAGATCTTGTAAATGCATTTTCAGTAAATCTCAACAGCCAAAGGAAAAACAACAAAGCCTAGAGTTTCCCATTTCTGCATACAGTAATGCACGTAAGAAAAAAAAGCCAGCATACCAATAATTTGAAGTGATATCGATTAGCTGATATTCAAATGTAACGCTGAATTTTCTTCTCTTAAAAGAGCAGTATCTAGAAACACCTGCCCTTGGAAAATGCAGACTAGGTTTAATCAGCAGAGAAGCCTTGTATCTCCACGAACACGCTGCCATGATCAGCAGTTAATAGAAACAAAGGCATACCGAGCCATGTTTCAACCTAGAGCTGTCATTTTTGAAAGCAGAGGTTTAAGGTAACTACTCTTTACAAGAGGACCGATCTATGTGGAGCATGAGCACGATTGTCTCGTATAAAGTTTAACAACAAAAAAAAAAAAGTAGCGCAAAAGAATGAACCGGACACCTTAGATGTGAAACAACAGTATTTTTTCATTGGTTTCTGTGTTTTCTTCTCTGAACCAACTATGAAAACACGAATGGTGCTGTGACTAAGCCTGCTTAAGAGTGCTGCAGTAAGGACGGTGAGGATATAAAGTTGGACTCTGAATACATGTACTTACTTTCTTGTTCTTCCACTACTTGTACACGAGTAATCAAAAATCATTCCAAATCTGAGGTTTTATTTTCAAAATAGATCCTCATTTCAAGAAAAAGTCTTCTGTACCCCTAGCCTATTTTTAATACACTAATAAAGAACTTACTTCTTCCACGTTTGCAAACCTCTTTCACCACTCTGATTTTAATACCAGCATCGCTTCCCTCCAACATTGTAGGTGTTATTTTAAATCAATTTGGCACAGATTCAGAAGTAGACTCCATCACTCGTTTTTGGTCATCTCCAGCCACGCTGTAATTTAGAGGCCCTCGAACAAGTGCATTGGTACCAGGTTTACGATCCAAGCCATCTTTGCATCATTTAAGCAATTGAACTCATCATGTAGAGAGTCTAAGTCACCAGGTGACATTTCATCCTCTCCCTTAACAGCTGGAACCGAAGAAGCCATTTGCACAGACAAGCCATCAATTTGCTCTTCCAGCAACTGACAGTTTTCTGCTTTCTTCTCTCCATTACCATCTTGGACAGTACTGATACCAGTGTCTGAAAATTAAGAAGGAGCTTAGTAGTGCATATAACTGCAGGATCAAAAAACACAGAAGGACATTATTCTGCATCCCTTCTTGTTGAAAGTACTGTGGAGAGAGTTACTCAGCACTGTCAGATCACTTCAGTAGTTTTATTCACCCTTTGACGCAACCACAGGAATACCTCCTTTTGGGCTGCTACCGTCTCATATGACTGTCGTGAAGTTATTTGCTGTATTCCCATTTCAGTGACTAAAGCAAACTAAAGTTTCCCCTCCTTCCCCCAGTTCCAGCAAATTTTTCTTTCGACTCTGCTGCAACAGGTGGGTAAATTACTATTTGTGAGAAATTTAAATTTTTTTTTTTTTTTTTTTTTACACACTTTCCTTCCCCACTTCTCCCTTCCCCACTATAGAATACACAAATGAGAATTAAAAGCTGAAATGAAATCCTTGCTACCGCCAAACCATCGTGGTGAAAGGTTTCAGCACTTTTTAGAAACAGTTCCAAATTATTGCTCATTCAGGACTTCGTTACCTATAGCAACAGCCTGTTTGTCTAAGCCGACCAAAGAAATTCAGTCCCAATTAACTCTAAAACTTACGTGTCCTTTTGAATTAACACGGAAAGCACGGAGACCTTTTTTTTTTTTTTCCTGCACACTATGTCCATTTATGACCACACAAGTTCCTGTACTACAACAACTCCAACACACCTTTATTTGTTGGCATGCCTTTGAGGTTCAGATATGGTGACGGAGATCCAGCAGCACAGGGTGGCCCTTTCCCACCAACATGGTTTGTCACAACAGTGACTGTGGCCGTCGCAATAGCGGCGACGTGCTACGCCTTCTCTCTTTAGTGATGCTGGAGTATTGGGCTCTCCAGGACGCTTGATCTTATTCTGAGGCCCAGCAACAAATTTATCTGCTTCATCTATCATCGTACCCTGAAAAGACTTTTTTTTTTTTTTTTAATATAAGTAAAAAACAATTGCTTCGTCAATTCACTACCAGAGTATTTGCCTCCGTGTTACAATTCAGTTACTTTTCAAATAATGATACAGCAGATAGCAAGACTTCTCCTACCTTCTCATCCTGTTTGAACAGACTGCCAAGTGTATGAAGAAGCCTTTTTGGTTGATCTGGATCAATCTCCCGAAGGGGTGAAGGCATCATTTTCAACTACTCCTGATGATTTCCCCTTTGAGCAACAGGAACGCCGTGAAGGCAGTCTGCAGCAGAACAAGGTATCTAAATTTAGTCTACCTTAAGACTAAGGAAATACAAGCCTCGCATGCTTCCATTTCCAGTGTTAGCATTTAAGATCTAGAAATCACTATTTCCTCCCTCTACAAAACAAAGGAAAAGCAAAAGGCAAATAAAGCCCCTCTTTCCTTTCACCATCACTATAAGAACATCTACTGCATCCTGTTGCACAGGAAAGCTCACCCATGAAACTGAATTTTCAAATTCCAAGCACGCACAACATGTTTTGTGACAGAAGGCAGAAATTTCATTCTTTTCCTTCGGAATCTAGGGAAGGACGACTGACCCAAGAAACGATGCAAAGTCTACTTCCTCTCCCACACCGAGGACAGAAACACTACTTAGGTGAATTAAATAGCTGTACCAGAATATTAATAAATAATTGTGTCCATTTACCTTCATCCTGCCCCACGATATCCCTGTGTGTTTTCAGAAGATTGCTTCTCATTCCGGTTAGCTGATCTAGAAGATTGTGACAAGACATATCATATGCATTTCTGAATGCCCGTGGCTTCAAATCCTAGTTTTATAATAAAACAAGTAACTTTCAGTTAACCCGCGAGTTCTCACGCACAAAGAAATTGCTCTGTGGGCTGTACTACCGTTAACTACTAAAAAAAAAAAAACAAAACAAAAAAAATTCCAAAACAACTTCAGACATTCTGAACGTATTCTGAAACAACTTTCTTTCCATCTCTCCGGAAAGAGCTTTCCTCCTATCTGTGACAAAGGAAAAAAAAAAAAGTTGTGATCGCGGGAGTCGTTACACAAAGCCACACTCTGTGAATTCACTACTACAGTTAAGATCATTTTTAGTCAAAAATACCTCGGCAGCAATGCTATCACTGCAAACATAGCGTTGCCAAAAAAAAAAAAAAAAAAGAAATTCAACTCAAGATATAGGAGAGGGCGAGCTAAAAGCACAAATAACATGACCGATGGAGGCTGCAACAACCACCTGGTAGATGGTTGTCCACAGCCCTCGGATTGCATGGTCGTCTTTCCTGACAAACGAATACTGGAAGAACAGAAAAGATACACCGTGTGTCCGCAAAAGCCTTCGGGGAGACTACTGAAAGGAAAACCAAACCAAAAAACTAGGAACAGCAAGTGGCGTATACGTCAGTTTTGTTAACAGAGCACCACTAATGTACCAGGAATTTCCACATTCTTCGCCCCTCCTCTACCTTGAAAATGTCACCCAATTCTGTCAGTGTCTTCACCATCAGCATTTATTTATTTATTTCGTTTTTCACGTGGACATCCGAGGAAAACATTTCGAGTACCCTGTCATCGAGGAAGAAGAGGAGAGGGGGGGAAAAAAAAAAAAAAAAAAAAAAAGAGAGATGAGGGGGGAAGAAGCACTGCCATTCCTTTCCTCAGTAATGCGAGCAAAAAGCTCAGGCGCTCAGCAACAATGTGCTTTGAAAGATAAAACACAGAAGAAACTGCACGTTATTTAGTCTCAGCTACAGAGTCACGTGTATTTGTACCTGCTCATTTATTCATCTGCCAGTGTATTTTAGTACAAACGCTACAGAACATAGAAACCGCAAGGTTACTACTACCTTTTGTGACCGACGCGATCTTTGGCAGGAACAGCTATCGAAAAAGAACCAACAAAATCCCCTTCGTCGACAGCCATCCGAACCTTTATCGTCTAACAGCAGTCCTACAAACATCCCCTGGGATGCTCAACTCCTGAAACTTTCTGTTCAACTTGAGGCAGAACAAGCCCTTACCCTGGGCACCTTCACCCAGCTCTCCACTGCTAGCAGAGTAGCACCCTGATACTGTCCAGGACGCGCTGCAGCAGCCTACTCGCTTACGCGTATTTACTGCAGCCTGGTTCGAGACGCGCACAGAGGGACCCACGAAAAATCCACCCTTTCCTTCAGAGAAGTAAATACATACATACATACGGACGACACGGTAAGGAAGAAAAGCTGAACACACAGCATGCGGTCCTTTACCGTGGGGCAGATCCAGCATCAGCACAAGGAGCTTTGGGGCACGTGAGCGATCATCTACACCGGCCATCGCGACAAGCCAAACTCACGCACACGAGCCTCGACCTAAAAACACAGAACACATTAAGTTCCTTTATAGCTTATGGAAGTAACAACCAGCATCTTAGATGCAGTTGGATAGTTGGATTGCATCAGCTTAGGGACTGCCTCCTTCAAAACGCACAGGGGGGTGGGGAAACCAGTCTTGGAAACCTGTTGCCTAACAGGAAGGAGACTGTTGTCTTCTCCTCCATAGGTGACGTTCTTCCAAGCATCGTCCTGCTCCTGGATTTTACCAGCCGCGACGGGATGGTCCTACCGGCGTGAGTCGGGAACGCTTCCCACGGGGTTTCTGTGACACTGAAGTAAGTTTTCCGCAGGTACAAGTAACGCAGCACGAGACGGCAAGGAAGCTAAGGCACCGTCTGCAGCACAGCACGTGTGCGATATTGGGCCTGAGGGGACCAGTCAAAGCCTGCAGTAATCGCTGAACAGGTGGGCAAGCAGGGAGCCCTACGGGAAACAAAGCTCACGTTCTGCAAAGCTCTTTTCCCGTCAAGAAGACGGCCTTTTCTATTCAGCGCATTTACTGAACTTTAGGCTACTTCCCATTCGCTTTGGCAAGTTAGCCTTTGCGTAAGCCAAGAGGTTTTAAACTGCCAAGCACCACTGATGGTTCTTGTTCTCCAACAACAGGGAATTTCAATCAGGGCACTCGTTAACAGGAAAGCCTGGCTCTGTTTCACACAAATCACGTACCTAAACCACGGAGACAGGAGTCTGCAGGAAGAACTCTTTAAAAGGTGAACTTAAAGAGAAGGATACTACTCATTTTTCCACAACTTCTGCAAGGACTGCGGCAAAAAAAGGCTGAACCAGGGACGTCTCTATCATCATCCCCTCTAGAATTCAGCAACTCCATACAGTTATGGGGCAAATACCACAGCTGCAGCGCAAGACAAACAAAGACCTCGAAGGTCACGTTTCTGCCTGCGTACCGAGTTCCGCTGGGAAGACCCCCCACCTCTGGAAAGACCCCCAGCCGCTCAACTCCCAAGCAACGTTGCCACGGCCAGTGCTTACGCAGAGTTTTGCTCTCTCTCGCTGCTCAGTACAGGCCCAAGGCCTCCTTTATTGCACACAGTTCAAGCAAAACTCTTGGGACATAACCAAGAGACAGACAGACAGACAGAAATTGCCTCTCACGTCTGTCCTCACTGACCGCAACCAGCGTCCTGGAAAGCCCCGCAAGCACCGGTCTATTCCTAGGACAACTCCGAAAGCTGAGGCGGGACAAAGTTTAGCCTCTCGTACCAAAGACTGAGCAACAGACAGAGCCTGACAGGCCAGTTCATTCTAGGTCTAAGAGGCTACTACGACTCGGCAGGCACTACGTGCCTTCCTTCCCTTTGCGCTTCCCAGCGCCGAGCAGCTCGCGCTTCCGCAAATTCAATGAAGCCTTTGAGCCGGGGCTGCAGGAAGCTTACGAGCACGCCTCGATTCCACCCCGAGGTCGCTGCGACTTACCTGGGCAGTCGGGACGGACGGGCTGCTCTCTCTCCTGAGAACCCTGCGACCGCAGCACGCCAGCTGCGGCTTTCCTCGCTTTACCCGGTGCGCCACCTTCGCTCGGCAACAAACCCCGCAGGGGTCCTAGCGGCGGGGAGCTGCTTCTGCCCCGGTGAACCGCAGCACAAGGAGAGAGCCGGCTGTCAGGACGCAGGGAGAGGAAAGCCTCCGAGGCGCGGCGCGGCGCAGCCCAACGATCAAGCGCAGCGAGGACCCGCGCCCGGCCTCAACACCCCCCGCCCCTCCCGGCCCGACGCTCCGAGGAGGCACCCCCGGAGGCTCTCGCTCGCCTCACCGCCGGCAACCGCGCTCGCCGCCAGCGGCAACCTGCGCCTCCCGGCGCGCACGGCCCGGCCCCGGCCCGGCCCCGGCCCGGCCGCGCAGCCCGGAGCCCACGTGGCCGCCCGGCAGCGCAGAACTACAGCTCCCAGCATGCCTCGGGACGGAGCACTCCAGCCAATCCAGAGGGGCGTCGGCCACGCGCACGCAACGGCACCTCCTCCTGCTGCCCTCTCTGCCCCCCCCCGCCGCCGCAGCCGCCCCCCTCTCCCCTGTCCCCTCTCCCCCAGCCCCCCGAAGCCGCCCCAGCTCCTCTCGTGCTCCGAGCATCTCCAGCATTTCAGGAACTGGAACCCTGGAACCGCTGACGTCTGGCACGTGTCAGAAACGTGGCAGGAGACGTACTCTGCTGTCGCAAGGCACTTGCAAAGCCGGCCCGACAGCTGAAGCAGACTCACACAGTCCACCGAGCAACTCGGGGCCCCCACTGCTGTCCACTCACCCTCATGCTTCGTTCAAGCTTCCGTGCCTACGCCCTGAGCTACAAGAAACAAAGAGAGAAGGTCACATCCACAATGGATACGCAAACAGTGCGGCACATGCAGAGGACTCAAACACAGAGACCAGAGCCAGACAAATAAAACAAACAAACAAACAAACAAACAAACTGAAGTCCACAAATGCCACAAGGCCATGAATGCATAGCAGCCCCGGCAGGGGTAATGGCAGACATACCCTTTGCAGATGAAAAAGGTGACCCCGCTCAGTCTCTTGGTAATACTGCACCAACACGGTCAAGCCTCTTGTAGCATGTCATCAAGCTGGTTTTAGTCCTCTGGAGAGTTACACAAGTGGGTTGATTCATCTAGAGATTAAAATACAGATCAAACACAGGAGCGTATCCCACCATCCCAAAAAAAAAGTGAGCCAGCAACCTCTGCTACATATCCCTCTATGAAGTGAATTCCAAGCCCTTAGAATTCCAGAAATCCATAGACTCCAGCCTGCCTAGAGAACCCGGCAACTGACTGAAGGAAAAACAAAGCACTTACCCCCAAAGAGCAGCCCAGGCAGAAGGAGCTCTCTGACGGCATACTTGGGGCTCATATACCTTTTGGTCCCACCCAGCACCCAAACCCAATCACCTGGGAAAGGGGAGGGGCAAAGCACATGAAAGTAGAAAGAGGAGGAGCAGCAGCTGTGGTTTATTTACTTATTTATAAGGCTTAGCTCAACAGCATGCAGAGGGCAGACAGGAGAACTGGGGTGTTTCTAGAAGCAACAATCCCCATGCTTTCGCTGCAGCTTTGAATATTGAAAGGACAACACAACCAAGCAAGTAACTGAAGCTTTTTCAGCTCGAATTAGCTCAAACTTTTATTTACGCAGAAAGAAAAATCTAGGAGCAGAACAGATTATACGCCAACAAAATCAATTCCGTTCCACTCGCAGCAAAAATCACTTCCTTCAGCAGGCTATCTGAGAACCAAAAGGCTATGCTGATGGGTCAAAACACACTACAGGACACTGGGGCCGGGCCCTCCGCTGCACCCACTTAAAACCCATCCCTACACTCACCAAGGTGCAACCCCAACCCGAACACAGACGCAGCATTTCAGCCTCAACACAGTTTCCAGAACTGCTGGAAAGCAAGCTTCATCCTCAGCGAGGCGTGCTCAGGCTGCACAGGAGGGGGCTTCGGGCACCTCTTTGCCTACCGAAGAAGACCGCCATCAGCACCTGCTTTGTTCCGATCCTAAAGGCTAACATCACAGCCCACGTCGCCTGGGACACCTGATAAACAGAAGAGAAAGCAGCCATACCGTTTTCAAGCCGTCCCTGCACGTGTCGCTCCTCGATGATCTGCAACCTCCTCTCAAATCCTCAACCGCTTCTGTGGAGAGCCTGCCATGGCACCTGCAAAGCAAGACCCTTCGCAGTCACCTCGTGCTACTTGGCAGTTCTGCTCCAATCCAGCTCACAAACAGCCCGCCCTTCCCGTGCTGCTCTTCAGAGTGCAGCTTGGCCCCTCTGAGCCTGTGCGACACACCTGTGAAACAAAAAGAAAAGCATAGGCTGAAGCAGCATCCAAAGCCACAGCACAGCTGGGACAGTTACTCTCATCTGCTCCCTAACCTCTGCTCCCTCACCTGCCCTCGAGGCAGATGCTTCCATCTGCTCTCTTAGGCCAGCTACAACACCCCTGAAATATCAACAGGATTTTTACTGTACTTTGTGCAGTTAAGTAACTGCAGTGACAACTGCACCCCTAAAGTACCTGCTACATCTGTTCATCGCTCACCTTGCCAAAAGCAGCTCCGGTCAAGTCCCGCGTTGTACACTGTGTTTCAGCTTTAACAAATGAAAACGGTCACAAGATAATCATTCAGCTGCCAGCATTAGCACCCATCCCTCAACAACACAAAGGGACCCCGCTTACAATATTATCATTTCAAAACAGCAGCCCCCATACCTCAGCACACCTCAGAAGTAGACCAAGCCAGTCACCGAGCTGCCTACGGAGCGCTGAACAGTTCCGGAAGGAGCTCTTTCCTGTGACAGGTTCCTCCAAAGGTTTACGCTCTACTGGGGACAGGAGAGAAATAAAAATAAAAGTTTCAAAAACCCCTTATCTGTAAGCTTTCAAGATTCCACAGACCTCCTCCTCAAGCACACCGTTCAAGCACTATGCGAGCAGCTGCTCACAAGCAGCTCAACTCTTCCCCCCCACACGCACATCTGACAAACACCACAGAGATGACTGTGCCTGCTGCCCTTCAGTACGTGCCCAGAGGCAGACCAGATGTCTTCGCCAACACAGTCCGGACAATGTATTAGCACACCCATGCACTGCCACGTTAGCTGTCATCACTAACTGCCAGGCAGGACAGCTCCAGACCAAACACATACACACACAGCCACGCCACAAACACTACAAACAAAACACACAACACAAGGCGCAAGAAAAAGTGACCCCCGGAGGGAAGCCCTATGGCAACAGCAAGTCACAACAGGTGCTCTGCACCAGACCCAAGGAGAGACTCAAATGTCACGACACGCGACTGGAAGACACTGCCAGAACTGGGGTGATGGAGGCCTAAAAAGCCTTCCTTCAAGACAAGAGACCAGAAGGATGGGGACTGAAAAACCCATATGATTCAAAGATCGAAGCCGAAATTCCTTTAAGCGGTATATTCTTTATTGCAGCGCTGGATGCACGGGGGGATCTCTCCACCTATCGTGCATACCCAAAGCAGAAAGCAGTCTTGAATTTATACAATCAATCTATCAATATTCTACCGGCGTCTATACATATTCATTGCCTACCCCCGCCTTCCCTCGCTTCTCATGCTAATTAGCCTTTTGGCACCTTGCGCCTGAGTAGAGCCTCCCAAGAACTGTGGGCAGGGGCCTTTGGGACGTGGGCAGGGGTCTTTGGGAGGAAGACCCCGAGTCTTCCTCACATTGTACTTTTCACCTTTGGTCAGGAATCCGCTGAGTTGGCATGTTTCTTAATCGCAAGAGCTGGCTGTTGCTAATTCTTCCCTTTGTTGTGTCTTTATAATGAATTCCAACGTCCAGTTTTGAGATTTATAGTCCTTACATTTGTTTCTCTGTCCGTCTGCCGCTTCCTTATCGTGAGTTCCGGTGTCTTGTTTCGAGATATACAGTCCTTGTCTGGGGACTGTCCTTGCCTCCCCAATACCTCCTTAATCACATAAGACGACGCTTAGGAAATCAATTCCCAAGCAAGAGCTCCTGATGCGGCCCAGATGACTTCCACAAGAGCGAGGATGGAAACAGATGCGATCTCAAACCGAATATGATGCACGAGACCTGAAACAGAACTGCACTTCAAGCAGCGACTGCAAGACAAGAAGTGCTCGGATCAGAGCCACGATGACAAAACAAGCACTGAGGCCCTTCAGCACCGCTACCAAGTCGCCTGTCTGGTCTGTCCAGTGTAAAAAGCTAGAAGGATATCAAGACCCGAGAAGCACAGAACAGACATTGCAGAAGCAACACTACAGGACAGACGAACAGAAGGAAACTGTCCTGCCTGGCGCACGCACTCACGCTACAAAATAATCCCGCTGCTTCTATTAGCCTGGTGACCCAACCACAAGCAGCCTGAACGTGACCCAGCCTGAACCACCCTCGCAGCGGCACCAAGTATTTTCAGCCAGCTGGCTCCACGCTGCTCTGGCTCCCAGCTCCCATTAGCCACCCCAGATATGCAAATACCAGGTGCCCCCCAACTTAGCTCTCAGGTTGCTGCATGGTAAATTCCCTCCGCCTCAAGAAATACACAGGCACTGGTCGTCATCTTAGTCAATTGCCAGGCTCATCATCAGCTGCAAAAACAGAGTACCAGCATTCACTAGCATGCCGGTCATGATGCCCACCTTCTCCACAACACTGACTACTGCTGATGCAACATACAACTATGCTCACCTGTTCCTCTCCAAATCCAAGCTCCAACAGTGCAACCAGTATCATCCACACCACCTGGGAAAACAAAGGGATTAAATGATCGTTGCGTTCACAACACATCACCCAATGGTGTGTTTTTTTTGTTGTTGTTGTTTTTGTTATTGTTGGTTTTTGTGTGTGTGTTTCCTGTATTTATTTATTTTTTAGTCTGCTTTAGCTCAACGGCATGCAGAGTGCAGACAAGAAAACTGGGGTGTTTCTAGAAGCAACAATCCCCACGCTTTTGCTGTAGCTTTGAATATTAAAAGGACAATACGACCCAGCAAGTAACTGGAACTTTCTTACCTGGAATTAGCTCAAACTTTTCTTCACATTGAAAGAAAAATCTAGGAGCAGAACAGATTATACACCAACAAAATTGAGTCCATTTCATCCCCAGAAAAAAAATCACATGCTCTCATCCCCTCCTGTACCTCAGCCGCTTGCCTACCCCACGTGGCACACGCTTCCATCTGTTCTCTTTACCCACTTATAGCACCTCTAAAAGGCAAACTGGAATTTTACTCTATTGGCTGTAGGAAAATAACTGCAGTGACAACCGCGCCCCAAACTGAGCCAGCAGCCCCTACTAAACATCCCTCTCCTAAGTGAATTCCAAGCACTTAAAATCCAGAAATCCATAGACTCCAGCCTGCCTAAACAACCCTGCAACGGACAGAAGGAAGAACAAAGCACTGTCCCCAAAAGAGCAGCCCAGGCAGAAGGAGCTCTCTGATGGCATGCCTGGGGCTCATATAGCATTTAGCCCCGCCCAGCACCCAAACCCAATCACCTGGGAAAGGGGAGGGGCAAAGCACATGAAAGTAGGAAGAGAGCAAAAGGAGCAGCTGTGTTTTGTTTTGTTTTCCTTTCCTTTCCTTTCCTTTGTTTTTTAAAATCTGTTTTATCTCAAAAACATTCAGAGAGCAGACAAGAGACCTGTGGTGTTTCTAGAAGCAAAAATCCCCTTTTGCTTTTGCTGCAGCTTTTAATGTTGAACTGATAACGGCACCAAGCAAGTAACTGAAACTTCTTCAACTGGAATTAGTTTAAACACGCTCACCGTCATCTGCAAACACAGAGAACCAGCATTCACTAGCCCTAACCCTAACCCCAACCCTCACCCTAAACTCTAACCCTAGCCCCAGCCCTAGTCCCTAAGCCCAACCCTGGTTCCCGAGAACTTCATTTCCAGGCATGCTCTGGGCGCTCAACATGGCCTCCCGGAGGTCCGGAGGCCCAGAACTACATTGCCCGGCATGCTCCGGGCACCCAACATGGCCTCCCGGAAGTTCGGAGTCCCAGAACTACATCTCCCGGCATGCTCCGGGCAGTCAACACGGCCTACCGGAAGCCTGGTGCCGGAAAACTACACCTACCAGAATTCCCTGGACAGCCAGCACGGCCAATCAGAGGCCGAGTTTTCGAGAACTACATTTAACAGCACTCACTGTAACCCTAGCCCTTCCCGCCCTTACACAAAAAAGCCTCAAGCCCTATCCCTAAACATCCTCGAAACCCCTACGGACCTAACCCAAACTATTTACCACACTAAACCCCTGAAGTCCTATGCCTAAAACCCCTAACCCAATAAATTAAGACGCTCAAATCCCAAACCCGCAAAATTGAGATGCTCAAATCCCAAACCCCCTTCCAAAAAAGAAAAAGAAAAATCAAGAAAAAAAAAAATCAAACAAAACAAAAACAACAAAAGGGGTAGATCTGGTGGCATCTGCCCTGTAACCCTGCAAAAATCACGAGGGACCTAGAACAACAAAGCAAACGCACAAAATAACATTGACATCCTATCCATAAATGTGCTATAACAATTAATCACCTCCAAAGAGCTTCAAGCAATAAATGCACATACTACTAGATCGGTTTCCTCTAAAAGATCGTACCAGACCCTGACCCACCAAAAGAACCCTGCATGTAGCTAACAGAAGCATCAACAAAGCACTGACCCCAAAGAGCAGCCCGGGCAGAAGGAGCTCTCTGATGCCGTGCCTGGGGCTCCTATACCATTTGGCCCCGCCCAGCACCCAAACCCAATCACCTGGGAAAGAGGAGGGGGCAAACCACAAGAAAGAGAGCAGGAGCAGCAGCAGCTGTGTTCTTTTATTTATTTATTTATTTGTTTTTTTTTGTGCCTATCCCTAGTTTACAGCATGCAGAGTGCAGACAAAAGAACTGGGGTGTTTCTAGAAGCAAAATTTACCGTATTTATGCCTCAGCTTTGAACATAGAAAGGACAATACAACCAAGAAAGTAAATGAAATATTTTCCACGGGAATTAGCTCAAACGTTAGTGTTAGGTCAGAGGTTGGACTCAATGATCTTGAGGTCTCTTCCAACCTAGAAGATCTGTGATTCTGTGTGATTTACATATGAAGAAAAATCTAGGAGCGTAGGAAATTACACAGCAAAAAAAACAACGACGTAATAAGCAACGCGCATGCACGGCCCCACGGCCGCCTGCAGTACTCGTTTTCCACCAGCAGGAGGCGGCAGAGGGCGCCCCCGGGCCCCACCGCGCATGCGCCCCCCTCGGCCGCCTGCAGTACTCGTTTTCCACCAGCAGGAGGCGGCAGAGGGCGCCCCCGGGCCTCACCGCGCATGCGCCCCCCTCGGCCGCCTGCAGTACTAGTTCTCCACCAGCAGGTGGCGGCAGAGGGCGCCCGCGGGCGTCACCGCGCATGCGCGCCCCCCGGACGCCTGCAATACCCGATTAAAACCAGCAGGTGGCGGCAGAGGGCGCCCCCGGGGCCCCACCGCGCATGCGCGCCCCCCGGCCGCCTGCAGTACCCGATTAAAACCAGCAGGTGGCGGCAGAGGGCGCCCGCGGGCGTCACCGCGCATGCGCGCCCCTCGGCCGCCTGCAGTACCCGATTAAAACCAGCAGGTGGCGGCAGAGGGCGCCCGCCGGTGCCACCGCGCATGCGCGCCCCTCGGCCGCCTGCAGTACTCGTTTTCCACCAGCAGGTGGCGGCAGAGGGCGCCCGCGGGAGGCCTTGTCGGGCGGATCACAGCTCGCCTACTGTGCCATTCGGAGCTTGTGGCTGTATTTTTTCCAACGTATTTGCTACCCACACCCCGCGGGGCAGCTTGTCTTACAAAGAATTCTCTCTGTTAATATTCTCTTTAAGGCGGGCACGAAGCATCCACTGCTCTTCTAAGCAAGCAACCTTCCTTCTGTGCTCCCTTCGGGATGCAGGACTATGTGCACTCAGATTTATTCCACTCATTTTTCTTCCCCTTTTCATTGGCACAGTCTCCAAGGACGCCTGGCTTTCTTCTCACAGACTCGCGTCCGTTTCAGTGTAAGGCATCTTTTCCCTCCGCTGCTCTAATCCAAATTCAAATTATCCAGATAAAACAATAGCGAGGTAAGAGAGAACTGTCTGAGTTAAAGTCACCATCTTTCTGTAACTAATTTAGCAGACAGCTGTACCACATCAGAGGAGGAGGTTTAGATGCTAACCAGGTCAGGCACATCACGGTCAAGTGAGCGCCCCCGGAATCACTAAAGAAACTTAAGGAAGAATCTACTAGAAGAAAGCTGTCTCCTCTTACCACCACCTATTTAAAAGATAGTGTAGTACAGGCAGTTCTACGTGCATAAAACCACATACACACAGTATACCTGACCCAAGTAAATTCCCTCTGAGAAGTCCACCATTAAGCAAAAGAGGTGTATTGTGGTGACATACAGCTGCCGTGTAATGATCCTGAAGGGATGAATCGCCCTATGTATTCCAAGGTACTCCTGTGGTTCGTTTGTTTTTTTTTTCAAGTACGTTCCCGCTAAGAAAAGAGTTCAGAATTGTTTATAACGAGTTCGTTCCAAGTGTCACTTTCTCACTTAACGTAGTAATAAAGATACGCTGCTGCTTTTGGATTTTATTTCCTTCTTGAATCTCACTGGTGTAATTCCAATGGTCAAACAACCTCTTCCAGAAAGACCAGCCCACTGCTTCACAGGAGAAGGAAAAGATGTCTCACACACGCTGGCTAGTACTAAAAAGAGTAATAGGAAGAGAAGTTCAGGCCATCAATGTAAGTATGTTTCCCTGCCTCTTCTGCTGGCTGGTCAAGTGGAATCCTCAGGACAGCCCCAGTACCTTGTGAAGAGCTTCTTAACGCCAGCACAACTTCAACCTGTCTTTTAAAAGAAAGCTGTTAAAGGAGCAGGAGACTGTTTTTAAATGAGAACAACCGAAAATAAAATTATCTGAAGAGCCACTTACTACTGGCATATTACCGTTTAAAAGGAAAATATTAATTACGTGCAGGTGCTCCAGTCTTCGTTGCATTTTCTGTGATTCACAACATTACCTTTGAACAAAAGAGTAAGAGGAACGGAAGGGAGGATATTAACTCGGGTAACCAAGGATTTGGTAAGCTGGAACTTGGTGTCTTTAACACTTTAGCCTTGGAGCAAAAATGTACACCCTGTACAGGCTGAGCTGACTGATGAGGCAGGTGCTCCAGGGTACGTGCTACCGGGAGGTAAGTAACAAACACATTCCGCAGCTATTACCAGAAGTGGGGTTTCAGGATATGCAGACTGGTTTCACAAAAAATATTAGCGGTCTGTTGGTGACAGACAATTTGAGGAATTCAGCGCTGCCCATTACAGACTCCTCAGATCAGCACTTAACGAGAATTAATAAAACGTTTTTTTTTTTTTATATATATATATATATACACACACACACACACACACACACCTATGTTCAAAAAAATGCATACAGTTAAAATATCAAATTAGTGATCCGGTAACAACACTGTTCAAAACCAATCTCTTTTGTATGAACATTAAAATAAATGCACACTTTTAAAAGCATTTCTTTTTAGTGCTTCCAAAGCACAGCGTGTGCCAAGGCAAGGCCACCTGAAGAATCTCCGTCCTCCTCACGGGATGAAAGAGAACTGAAGTCAGGGACCTGGGAAGCCTCAGGTGCGCTTTCATAATGTCTGCAGATAAAAACAGAAGAGAGTCTGAGGTAGATTGTTTAGTAACCACCAAGTGGTAACAGTCACAGGGCTGTCTTTAGCTTTCATTAACACAACAGCAGTTTCTTTACTCTCGATCTATGCTGAATCTCAAGTTTAAAGGCATGGCTAGCAGTTCTCGGGAACAAGGCCCTCGTCTCTGTGCTGGCAACATGCAGTATTACCAGTGCAGGTGTTTCTGGGAGTTTTGGTTGGTTGGTTGGTTTTTTATTGGGGGGGGGGGGGGGGGGACGGGGACGACACAACAGATGGGATCTCTCCACAATGCAGACACTGTGTGCATTTGACAGTGCCCCATTTTAGTGCGATCCACTGCCTATTGCACGTAAAACGGCTAATGACAGTATTCAAGTGAGTAAATTCTCACCACCTGCAGGAGGGGCAGCAATGGTTATTTTTTTCAGCCTGTTGAGCAAAGAGCACCCTCCACAGGAAAAAAGCCACACCTTTCGTAGCACGTCCTTAAGGTTACAGCCCAGCTTCTGCCGATAGAGGTTCGTAAAGTTAAAGCTCTGCTGCTTCTTCTCGGACTCTGACAGTAAGATCACTTGACCGCCAGGATGGCGAGGGCAACAGCTACGTCCTCTTCCACTCTTCTGCGGCACAGCAAACTCATTCCCGGTCCGTATTCCTCTGGCTGGTACACTATTATCTACCGTTCACCTGATTAACTCTGTTGGGTAGGCTGTTGAACTCTAGCTCCTCTAGCGTTCTCTCTAAGTGCTGTATTAAGACACGATTTTTAAACCTAGGGAAGTAATTTCATTTCTTCTTCCAAAAACAGCAGTTAAATAACTCAGTATTATTTGGCCACGACAAACAGTATTAGCGGAGGCTCTCTGTTTCCAGCATGGAAGAGCTTCCCTCATTTCTGACATCAGAATGGCAAATTTAATTTGATACAGCCATCTTTCCCCAACCCACGCAAATTCTGGGTCTTTCTTCCATAACCACCCGTATCTTTCTATTTCACACTTCAGCTCTAGGTAACGACCATTTACTTCAGAAAATACAACGGCAGTTTGACCGCTGAAACTGTAATAATTTAAGTATGTCAAAACAAAACACTTGTTTTGGAAAAGACTGAGATTTGCTATCATGAACAACGTTAGCGTTTAACTCCGAATCATTCGTATCTATACAAACCTTGCTCCTTCCCTTATAGCAAATTCAATGAAATACTTCTGAGTTTCCATCCGTCCTTGTACGTACCTCCTCAAGAAGAGAGAAGATTTTTTTCACGATCTTAAACAAGAGATCCAAACAGATATTAGAAACAGATCTTGTAAATGCATTTTCAGTAAATCTCAACAGCCAAAGGAAAAACAACAAAGCCTAGAGTTTCCCATTTCTGCATACAGTAATGCACGTAAGAAAAAAAAGCCAGCATACCAATAATTTGAAGTGATATCGATTAGCTGATATTCAAATGTAACGCTGAATTTTCTTCTCTTAAAAGAGCAGTATCTAGAAACACCTGCCCTTGGAAAATGCAGACTAGGTTTAATCAGCAGAGAAGCCTTGTATCTCCACGAACACGCTGCCATGATCAGCAGTTAATAGAAACAAAGGCATACCGAGCCATGTTTCAACCTAGAGCTGTCATTTTTGAAAGCAGAGGTTTAAGGTAACTACTCTTTACAAGAGGACCGATCTATGTGGAGCATGAGCACGATTGTCTCGTATAAAGTTTAACAACAAAAAAAAAAAAGTAGCGCAAAAGAATGAACCGGACACCTTAGATGTGAAACAACAGTATTTTTTCATTGGTTTCTGTGTTTTCTTCTCTGAACCAACTATGAAAACACGAATGGTGCTGTGACTAAGCCTGCTTAAGAGTGCTGCAGTAAGGACGGTGAGGATATAAAGTTGGACTCTGAATACATGTACTTACTTTCTTGTTCTTCCACTACTTGTACACGAGTAATCAAAAATCATTCCAAATCTGAGGTTTTATTTTCAAAATAGATCCTCATTTCAAGAAAAAGTCTTCTGTACCCCTAGCCTATTTTTAATACACTAATAAAGAACTTACTTCTTCCACGTTTGCAAACCTCTTTCACCACTCTGATTTTAATACCAGCATCGCTTCCCTCCAACATTGTAGGTGTTATTTTAAATCAATTTGGCACAGATTCAGAAGTAGACTCCATCACTCGTTTTTGGTCATCTCCAGCCACGCTGTAATTTAGAGGCCCTCGAACAAGTGCATTGGTACCAGGTTTACGATCCAAGCCATCTTTGCATCATTTAAGCAATTGAACTCATCATGTAGAGAGTCTAAGTCACCAGGTGACATTTCATCCTCTCCCTTAACAGCTGGAACCGAAGAAGCCATTTGCACAGACAAGCCATCAATTTGCTCTTCCAGCAACTGACAGTTTTCTGCTTTCTTCTCTCCATTACCATCTTGGACAGTACTGATACCAGTGTCTGAAAATTAAGAAGGAGCTTAGTAGTGCATATAACTGCAGGATCAAAAAACACAGAAGGACATTATTCTGCATCCCTTCTTGTTGAAAGTACTGTGGAGAGAGTTACTCAGCACTGTCAGATCACTTCAGTAGTTTTATTCACCCTTTGACGCAACCACAGGAATACCTCCTTTTGGGCTGCTACCGTCTCATATGACTGTCGTGAAGTTATTTGCTGTATTCCCATTTCAGTGACTAAAGCAAACTAAAGTTTCCCCTCCTTCCCCCAGTTCCAGCAAATTTTTCTTTCGACTCTGCTGCAACAGGTGGGTAAATTACTATTTGTGAGAAATTTAAATTTTTTTTTTTTTTTTTTTTTACACACTTTCCTTCCCCACTTCTCCCTTCCCCACTATAGAATACACAAATGAGAATTAAAAGCTGAAATGAAATCCTTGCTACCGCCAAACCATCGTGGTGAAAGGTTTCAGCACTTTTTAGAAACAGTTCCAAATTATTGCTCATTCAGGACTTCGTTACCTATAGCAACAGCCTGTTTGTCTAAGCCGACCAAAGAAATTCAGTCCCAATTAACTCTAAAACTTACGTGTCCTTTTGAATTAACACGGAAAGCACGGAGACCTTTTTTTTTTTTTTCCTGCACACTATGTCCATTTATGACCACACAAGTTCCTGTACTACAACAACTCCAACACACCTTTATTTGTTGGCATGCCTTTGAGGTTCAGATATGGTGACGGAGATCCAGCAGCACAGGGTGGCCCTTTCCCACCAACATGGTTTGTCACAACAGTGACTGTGGCCGTCGCAATAGCGGCGACGTGCTACGCCTTCTCTCTTTAGTGATGCTGGAGTATTGGGCTCTCCAGGACGCTTGATCTTATTCTGAGGCCCAGCAACAAATTTATCTGCTTCATCTATCATCGTACCCTGAAAAGACTTTTTTTTTTTTTTTTAATATAAGTAAAAAACAATTGCTTCGTCAATTCACTACCAGAGTATTTGCCTCCGTGTTACAATTCAGTTACTTTTCAAATAATGATACAGCAGATAGCAAGACTTCTCCTACCTTCTCATCCTGTTTGAACAGACTGCCAAGTGTATGAAGAAGCCTTTTTGGTTGATCTGGATCAATCTCCCGAAGGGGTGAAGGCATCATTTTCAACTACTCCTGATGATTTCCCCTTTGAGCAACAGGAACGCCGTGAAGGCAGTCTGCAGCAGAACAAGGTATCTAAATTTAGTCTACCTTAAGACTAAGGAAATACAAGCCTCGCATGCTTCCATTTCCAGTGTTAGCATTTAAGATCTAGAAATCACTATTTCCTCCCTCTACAAAACAAAGGAAAAGCAAAAGGCAAATAAAGCCCCTCTTTCCTTTCACCATCACTATAAGAACATCTACTGCATCCTGTTGCACAGGAAAGCTCACCCATGAAACTGAATTTTCAAATTCCAAGCACGCACAACATGTTTTGTGACAGAAGGCAGAAATTTCATTCTTTTCCTTCGGAATCTAGGGAAGGACGACTGACCCAAGAAACGATGCAAAGTCTACTTCCTCTCCCACACCGAGGACAGAAACACTACTTAGGTGAATTAAATAGCTGTACCAGAATATTAATAAATAATTGTGTCCATTTACCTTCATCCTGCCCCACGATATCCCTGTGTGTTTTCAGAAGATTGCTTCTCATTCCGGTTAGCTGATCTAGAAGATTGTGACAAGACATATCATATGCATTTCTGAATGCCCGTGGCTTCAAATCCTAGTTTTATAATAAAACAAGTAACTTTCAGTTAACCCGCGAGTTCTCACGCACAAAGAAATTGCTCTGTGGGCTGTACTACCGTTAACTACTAAAAAAAAAAAACAAAACAAAAAAAAATTCCAAAACAACTTCAGACATTCTGAACGTATTCTGAAACAACTTTCTTTCCATCTCTCCGGAAAGAGCTTTCCTCCTATCTGTGACAAAGGAAAAAAAAAAAAAAAAAAAGTTGTGATCGCGGGAGTCGTTACACAAAGCCACACTCTGTGAATTCACTACTACAGTTAAGATCATTTTTAGTCAAAAATACCTCGGCAGCAATGCTATCACTGCAAACATAGCGTTGCCAAAAAAAAAAAAAAAAAAAAGAAATTCAACTCAAGATATAGGAGAGGGCGAGCTAAAAGCACAAATAACATGACCGATGGAGGCTGCAACAACCACCTGGTAGATGGTTGTCCACAGCCCTCGGATTGCATGGTCGTCTTTCCTGACAAACGAATACTGGAAGAACAGAAAAGATACACCGTGTGTCCGCAAAAGCCTTCGGGGAGACTACTGAAAGGAAAACCAAACCAAAAAACTAGGAACAGCAAGTGGCGTATACGTCAGTTTTGTTAACAGAGCACCACTAATGTACCAGGAATTTCCACATTCTTCGCCCCTCCTCTACCTTGAAAATGTCACCCAATTCTGTCAGTGTCTTCACCATCAGCATTTATTTATTTATTTCGTTTTTCACGTGGACATCCGAGGAAAACATTGAGTACCCTGTCATCGAGGAAGAAGAGAGGGGGGGGAAAAAAAAAAAAAAAAAAAAAAAAGAGAGATGAGGGGGGAAGAAGCACTGCCATTCCTTTCCTCGGTAATGCGAGCAAAAAGCTCAGGCGCTCAGCAACAATGTGCTTTGAAAGATAAAACACAGAAGAAACTGCACGTTATTTAGTCTCAGCTACAGAGTCACGTGTATTTGTACCTGCTCATTTATTCATCTGCCAGTGTATTTTAGTACAAACGCTACAGAACATAGAAACCGCAAGGTTACTACTACCTTTTGTGACCGACGCGATCTTTGGCAGGAACAGCTATCGAAAAAGAACCAACAAAATCCCCTTCGTCGACAGCCATCCGAACCTTTATCGTCTAACAGCAGTCCTACAAACATCCCCTGGGATGCTCAACTCCTGAAACTTTCTGTTCAACTTGAGGCAGAACAAGCCCTTACCCTGGGCACCTTCACCCAGCTCTCCACTGCTAGCAGAGTAGCACCCTGATACTGTCCAGGACGCGCTGCAGCAGCCTACTCGCTTACGCGTATTTACTGCAGCCTGGTTCGAGACGCGCACAGAGGGACCCACGAAAAATCCACCCTTTCCTTCAGAGAAGTAAATACATACATACATACGGACGACACGGTAAGGAAGAAAAGCTGAACACACAGCATGCGGTCCTTTACCGTGGGGCAGATCCAGCATCAGCACAAGGAGCTTTGGGGCACGTGAGCGATCATCTACACCGGCCATCGCGACAAGCCAAACTCACGCACACGAGCCTCGACCTAAAAACACAGAACACATTAAGTTCCTTTATAGCTTATGGAAGTAACAACCAGCATCTTAGATGCAGTTGGATAGTTGGATTGCATCAGCTTAGGGACTGCCTCCTTCAAAACGCACAGGGGGGTGGGGAAACCAGTCTTGGAAACCTGTTGCCTAACAGGAAGGAGACTGTTGTCTTCTCCTCCATAGGTGACGTTCTTCCAAGCATCGTCCTGCTCCTGGATTTTACCAGCCGCGACGGGATGGTCCTACCGGCGTGAGTCGGGAACGCTTCCCACGGGGTTTCTGTGACACTGAAGTAAGTTTTCCGCAGGTACAAGTAACGCAGCACGAGACGGCAAGGAAGCTAAGGCACCGTCTGCAGCACAGCACGTGTGCGATATTGGGCCTGAGGGGACCAGTCAAAGCCTGCAGTAATCGCTGAACAGGTGGGCAAGCAGGGAGCCCTACGGGAAACAAAGCTCACGTTCTGCAAAGCTCTTTTCCCGTCAAGAAGACGGCCTTTTCTATTCAGCGCATTTACTGAACTTTAGGCTACTTCCCATTCGCTTTGGCAAGTTAGCCTTTGCGTAAGCCAAGAGGTTTTAAACTGCCAAGCACCACTGATGGTTCTTGTTCTCCAACAACAGGGAATTTCAATCAGGGCACTCGTTAACAGGAAAGCCTGGCTCTGTTTCACACAAATCACGTACCTAAACCACGGAGACAGGAGTCTGCAGGAAGAACTCTTTAAAAGGTGAACTTAAAGAGAAGGATACTACTCATTTTTCCACAACTTCTGCAAGGACTGCGGCAAAAAAAGGCTGAACCAGGGACGTCTCTATCATCATCCCCTCTAGAATTCAGCAACTCCATACAGTTATGGGGCAAATACCACAGCTGCAGCGCAAGACAAACAAAGACCTCGAAGGTCACGTTTCTGCCTGCGTACCGAGTTCCGCTGGGAAGACCCCCCACCTCTGGAAAGACCCCCAGCCGCTCAACTCCCAAGCAACGTTGCCACGGCCAGTGCTTACGCAGAGTTTTGCTCTCTCTCGCTGCTCAGTACAGGCCCAAGGCCTCCTTTATTGCACACAGTTCAAGCAAAACTCTTGGGACATAACCAAGAGACAGACAGACAGACAGAAATTGCCTCTCACGTCTGTCCTCACTGACCGCAACCAGCGTCCTGGAAAGCCCCGCAAGCACCGGTCTATTCCTAGGACAACTCCGAAAGCTGAGGCGGGACAAAGTTTAGCCTCTCGTACCAAAGACTGAGCAACAGACAGAGCCTGACAGGCCAGTTCATTCTAGGTCTAAGAGGCTACTACGACTCGGCAGGCACTACGTGCCTTCCTTCCCTTTGCGCTTCCCAGCGCCGAGCAGCTCGCGCTTCCGCAAATTCAATGAAGCCTTTGAGCCGGGGCTGCAGGAAGCTTACGAGCACGCCTCGATTCCACCCCGAGGTCGCTGCGACTTACCTGGGCAGTCGGGACGGACGGGCTGCTCTCTCTCCTGAGAACCCTGCGACCGCAGCACGCCAGCTGCGGCTTTCCTCGCTTTACCCGGTGCGCCACCTTCGCTCGGCAACAAACCCCGCAGGGGTCCTAGCGGCGGGGAGCTGCTTCTGCCCCGGTGAACCGCAGCACAAGGAGAGAGCCGGCTGTCAGGACGCAGGGAGAGGAAAGCCTCCGAGGCGCGGCGCGGCGCAGCCCAACGATCAAGCGCAGCGAGGACCCGCGCCCGGCCTCAACACCCCCCGCCCCTCCCGGCCCGACGCTCCGAGGAGGCACCCCCGGAGGCTCTCGCTCGCCTCACCGCCGGCAACCGCGCTCGCCGCCAGCGGCAACCTGCGCCTCCCGGCGCGCACGGCCCGGCCCCGGCCCGGCCCCGGCCCGGCCGCGCAGCCCGGAGCCCACGTGGCCGCCCGGCAGCGCAGAACTACAGCTCCCAGCATGCCTCGGGACGGAGCACTCCAGCCAATCCAGAGGGGCGTCGGCCACGCGCACGCAACGGCACCTCCTCCTGCTGCCCTCTCTGCCCCCCCCCGCCGCCGCAGCCGCCCCCCTCTCCCCTGTCCCCTCTCCCCCAGCCCCCCGAAGCCGCCCCAGCTCCTCTCGTGCTCCGAGCATCTCCAGCATTTCAGGAACTGGAACCCTGGAACCGCTGACGTCTGGCACGTGTCAGAAACGTGGCAGGAGACGTACTCTGCTGTCGCAAGGCACTTGCAAAGCCGGCCCGACAGCTGAAGCAGACTCACACAGTCCACCGAGCAACTCGGGGCCCCCACTGCTGTCCACTCACCCTCATGCTTCGTTCAAGCTTCCGTGCCTACGCCCTGAGCTACAAGAAACAAAGAGAGAAGGTCACATCCACAATGGATACGCAAACAGTGCGGCACATGCAGAGGACTCAAACACAGAGACCAGAGCCAGACAAATAAAACAAACAAACAAACAAACAAACAAACTGAAGTCCACAAATGCCACAAGGCCATGAATGCATAGCAGCCCCGGCAGGGGTAATGGCAGACATACCCTTTGCAGATGAAAAAGGTGACCCCGCTCAGTCTCTTGGTAATACTGCACCAACACGGTCAAGCCTCTTGTAGCATGTCATCAAGCTGGTTTTAGTCCTCTGGAGAGTTACACAAGTGGGTTGATTCATCTAGAGATTAAAATACAGATCAAACACAGGAGCGTATCCCACCATCCCAAAAAAAAAGTGAGCCAGCAACCTCTGCTACATATCCCTCTATGAAGTGAATTCCAAGCCCTTAGAATTCCAGAAATCCATAGACTCCAGCCTGCCTAGAGAACCCGGCAACTGACTGAAGGAAAAACAAAGCACTTACCCCCAAAGAGCAGCCCAGGCAGAAGGAGCTCTCTGACGGCATACTTGGGGCTCATATACCTTTTGGTCCCACCCAGCACCCAAACCCAATCACCTGGGAAAGGGGAGGGGCAAAGCACATGAAAGTAGAAAGAGGAGGAGCAGCAGCTGTGGTTTATTTACTTATTTATAAGGCTTAGCTCAACAGCATGCAGAGGGCAGACAGGAGAACTGGGGTGTTTCTAGAAGCAACAATCCCCATGCTTTCGCTGCAGCTTTGAATATTGAAAGGACAACACAACCAAGCAAGTAACTGAAGCTTTTTCAGCTCGAATTAGCTCAAACTTTTATTTACGCAGAAAGAAAAATCTAGGAGCAGAACAGATTATACGCCAACAAAATCAATTCCGTTCCACTCGCAGCAAAAATCACTTCCTTCAGCAGGCTATCTGAGAACCAAAAGGCTATGCTGATGGGTCAAAACACACTACAGGACACTGGGGCCGGGCCCTCCGCTGCACCCACTTAAAACCCATCCCTACACTCACCAAGGTGCAACCCCAACCCGAACACAGACGCAGCATTTCAGCCTCAACACAGTTTCCAGAACTGCTGGAAAGCAAGCTTCATCCTCAGCGAGGCGTGCTCAGGCTGCACAGGAGGGGGCTTCGGGCACCTCTTTGCCTACCGAAGAAGACCGCCATCAGCACCTGCTTTGTTCCGATCCTAAAGGCTAACATCACAGCCCACGTCGCCTGGGACACCTGATAAACAGAAGAGAAAGCAGCCATACCGTTTTCAAGCCGTCCCTGCACGTGTCGCTCCTCGATGATCTGCAACCTCCTCTCAAATCCTCAACCGCTTCTGTGGAGAGCCTGCCATGGCACCTGCAAAGCAAGACCCTTCGCAGTCACCTCGTGCTACTTGGCAGTTCTGCTCCAATCCAGCTCACAAACAGCCCGCCCTTCCCGTGCTGCTCTTCAGAGTGCAGCTTGGCCCCTCTGAGCCTGTGCGACACACCTGTGAAACAAAAAGAAAAGCATAGGCTGAAGCAGCATCCAAAGCCACAGCACAGCTGGGACAGTTACTCTCATCTGCTCCCTAACCTCTGCTCCCTCACCTGCCCTCGAGGCAGATGCTTCCATCTGCTCTCTTAGGCCAGCTACAACACCCCTGAAATATCAACAGGATTTTTACTGTACTTTGTGCAGTTAAGTAACTGCAGTGACAACTGCACCCCTAAAGTACCTGCTACATCTGTTCATCGCTCACCTTGCCAAAAGCAGCTCCGGTCAAGTCCCGCGTTGTACACTGTGTTTCAGCTTTAACAAATGAAAACGGTCACAAGATAATCATTCAGCTGCCAGCATTAGCACCCATCCCTCAACAACACAAAGGGACCCCGCTTACAATATTATCATTTCAAAACAGCAGCCCCCATACCTCAGCACACCTCAGAAGTAGACCAAGCCAGTCACCGAGCTGCCTACGGAGCGCTGAACAGTTCCGGAAGGAGCTCTTTCCTGTGACAGGTTCCTCCAAAGGTTTACGCTCTACTGGGGACAGGAGAGAAATAAAAATAAAAGTTTCAAAAACCCCTTATCTGTAAGCTTTCAAGATTCCACAGACCTCCTCCTCAAGCACACCGTTCAAGCACTATGCGAGCAGCTGCTCACAAGCAGCTCAACTCTTCCCCCCCACACGCACATCTGACAAACACCACAGAGATGACTGTGCCTGCTGCCCTTCAGTACGTGCCCAGAGGCAGACCAGATGTCTTCGCCAACACAGTCCGGACAATGTATTAGCACACCCATGCACTGCCACGTTAGCTGTCATCACTAACTGCCAGGCAGGACAGCTCCAGACCAAACACATACACACACAGCCACGCCACAAACACTACAAACAAAACACACAACACAAGGCGCAAGAAAAAGTGACCCCCGGAGGGAAGCCCTATGGCAACAGCAAGTCACAACAGGTGCTCTGCACCAGACCCAAGGAGAGACTCAAATGTCACGACACGCGACTGGAAGACACTGCCAGAACTGGGGTGATGGAGGCCTAAAAAGCCTTCCTTCAAGACAAGAGACCAGAAGGATGGGGACTGAAAAACCCATATGATTCAAAGATCGAAGCCGAAATTCCTTTAAGCGGTATATTCTTTATTGCAGCGCTGGATGCACGGGGGGATCTCTCCACCTATCGTGCATACCCAAAGCAGAAAGCAGTCTTGAATTTATACAATCAATCTATCAATATTCTACCGGCGTCTATACATATTCATTGCCTACCCCCGCCTTCCCTCGCTTCTCATGCTAATTAGCCTTTTGGCACCTTGCGCCTGAGTAGAGCCTCCCAAGAACTGTGGGCAGGGGCCTTTGGGACGTGGGCAGGGGTCTTTGGGAGGAAGACCCCGAGTCTTCCTCACATTGTACTTTTCACCTTTGGTCAGGAATCCGCTGAGTTGGCATGTTTCTTAATCGCAAGAGCTGGCTGTTGCTAATTCTTCCCTTTGTTGTGTCTTTATAATGAATTCCAACGTCCAGTTTTGAGATTTATAGTCCTTACATTTGTTTCTCTGTCCGTCTGCCGCTTCCTTATCGTGAGTTCCGGTGTCTTGTTTCGAGATATACAGTCCTTGTCTGGGGACTGTCCTTGCCTCCCCAATACCTCCTTAATCACATAAGACGACGCTTAGGAAATCAATTCCCAAGCAAGAGCTCCTGATGCGGCCCAGATGACTTCCACAAGAGCGAGGATGGAAACAGATGCGATCTCAAACCGAATATGATGCACGAGACCTGAAACAGAACTGCACTTCAAGCAGCGACTGCAAGACAAGAAGTGCTCGGATCAGAGCCACGATGACAAAACAAGCACTGAGGCCCTTCAGCACCGCTACCAAGTCGCCTGTCTGGTCTGTCCAGTGTAAAAAGCTAGAAGGATATCAAGACCCGAGAAGCACAGAACAGACATTGCAGAAGCAACACTACAGGACAGACGAACAGAAGGAAACTGTCCTGCCTGGCGCACGCACTCACGCTACAAAATAATCCCGCTGCTTCTATTAGCCTGGTGACCCAACCACAAGCAGCCTGAACGTGACCCAGCCTGAACCACCCTCGCAGCGGCACCAAGTATTTTCAGCCAGCTGGCTCCACGCTGCTCTGGCTCCCAGCTCCCATTAGCCACCCCAGATATGCAAATACCAGGTGCCCCCCAACTTAGCTCTCAGGTTGCTGCATGGTAAATTCCCTCCGCCTCAAGAAATACACAGGCACTGGTCGTCATCTTAGTCAATTGCCAGGCTCATCATCAGCTGCAAAAACAGAGTACCAGCATTCACTAGCATGCCGGTCATGATGCCCACCTTCTCCACAACACTGACTACTGCTGATGCAACATACAACTATGCTCACCTGTTCCTCTCCAAATCCAAGCTCCAACAGTGCAACCAGTATCATCCACACCACCTGGGAAAACAAAGGGATTAAATGATCGTTGCGTTCACAACACATCACCCAATGGTGTGTTTTTTTTGTTGTTGTTGTTTTTGTTATTGTTGGTTTTTGTGTGTGTGTTTCCTGTATTTATTTATTTTTTAGTCTGCTTTAGCTCAACGGCATGCAGAGTGCAGACAAGAAAACTGGGGTGTTTCTAGAAGCAACAATCCCCACGCTTTTGCTGTAGCTTTGAATATTAAAAGGACAATACGACCCAGCAAGTAACTGGAACTTTCTTACCTGGAATTAGCTCAAACTTTTCTTCACATTGAAAGAAAAATCTAGGAGCAGAACAGATTATACACCAACAAAATTGAGTCCATTTCATCCCCAGAAAAAAAATCACATGCTCTCATCCCCTCCTGTACCTCAGCCGCTTGCCTACCCCACGTGGCACACGCTTCCATCTGTTCTCTTTACCCACTTATAGCACCTCTAAAAGGCAAACTGGAATTTTACTCTATTGGCTGTAGGAAAATAACTGCAGTGACAACCGCGCCCCAAACTGAGCCAGCAGCCCCTACTAAACATCCCTCTCCTAAGTGAATTCCAAGCACTTAAAATCCAGAAATCCATAGACTCCAGCCTGCCTAAACAACCCTGCAACGGACAGAAGGAAGAACAAAGCACTGTCCCCAAAAGAGCAGCCCAGGCAGAAGGAGCTCTCTGATGGCATGCCTGGGGCTCATATAGCATTTAGCCCCGCCCAGCACCCAAACCCAATCACCTGGGAAAGGGGAGGGGCAAAGCACATGAAAGTAGGAAGAGAGCAAAAGGAGCAGCTGTGTTTTGTTTTGTTTTCCTTTCCTTTCCTTTCCTTTGTTTTTTAAAATCTGTTTTATCTCAAAAACATTCAGAGAGCAGACAAGAGACCTGTGGTGTTTCTAGAAGCAAAAATCCCCTTTTGCTTTTGCTGCAGCTTTTAATGTTGAACTGATAACGGCACCAAGCAAGTAACTGAAACTTCTTCAACTGGAATTAGTTTAAACACGCTCACCGTCATCTGCAAACACAGAGAACCAGCATTCACTAGCCCTAACCCTAACCCCAACCCTCACCCTAAACTCTAACCCTAGCCCCAGCCCTAGTCCCTAAGCCCAACCCTGGTTCCCGAGAACTTCATTTCCAGGCATGCTCTGGGCGCTCAACATGGCCTCCCGGAGGTCCGGAGGCCCAGAACTACATTGCCCGGCATGCTCCGGGCACCCAACATGGCCTCCCGGAAGTTCGGAGTCCCAGAACTACATCTCCCGGCATGCTCCGGGCAGTCAACACGGCCTACCGGAAGCCTGGTGCCGGAAAACTACACCTACCAGAATTCCCTGGACAGCCAGCACGGCCAATCAGAGGCCGAGTTTTCGAGAACTACATTTAACAGCACTCACTGTAACCCTAGCCCTTCCCGCCCTTACACAAAAAAGCCTCAAGCCCTATCCCTAAACATCCTCGAAACCCCTACGGACCTAACCCAAACTATTTACCACACTAAACCCCTGAAGTCCTATGCCTAAAACCCCTAACCCAATAAATTAAGACGCTCAAATCCCAAACCCGCAAAATTGAGATGCTCAAATCCCAAACCCCCTTCCAAAAAAGAAAAAGAAAAATCAAGAAAAAAAAAAATCAAACAAAACAAAAACAACAAAAGGGGTAGATCTGGTGGCATCTGCCCTGTAACCCTGCAAAAATCACGAGGGACCTAGAACAACAAAGCAAACGCACAAAATAACATTGACATCCTATCCATAAATGTGCTATAACAATTAATCACCTCCAAAGAGCTTCAAGCAATAAATGCACATACTACTAGATCGGTTTCCTCTAAAAGATCGTACCAGACCCTGACCCACCAAAAGAACCCTGCATGTAGCTAACAGAAGCATCAACAAAGCACTGACCCCAAAGAGCAGCCCGGGCAGAAGGAGCTCTCTGATGCCGTGCCTGGGGCTCCTATACCATTTGGCCCCGCCCAGCACCCAAACCCAATCACCTGGGAAAGAGGAGGGGGCAAACCACAAGAAAGAGAGCAGGAGCAGCAGCAGCTGTGTTCTTTTATTTATTTATTTATTTGTTTTTTTTTGTGCCTATCCCTAGTTTACAGCATGCAGAGTGCAGACAAAAGAACTGGGGTGTTTCTAGAAGCAAAATTTACCGTATTTATGCCTCAGCTTTGAACATAGAAAGGACAATACAACCAAGAAAGTAAATGAAATATTTTCCACGGGAATTAGCTCAAACGTTAGTGTTAGGTCAGAGGTTGGACTCAATGATCTTGAGGTCTCTTCCAACCTAGAAGATCTGTGATTCTGTGTGATTTACATATGAAGAAAAATCTAGGAGCGTAGGAAATTACACAGCAAAAAAAACAACGACGTAATAAGCAACGCGCATGCACGGCCCCACGGCCGCCTGCAGTACTCGTTTTCCACCAGCAGGAGGCGGCAGAGGGCGCCCCCGGGCCCCACCGCGCATGCGCCCCCCTCGGCCGCCTGCAGTACTCGTTTTCCACCAGCAGGAGGCGGCAGAGGGCGCCCCCGGGCCTCACCGCGCATGCGCCCCCCTCGGCCGCCTGCAGTACTAGTTCTCCACCAGCAGGTGGCGGCAGAGGGCGCCCGCGGGCGTCACCGCGCATGCGCGCCCCCCGGACGCCTGCAATACCCGATTAAAACCAGCAGGTGGCGGCAGAGGGCGCCCCCGGGGCCCCACCGCGCATGCGCGCCCCCCGGCCGCCTGCAGTACCCGATTAAAACCAGCAGGTGGCGGCAGAGGGCGCCCGCGGGCGTCACCGCGCATGCGCGCCCCTCGGCCGCCTGCAGTACCCGATTAAAACCAGCAGGTGGCGGCAGAGGGCGCCCGCCGGTGCCACCGCGCATGCGCGCCCCTCGGCCGCCTGCAGTACTCGTTTTCCACCAGCAGGTGGCGGCAGAGGGCGCCCGCGGGAGGCCTTGTCGGGCGGATCACAGCTCGCCTACTGTGCCATTCGGAGCTTGTGGCTGTATTTTTTCCAACGTATTTGCTACCCACACCCCGCGGGGCAGCTTGTCTTACAAAGAATTCTCTCTGTTAATATTCTCTTTAAGGCGGGCACGAAGCATCCACTGCTCTTCTAAGCAAGCAACCTTCCTTCTGTGCTCCCTTCGGGATGCAGGACTATGTGCACTCAGATTTATTCCACTCATTTTTCTTCCCCTTTTCATTGGCACAGTCTCCAAGGACGCCTGGCTTTCTTCTCACAGACTCGCGTCCGTTTCAGTGTAAGGCATCTAATCCAAATTCAAATTATCCAGATAAAACAATAGAGAGGTAAGAGAGAACTGTCTGAGTTAAAGTCACCATCTTTCTGTAACTAATTTAGCAGACAGCTGTACCACATCAGAGGAGGAGGTTTAGATGCTAACCAGGTCAGGCACATCACGGTCAAGTGAGCGCCCCCGGAATCACTAAAGAAACTTAAGGAAGAATCTACTAGAAGAAAGCTGTCTCCTCTTACCACCACCTATTTAAAAGATAGTGTAGTACAGGCAGTTCTACGTGCATAAAACCACATACACACAGTATACCTGACCCAAGTAAATTCCCTCTGAGAAGTCCACCATTAAGCAAAAGAGGTGTATTGTGGTGACATACAGCTGCCGTGTAATGATCCTGAAGGGATGAATCGCCCTATGTATTCCAAGGTACTCCTGTGGTTCGTTTGTTTTTTTTTTCAAGTACGTTCCCGCTAAGAAAAGAGTTCAGAATTGTTTATAACGAGTTCGTTCCAAGTGTCACTTTCTCACTTAACGTAGTAATAAAGATACGCTGCTGCTTTTGGATTTTATTTCCTTCTTGAATCTCACTGGTGTAATTCCAATGGTCAAACAACCTCTTCCAGAAAGACCAGCCCACTGCTTCACAGGAGAAGGAAAAGATGTCTCACACACGCTGGCTAGTACTAAAAAGAGTAATAGGAAGAGAAGTTCAGGCCATCAATGTAAGTATGTTTCCCTGCCTCTTCTGCTGGCTGGTCAAGTGGAATCCTCAGGACAGCCCCAGTACCTTGTGAAGAGCTTCTTAACGCCAGCACAACTTCAACCTGTCTTTTAAAAGAAAGCTGTTAAAGGAGCAGGAGACTGTTTTTAAATGAGAACAACCGAAAATAAAATTATCTGAAGAGCCACTTACTACTGGCATATTACCGTTTAAAAGGAAAATATTAATTACGTGCAGGTGCTCCAGTCTTCGTTGCATTTTCTGTGATTCACAACATTACCTTTGAACAAAAGAGTAAGAGGAACGGAAGGGAGGATATTAACTCGGGTAACCAAGGATTTGGTAAGCTGGAACTTGGTGTCTTTAACACTTTAGCCTTGGAGCAAAAATGTACACCCTGTACAGGCTGAGCTGACTGATGAGGCAGGTGCTCCAGGGTACGTGCTACCGGGAGGTAAGTAACAAACACATTCCGCAGCTATTACCAGAAGTGGGGTTTCAGGATATGCAGACTGGTTTCACAAAAAATATTAGCGGTCTGTTGGTGACAGACAATTTGAGGAATTCAGCGCTGCCCATTACAGACTCCTCAGATCAGCACTTAACGAGAATTAATAAAACGTTTTTTTTTTTTTATATATATATATATATACACACACACACACACACACACACCTATGTTCAAAAAAATGCATACAGTTAAAATATCAAATTAGTGATCCGGTAACAACACTGTTCAAAACCAATCTCTTTTGTATGAACATTAAAATAAATGCACACTTTTAAAAGCATTTCTTTTTAGTGCTTCCAAAGCACAGCGTGTGCCAAGGCAAGGCCACCTGAAGAATCTCCGTCCTCCTCACGGGATGAAAGAGAACTGAAGTCAGGGACCTGGGAAGCCTCAGGTGCGCTTTCATAATGTCTGCAGATAAAAACAGAAGAGAGTCTGAGGTAGATTGTTTAGTAACCACCAAGTGGTAACAGTCACAGGGCTGTCTTTAGCTTTCATTAACACAACAGCAGTTTCTTTACTCTCGATCTATGCTGAATCTCAAGTTTAAAGGCATGGCTAGCAGTTCTCGGGAACAAGGCCCTCGTCTCTGTGCTGGCAACATGCAGTATTACCAGTGCAGGTGTTTCTGGGAGTTTTGGTTGGTTGGTTGGTTTTTTATTGGGGGGGGGGGGGGGGGGGGACGGGGACGACACAACAGATGGGATCTCTCCACAATGCAGACACTGTGTGCATTTGACAGTGCCCCATTTTAGTGCGATCCACTGCCTATTGCACGTAAAACGGCTAATGACAGTATTCAAGTGAGTAAATTCTCACCACCTGCAGGAGGGGCAGCAATGGTTATTTTTTTCAGCCTGTTGAGCAAAGAGCACCCTCCACAGGAAAAAAGCCACACCTTTCGTAGCACGTCCTTAAGGTTACAGCCCAGCTTCTGCCGATAGAGGTTCGTAAAGTTAAAGCTCTGCTGCTTCTTCTCGGACTCTGACAGTAAGATCACTTGACCGCCAGGATGGCGAGGGCAACAGCTACGTCCTCTTCCACTCTTCTGCGGCACAGCAAACTCATTCCCGGTCCGTATTCCTCTGGCTGGTACACTATTATCTACCGTTCACCTGATTAACTCTGTTGGGTAGGCTGTTGAACTCTAGCTCCTCTAGCGTTCTCTCTAAGTGCTGTATTAAGACACGATTTTTAAACCTAGGGAAGTAATTTCATTTCTTCTTCCAAAAACAGCAGTTAAATAACTCAGTATTATTTGGCCACGACAAACAGTATTAGCGGAGGCTCTCTGTTTCCAGCATGGAAGAGCTTCCCTCATTTCTGACATCAGAATGGCAAATTTAATTTGATACAGCCATCTTTCCCCAACCCACGCAAATTCTGGGTCTTTCTTCCATAACCACCCGTATCTTTCTATTTCACACTTCAGCTCTAGGTAACGACCATTTACTTCAGAAAATACAACGGCAGTTTGACCGCTGAAACTGTAATAATTTAAGTATGTCAAAACAAAACACTTGTTTTGGAAAAGACTGAGATTTGCTATCATGAACAACGTTAGCGTTTAACTCCGAATCATTCGTATCTATACAAACCTTGCTCCTTCCCTTATAGCAAATTCAATGAAATACTTCTGAGTTTCCATCCGTCCTTGTACGTACCTCCTCAAGAAGAGAGAAGATTTTTTTCACGATCTTAAACAAGAGATCCAAACAGATATTAGAAACAGATCTTGTAAATGCATTTTCAGTAAATCTCAACAGCCAAAGGAAAAACAACAAAGCCTAGAGTTTCCCATTTCTGCATACAGTAATGCACGTAAGAAAAAAAAGCCAGCATACCAATAATTTGAAGTGATATCGATTAGCTGATATTCAAATGTAACGCTGAATTTTCTTCTCTTAAAAGAGCAGTATCTAGAAACACCTGCCCTTGGAAAATGCAGACTAGGTTTAATCAGCAGAGAAGCCTTGTATCTCCACGAACACGCTGCCATGATCAGCAGTTAATAGAAACAAAGGCATACCGAGCCATGTTTCAACCTAGAGCTGTCATTTTTGAAAGCAGAGGTTTAAGGTAACTACTCTTTACAAGAGGACCGATCTATGTGGAGCATGAGCACGATTGTCTCGTATAAAGTTTAACAACAAAAAAAAAAAAGTAGCGCAAAAGAATGAACCGGACACCTTAGATGTGAAACAACAGTATTTTTTCATTGGTTTCTGTGTTTTCTTCTCTGAACCAACTATGAAAACACGAATGGTGCTGTGACTAAGCCTGCTTAAGAGTGCTGCAGTAAGGACGGTGAGGATATAAAGTTGGACTCTGAATACATGTACTTACTTTCTTGTTCTTCCACTACTTGTACACGAGTAATCAAAAATCATTCCAAATCTGAGGTTTTATTTTCAAAATAGATCCTCATTTCAAGAAAAAGTCTTCTGTACCCCTAGCCTATTTTTAATACACTAATAAAGAACTTACTTCTTCCACGTTTGCAAACCTCTTTCACCACTCTGATTTTAATACCAGCATCGCTTCCCTCCAACATTGTAGGTGTTATTTTAAATCAATTTGGCACAGATTCAGAAGTAGACTCCATCACTCGTTTTTGGTCATCTCCAGCCACGCTGTAATTTAGAGGCCCTCGAACAAGTGCATTGGTACCAGGTTTACGATCCAAGCCATCTTTGCATCATTTAAGCAATTGAACTCATCATGTAGAGAGTCTAAGTCACCAGGTGACATTTCATCCTCTCCCTTAACAGCTGGAACCGAAGAAGCCATTTGCACAGACAAGCCATCAATTTGCTCTTCCAGCAACTGACAGTTTTCTGCTTTCTTCTCTCCATTACCATCTTGGACAGTACTGATACCAGTGTCTGAAAATTAAGAAGGAGCTTAGTAGTGCATATAACTGCAGGATCAAAAAACACAGAAGGACATTATTCTGCATCCCTTCTTGTTGAAAGTACTGTGGAGAGAGTTACTCAGCACTGTCAGATCACTTCAGTAGTTTTATTCACCCTTTGACGCAACCACAGGAATACCTCCTTTTGGGCTGCTACCGTCTCATATGACTGTCGTGAAGTTATTTGCTGTATTCCCATTTCAGTGACTAAAGCAAACTAAAGTTTCCCCTCCTTCCCCCAGTTCCAGCAAATTTTTCTTTCGACTCTGCTGCAACAGGTGGGTAAATTACTATTTGTGAGAAATTTAAATTTTTTTTTTTTTTTTTTTTTTACACACTTTCCTTCCCCACTTCTCCCTTCCCCACTATAGAATACACAAATGAGAATTAAAAGCTGAAATGAAATCCTTGCTACCGCCAAACCATCGTGGTGAAAGGTTTCAGCACTTTTTAGAAACAGTTCCAAATTATTGCTCATTCAGGACTTCGTTACCTATAGCAACAGCCTGTTTGTCTAAGCCGACCAAAGAAATTCAGTCCCAATTAACTCTAAAACTTACGTGTCCTTTTGAATTAACACGGAAAGCACGGAGACCTTTTTTTTTTTTTTCCTGCACACTATGTCCATTTATGACCACACAAGTTCCTGTACTACAACAACTCCAACACACCTTTATTTGTTGGCATGCCTTTGAGGTTCAGATATGGTGACGGAGATCCAGCAGCACAGGGTGGCCCTTTCCCACCAACATGGTTTGTCACAACAGTGACTGTGGCCGTCGCAATAGCGGCGACGTGCTACGCCTTCTCTCTTTAGTGATGCTGGAGTATTGGGCTCTCCAGGACGCTTGATCTTATTCTGAGGCCCAGCAACAAATTTATCTGCTTCATCTATCATCGTACCCTGAAAAGACTTTTTTTTTTTTTTTTAATATAAGTAAAAAACAATTGCTTCGTCAATTCACTACCAGAGTATTTGCCTCCGTGTTACAATTCAGTTACTTTTCAAATAATGATACAGCAGATAGCAAGACTTCTCCTACCTTCTCATCCTGTTTGAACAGACTGCCAAGTGTATGAAGAAGCCTTTTTGGTTGATCTGGATCAATCTCCCGAAGGGGTGAAGGCATCATTTTCAACTACTCCTGATGATTTCCCCTTTGAGCAACAGGAACGCCGTGAAGGCAGTCTGCAGCAGAACAAGGTATCTAAATTTAGTCTACCTTAAGACTAAGGAAATACAAGCCTCGCATGCTTCCATTTCCAGTGTTAGCATTTAAGATCTAGAAATCACTATTTCCTCCCTCTACAAAACAAAGGAAAAGCAAAAGGCAAATAAAGCCCCTCTTTCCTTTCACCATCACTATAAGAACATCTACTGCATCCTGTTGCACAGGAAAGCTCACCCATGAAACTGAATTTTCAAATTCCAAGCACGCACAACATGTTTTGTGACAGAAGGCAGAAATTTCATTCTTTTCCTTCGGAATCTAGGGAAGGACGACTGACCCAAGAAACGATGCAAAGTCTACTTCCTCTCCCACACCGAGGACAGAAACACTACTTAGGTGAATTAAATAGCTGTACCAGAATATTAATAAATAATTGTGTCCATTTACCTTCATCCTGCCCCACGATATCCCTGTGTGTTTTCAGAAGATTGCTTCTCATTCCGGTTAGCTGATCTAGAAGATTGTGACAAGACATATCATATGCATTTCTGAATGCCCGTGGCTTCAAATCCTAGTTTTATAATAAAACAAGTAACTTTCAGTTAACCCGCGAGTTCTCACGCACAAAGAAATTGCTCTGTGGGCTGTACTACCGTTAACTACTAAAAAAAAAAAACAAAACAAAAAAAAATTCCAAAACAACTTCAGACATTCTGAACGTATTCTGAAACAACTTTCTTTCCATCTCTCCGGAAAGAGCTTTCCTCCTATCTGTGACAAAGGAAAAAAAAAAAAAAAAAAAAGTTGTGATCGCGGGAGTCGTTACACAAAGCCACACTCTGTGAATTCACTACTACAGTTAAGATCATTTTTAGTCAAAAATACCTCGGCAGCAATGCTATCACTGCAAACATAGCGTTGCCAAAAAAAAAAAAAAAAAAAAGAAATTCAACTCAAGATATAGGAGAGGGCGAGCTAAAAGCACAAATAACATGACCGATGGAGGCTGCAACAACCACCTGGTAGATGGTTGTCCACAGCCCTCGGATTGCATGGTCGTCTTTCCTGACAAACGAATACTGGAAGAACAGAAAAGATACACCGTGTGTCCGCAAAAGCCTTCGGGGAGACTACTGAAAGGAAAACCAAACCAAAAAACTAGGAACAGCAAGTGGCGTATACGTCAGTTTTGTTAACAGAGCACCACTAATGTACCAGGAATTTCCACATTCTTCGCCCCTCCTCTACCTTGAAAATGTCACCCAATTCTGTCAGTGTCTTCACCATCAGCATTTATTTATTTATTTCGTTTTTCACGTGGACATCCGAGGAAAACATTGAGTACCCTGTCATCGAGGAAGAAGAGAGGGGGGGGAAAAAAAAAAAAAAAAAAAAAAAAGAGAGATGAGGGGGGAAGAAGCACTGCCATTCCTTTCCTCGGTAATGCGAGCAAAAAGCTCAGGCGCTCAGCAACAATGTGCTTTGAAAGATAAAACACAGAAGAAACTGCACGTTATTTAGTCTCAGCTACAGAGTCACGTGTATTTGTACCTGCTCATTTATTCATCTGCCAGTGTATTTTAGTACAAACGCTACAGAACATAGAAACCGCAAGGTTACTACTACCTTTTGTGACCGACGCGATCTTTGGCAGGAACAGCTATCGAAAAAGAACCAACAAAATCCCCTTCGTCGACAGCCATCCGAACCTTTATCGTCTAACAGCAGTCCTACAAACATCCCCTGGGATGCTCAACTCCTGAAACTTTCTGTTCAACTTGAGGCAGAACAAGCCCTTACCCTGGGCACCTTCACCCAGCTCTCCACTGCTAGCAGAGTAGCACCCTGATACTGTCCAGGACGCGCTGCAGCAGCCTACTCGCTTACGCGTATTTACTGCAGCCTGGTTCGAGACGCGCACAGAGGGACCCACGAAAAATCCACCCTTTCCTTCAGAGAAGTAAATACATACATACATACGGACGACACGGTAAGGAAGAAAAGCTGAACACACAGCATGCGGTCCTTTACCGTGGGGCAGATCCAGCATCAGCACAAGGAGCTTTGGGGCACGTGAGCGATCATCTACACCGGCCATCGCGACAAGCCAAACTCACGCACACGAGCCTCGACCTAAAAACACAGAACACATTAAGTTCCTTTATAGCTTATGGAAGTAACAACCAGCATCTTAGATGCAGTTGGATAGTTGGATTGCATCAGCTTAGGGACTGCCTCCTTCAAAACGCACAGGGGGGTGGGGAAACCAGTCTTGGAAACCTGTTGCCTAACAGGAAGGAGACTGTTGTCTTCTCCTCCATAGGTGACGTTCTTCCAAGCATCGTCCTGCTCCTGGATTTTACCAGCCGCGACGGGATGGTCCTACCGGCGTGAGTCGGGAACGCTTCCCACGGGGTTTCTGTGACACTGAAGTAAGTTTTCCGCAGGTACAAGTAACGCAGCACGAGACGGCAAGGAAGCTAAGGCACCGTCTGCAGCACAGCACGTGTGCGATATTGGGCCTGAGGGGACCAGTCAAAGCCTGCAGTAATCGCTGAACAGGTGGGCAAGCAGGGAGCCCTACGGGAAACAAAGCTCACGTTCTGCAAAGCTCTTTTCCCGTCAAGAAGACGGCCTTTTCTATTCAGCGCATTTACTGAACTTTAGGCTACTTCCCATTCGCTTTGGCAAGTTAGCCTTTGCGTAAGCCAAGAGGTTTTAAACTGCCAAGCACCACTGATGGTTCTTGTTCTCCAACAACAGGGAATTTCAATCAGGGCACTCGTTAACAGGAAAGCCTGGCTCTGTTTCACACAAATCACGTACCTAAACCACGGAGACAGGAGTCTGCAGGAAGAACTCTTTAAAAGGTGAACTTAAAGAGAAGGATACTACTCATTTTTCCACAACTTCTGCAAGGACTGCGGCAAAAAAAGGCTGAACCAGGGACGTCTCTATCATCATCCCCTCTAGAATTCAGCAACTCCATACAGTTATGGGGCAAATACCACAGCTGCAGCGCAAGACAAACAAAGACCTCGAAGGTCACGTTTCTGCCTGCGTACCGAGTTCCGCTGGGAAGACCCCCCACCTCTGGAAAGACCCCCAGCCGCTCAACTCCCAAGCAACGTTGCCACGGCCAGTGCTTACGCAGAGTTTTGCTCTCTCTCGCTGCTCAGTACAGGCCCAAGGCCTCCTTTATTGCACACAGTTCAAGCAAAACTCTTGGGACATAACCAAGAGACAGACAGACAGACAGACAGAAATTGCCTCTCACGTCTGTCCTCACTGACCGCAACCAGCGTCCTGGAAAGCCCCGCAAGCACCGGTCTATTCCTAGGACAACTCCGAAAGCTGAGGCGGGACAAAGTTTAGCCTCTCGTACCAAAGACTGAGCAACAGACAGAGCCTGACAGGCCAGTTCATTCTAGGTCTAAGAGGCTACTACGACTCGGCAGGCACTACGTGCCTTCCTTCCCTTTGCGCTTCCCAGCGCCGAGCAGCTCGCGCTTCCGCAAATTCAATGAAGCCTTTGAGCCGGGGCTGCAGGAAGCTTACGAGCACGCCTTGATTCCACCCCGAGGTCGCTGCGACTTACCTGGGCAGTCGGGACGGACGGGCTGCTCTCTCTCCTGAGAACCCTGCGACCGCAGCACGCCAGCTGCGGCTTTCCTCGCTTTACCCGGTGCGCCACCTTCGCTCGGCAACAAACCCCGCAGGGGTCCTAGCGGCGGGGAGCTGCTTCTGCCCCGGTGAACCGCAGCACAAGGAGAGAGCCGGCTGTCAGGACGCAGGGAGAGGAAAGCCTCCGAGGCGCGGCGCGGCGCAGCCCAACGATCAAGCGCAGCGAGGACCCGCGCCCGGCCTCAACACCCCCCGCCCCTCCCGGCCCGACGCTCCGAGGAGGCACCCCCGGAGGCTCTCGCTCGCCTCACCGCCGGCAACCGCGCTCGCCGCCAGCGGCAACCTGCGCCTCCCGGCGCGCACGGCCCGGCCCCGGCCCGGCCCCGGCCCGGCCGCGCAGCCCGGAGCCCACGTGGCCGCCCGGCAGCGCAGAACTACAGCTCCCAGCATGCCTCGGGACGGAGCACTCCAGCCAATCCAGAGGGGCGTCGGCCACGCGCACGCAACGGCACCTCCTCCTGCTGCCCTCTCTGCCCCCCCCCGCCGCCGCAGCCGCCCCCCTCTCCCCTGTCCCCTCTCCCCCAGCCCCCCGAAGCCGCCCCAGCTCCTCTCGTGCTCCGAGCATCTCCAGCATTTCAGGAACTGGAACCCTGGAACCGCTGACGTCTGGCACGTGTCAGAAACGTGGCAGGAGACGTACTCTGCTGTCGCAAGGCACTTGCAAAGCCGGCCCGACAGCTGAAGCAGACTCACACAGTCCACCGAGCAACTCGGGGCCCCCACTGCTGTCCACTCACCCTCATGCTTCGTTCAAGCTTCCGTGCCTACGCCCTGAGCTACAAGAAACAAAGAGAGAAGGTCACATCCACAATGGATACGCAAACAGTGCGGCACATGCAGAGGACTCAAACACAGAGACCAGAGCCAGACAAATAAAACAAACAAACAAACAAACAAACAAACTGAAGTCCACAAATGCCACAAGGCCATGAATGCATAGCAGCCCCGGCAGGGGTAATGGCAGACATACCCTTTGCAGATGAAAAAGGTGACCCCGCTCAGTCTCTTGGTAATACTGCACCAACACGGTCAAGCCTCTTGTAGCATGTCATCAAGCTGGTTTTAGTCCTCTGGAGAGTTACACAAGTGGGTTGATTCATCTAGAGATTAAAATACAGATCAAACACAGGAGCGTATCCCACCATCCCAAAAAAAAAGTGAGCCAGCAACCTCTGCTACATATCCCTCTATGAAGTGAATTCCAAGCCCTTAGAATTCCAGAAATCCATAGACTCCAGCCTGCCTAGAGAACCCGGCAACTGACTGAAGGAAAAACAAAGCACTTACCCCCAAAGAGCAGCCCAGGCAGAAGGAGCTCTCTGACGGCATACTTGGGGCTCATATACCTTTTGGTCCCACCCAGCACCCAAACCCAATCACCTGGGAAAGGGGAGGGGCAAAGCACATGAAAGTAGAAAGAGGAGGAGCAGCAGCTGTGGTTTATTTACTTATTTATAAGGCTTAGCTCAACAGCATGCAGAGGGCAGACAGGAGAACTGGGGTGTTTCTAGAAGCAACAATCCCCATGCTTTTGCTGCAGCTTTGAATATTGAAAGGACAACACAACCAAGCAAGTAACTGAAGCTTTTTCAGCTCGAATTAGCTCAAACTTTTATTTACGCAGAAAGAAAAATCTAGGAGCAGAACAGATTATACGCCAACAAAATCAATTCCGTTCCACTCGCAGCAAAAATCACTTCCTTCAGCAGGCTATCTGAGAACCAAAAGGCTATGCTGATGGGTCAAAACACACTACAGGACACTGGGGCCGGGCCCTCCGCTGCACCCACTTAAAACCCATCCCTACACTCACCAAGGTGCAACCCCAACCCGAACACAGACGCAGCATTTCAGCCTCAACACAGTTTCCAGAACTGCTGGAAAGCAAGCTTCATCCTCAGCGAGGCGTGCTCAGGCTGCACAGGAGGGGGCTTCGGGCACCTCTTTGCCTACCGAAGAAGACCGCCATCAGCACCTGCTTTGTTCCGATCCTAAAGGCTAACATCACAGCCCACGTCGCCTGGGACACCTGATAAACAGAAGAGAAAGCAGCCATACCGTTTTCAAGCCGTCCCTGCACGTGTCGCTCCTCGATGATCTGCAACCTCCTCTCAAATCCTCAACCGCTTCTGTGGAGAGCCTGCCATGGCACCTGCAAAGCAAGACCCTTCGCAGTCACCTCGTGCTACTTGGCAGTTCTGCTCCAATCCAGCTCACAAACAGCCCGCCCTTCCCGTGCTGCTCTTCAGAGTGCAGCTTGGCCCCTCTGAGCCTGTGCGACACACCTGTGAAACAAAAAGAAAAGCATAGGCTGAAGCAGCATCCAAAGCCACAGCACAGCTGGGACAGTTACTCTCATCTGCTCCCTAACCTCTGCTCCCTCACCTGCCCTCGAGGCAGATGCTTCCATCTGCTCTCTTAGGCCAGCTACAACACCCCTGAAATATCAACAGGATTTTTACTGTACTTTGTGCAGTTAAGTAACTGCAGTGACAACTGCACCCCTAAAGTACCTGCTACATCTGTTCATCGCTCACCTTGCCAAAAGCAGCTCCGGTCAAGTCCCGCGTTGTACACTGTGTTTCAGCTTTAACAAATGAAAACGGTCACAAGATAATCATTCAGCTGCCAGCATTAGCACCCATCCCTCAACAACACAAAGGGACCCCGCTTACAATATTATCATTTCAAAACAGCAGCCCCCATACCTCAGCACACCTCAGAAGTAGACCAAGCCAGTCACCGAGCTGCCTACGGAGCGCTGAACAGTTCCGGAAGGAGCTCTTTCCTGTGACAGGTTCCTCCAAAGGTTTACGCTCTACTGGGGACAGGAGAGAAATAAAAATAAAAGTTTCAAAAACCCCTTATCTGTAAGCTTTCAAGATTCCACAGACCTCCTCCTCAAGCACACCGTTCAAGCACTATGCGAGCAGCTGCTCACAAGCAGCTCAACTCTTCCCCCCCACACGCACATCTGACAAACACCACAGAGATGACTGTGCCTGCTGCCCTTCAGTACGTGCCCAGAGGCAGACCAGATGTCTTCGCCAACACAGTCCGGACAATGTATTAGCACACCCATGCACTGCCACGTTAGCTGTCATCACTAACTGCCAGGCAGGACAGCTCCAGACCAAACACATACACACACAGCCACGCCACAAACACTACAAACAAAACACACAACACAAGGCGCAAGAAAAAGTGACCCCCGGAGGGAAGCCCTATGGCAACAGCAAGTCACAACAGGTGCTCTGCACCAGACCCAAGGAGAGACTCAAATGTCACGACACGCGACTGGAAGACACTGCCAGAACTGGGGTGATGGAGGCCTAAAAAGCCTTCCTTCAAGACAAGAGACCAGAAGGATGGGGACTGAAAAACCCATATGATTCAAAGATCGAAGCCGAAATTCCTTTAAGCGGTATATTCTTTATTGCAGCGCTGGATGCACGGGGGGATCTCTCCACCTATCGTGCATACCCAAAGCAGAAAGCAGTCTTGAATTTATACAATCAATCTATCAATATTCTACCGGCGTCTATACATATTCATTGCCTACCCCCGCCTTCCCTCGCTTCTCATGCTAATTAGCCTTTTGGCACCTTGCGCCTGAGTAGAGCCTCCCAAGAACTGTGGGCAGGGGCCTTTGGGACGTGGGCAGGGGTCTTTGGGAGGAAGACCCCGAGTCTTCCTCACATTGTACTTTTCACCTTTGGTCAGGAATCCGCTGAGTTGGCATGTTTCTTAATCGCAAGAGCTGGCTGTTGCTAATTCTTCCCTTTGTTGTGTCTTTATAATGAATTCCAACGTCCAGTTTTGAGATTTATAGTCCTTACATTTGTTTCTCTGTCCGTCTGCCGCTTCCTTATCGTGAGTTCCGGTGTCTTGTTTCGAGATATACAGTCCTTGTCTGGGGACTGTCCTTGCCTCCCCAATACCTCCTTAATCACATAAGACGACGCTTAGGAAATCAATTCCCAAGCAAGAGCTCCTGATGCGGCCCAGATGACTTCCACAAGAGCGAGGATGGAAACAGATGCGATCTCAAACCGAATATGATGCACGAGACCTGAAACAGAACTGCACTTCAAGCAGCGACTGCAAGACAAGAAGTGCTCGGATCAGAGCCACGATGACAAAACAAGCACTGAGGCCCTTCAGCACCGCTACCAAGTCGCCTGTCTGGTCTGTCCAGTGTAAAAAGCTAGAAGGATATCAAGACCCGAGAAGCACAGAACAGACATTGCAGAAGCAACACTACAGGACAGACGAACAGAAGGAAACTGTCCTGCCTGGCGCACGCACTCACGCTACAAAATAATCCCGCTGCTTCTATTAGCCTGGTGACCCAGCCACAAGCAGCCTGAACGTGACCCAGCCTGAACCACCCTCGCAGCGGCACCAAGTATTTTCAGCCAGCTGGCTCCACGCTGCTCTGGCTCCCAGCTCCCATTAGCCACCCCAGATATGCAAATACCAGGTGCCCCCCAACTTAGCTCTCAGGTTGCTGCATGGTAAATTCCCTCCGCCTCAAGAAATACACAGGCACTGGTCGTCATCTTAGTCAATTGCCAGGCTCATCATCAGCTGCAAAAACAGAGTACCAGCATTCACTAGCATGCCGGTCATGATGCCCACCTTCTCCACAACACTGACTACTGCTGATGCAACATACAACTATGCTCACCTGTTCCTCTCCAAATCCAAGCTCCAACAGTGCAACCAGTATCATCCACACCACCTGGGAAAACAAAGGGATTAAATGATCGTTGCGTTCACAACACATCACCCAATGGTGTGTTTTTTTTGTTGTTGTTGTTTTTGTTATTGTTGGTTTTTGTGTGTGTGTTTCCTGTATTTATTTATTTTTTAGTCTGCTTTAGCTCAACGGCATGCAGAGTGCAGACAAGAAAACTGGGGTGTTTCTAGAAGCAACAATCCCCACGCTTTTGCTGTAGCTTTGAATATTAAAAGGACAATACGACCCAGCAAGTAACTGGAACTTTCTTACCTGGAATTAGCTCAAACTTTTCTTCACATTGAAAGAAAAATCTAGGAGCAGAACAGATTATACACCAACAAAATTGAGTCCATTTCATCCCCAGAAAAAAAATCACATGCTCTCATCCCCTCCTGTACCTCAGCCGCTTGCCTACCCCACGTGGCACACGCTTCCATCTGTTCTCTTTACCCACTTATAGCACCTCTAAAAGGCAAACTGGAATTTTACTCTATTGGCTGTAGGAAAATAACTGCAGTGACAACCGCGCCCCAAACTGAGCCAGCAGCCCCTACTAAACATCCCTCTACTAAGTGAATTCCAAGCACTTAAAATCCAGAAATCCATAGACTCCAGCCTGCCTAAACAACCCTGCAACGGACAGAAGGAAAAACAAAGCACTGTCCCCAAAAGAGCAGCCCAGGCAGAAGGAGCTCTCTGATGGCATGCCTGGGGCTCATATAGCATTTAGCCCCGCCCAGCACCCAAACCCAATCACCTGGGAAAGGGGAGGGGCAAAGCACATGAAAGTAGGAAGAGAGCAAAAGGAGCAGCTGTGTTTTGTTTTGTTTTCCTTTCCTTTCCTTTCCTTTGTTTTTTAAAATCTGTTTTATCTCAAAAACATTCAGAGAGCAGACAAGAGACCTGTGGTGTTTCTAGAAGCAAAAATCCCCTTTTGCTTTTGCTGCAGCTTTTAATGTTGAACTGATAACGGCACCAAGCAAGTAACTGAAACTTCTTCAACTGGAATTAGTTTAAACACGCTCACCGTCATCTGCAAACACAGAGAACCAGCATTCACTAGCCCTAACCCTAACCCCAACCCTCACCCTAAACTCTAACCCTAGCCCCAGCCCTAGTCCCTAAGCCCAACCCTGGTTCCCGAGAACTTCATTTCCAGGCATGCTCTGGGCGCTCAACATGGCCTCCCGGAGGTCCGGAGGCCCAGAACTACATTGCCCGGCATGCTCCGGGCACCCAACATGGCCTCCCGGAAGTTCGGAGTCCCAGAACTACATCTCCCGGCATGCTCCGGGCAGTCAACACGGCCTACCGGAAGCCTGGTGCCGGAAAACTACACCTACCAGAATTCCCTGGACAGCCAGCACGGCCAATCAGAGGCCGAGTTTTCGAGAACTACATTTAACAGCACTCACTGTAACCCTAGCCCTTCCCGCCCTTACACAAAAAAGCCTCAAGCCCTATCCCTAAACATCCTCGAAACCCCTACGGACCTAACCCAAACTATTTACCACACTAAACCCCTGAAGTCCTATGCCTAAAACCCCTAACCCAATAAATTAAGACGCTCAAATCCCAAACCCGCAAAATTGAGATGCTCAAATCCCAAACCCCCTTCCAAAAAAGAAAAAGAAAAATCAAGAAGAAAAAAAAATCAAACAAAACAAAAACAACAAAAGGGGTAGATCTGGTGGCATCTGCCCTGTAACCCTGCAAAAATCACGAGGGACCTAGAACAACAAAGCAAACGCACAAAATAACATTGACATCCTATCCATAAATGTGCTATAACAATTAATCACCTCCAAAGAGCTTCAAGCAATAAATGCACATACTACTAGATCGGTTTCCTCTAAAAGATCGTACCAGACCCTGACCCACCAAAAGAACCCTGCATGTAGCTAACAGAAGCATCAACAAAGCACTGACCCCAAAGAGCAGCCCGGGCAGAAGGAGCTCTCTGATGCCGTGCCTGGGGCTCCTATACCATTTGGCCCCGCCCAGCACCCAAACCCAATCACCTGGGAAAGAGGAGGGGGCAAACCACAAGAAAGAGAGCAGGAGCAGCAGCAGCTGTGTTCTTTTATTTATTTATTTATTTGTTTTTTTTTGTGCCTATCCCTAGTTTACAGCATGCAGAGTGCAGACAAAAGAACTGGGGTGTTTCTAGAAGCAAAATTTACCGTATTTATGCCTCAGCTTTGAACATAGAAAGGACAATACAACCAAGAAAGTAAATGAAATATTTTCCACGGGAATTAGCTCAAACGTTAGTGTTAGGTCAGAGGTTGGACTCAATGATCTTGAGGTCTCTTCCAACCTAGAAGATCTGTGATTCTGTGTGATTTACATATGAAGAAAAATCTAGGAGCGTAGGAAATTACACAGCAAAAAAAACAACGACGTAATAAGCAACGCGCATGCACGGCCCCACGGCCGCCTGCAGTACTCGTTTTCCACCAGCAGGAGGCGGCAGAGGGCGCCCCCGGGCCCCACCGCGCATGCGCCCCCCTCGGCCGCCTGCAGTACTCGTTTTCCACCAGCAGGAGGCGGCAGAGGGCGCCCCCGGGCCTCACCGCGCATGCGCCCCCCTCGGCCGCCTGCAGTACTAGTTCTCCACCAGCAGGTGGCGGCAGAGGGCGCCCGCGGGCGTCACCGCGCATGCGCGCCCCCCGGACGCCTGCAATACCCGATTAAAACCAGCAGGTGGCGGCAGAGGGCGCCCCCGGGGCCCCACCGCGCATGCGCGCCCCCCGGCCGCCTGCAGTACCCGATTAAAACCAGCAGGTGGCGGCAGAGGGCGCCCGCGGGCGTCACCGCGCATGCGCGCCCCTCGGCCGCCTGCAGTACCCGATTAAAACCAGCAGGTGGCGGCAGAGGGCGTCCGCGGGCGTCACCGCGCATGCGCGCCCCCCGGCCGCCTGCAGTACCCGATTAAAACCAGCAGGTGGCGGCAGAGGGCGCCCGCGGGCGTCACCGCGCATGCGCGCCCCCCGGCCGCCTGCAGTACTCGCTTCCCACCAGCAGGTGGCGGTAGAGGGCGCACGCGGGCGTCACCGCGCATGCGCGCCCCCCGGCCGCCTGCAGTACTCGCTTCCCACCAGCAGGTGGCGGCAGAGGGCGCCCGCGGGTGCCAACGCGCATGCGCGTCCCCCGGCCGCCTGCAGTATTCGTTTTGCACCAGCAGGTGGCGGCAGAGGGCGCCACCGGACCCCACGGCGCATGCGCGTCCCCCGGCCGCCTGCAGTACTTGCTTCCCACCAGCAGGTGGCGGCAGAGGGCGCCCGCGGGCGTCACCGCGCGTTGCGCGCCCCCCGGCCGCCTGCAGTACTCGTTTTCCACCAGCAGATGGCGGCAGAGGGTGCCCACGGGCGTCATGCGGCATTCGTGGCGCCCGGCAGCCTGCAGTACTCGCTTCCCACCAGCAGGTGGCGGCAGAGGGCGCCCCCCGGCTGCCTGCAGTACCCCTTCACCACCAGCAGGTGGCGGCAGGGGGCGCCACCGGACCCCCACCGCGCATGCGCGCCCCTCGGCCGCCTGCAGTACCCGAGTAACAGCAGCAGGTGGCGGCAGAGGGCGCCCGCCGGTGCCACCGCGCATGCGCGCCCCTCGGCCGCCTGCAGTACTCGTTTTCCACCAGCAGGTGGCGGCAGAGGGCGCCCGCGGGAGGCCTTGTCGGGCGGATCACAGCTCGCCTACTGTGCCATTCGGAGCTTGTGGCTGTATTTTTTCCAACGTATTTGCTACCCACACCCCGCGGGGCAGCTTGTCTTACAAAGAATTCTCTCTGTTAATATTCTCTTTAAGGCGGGCACGAAGCATCCACTGCTCTTCTAAGCAAGCAACCTTCCTTCTGTGCTCCCTTCGGGATGCAGGACTATGTGCACTCAGATTTATTCCACTCATTTTTCTTCCCCTTTTCATTGGCACAGTCTCCAAGGACGCCTGGCTTTCTTCTCACAGACTCGCGTCCGTTTCAGTGTAAGGCATCTAATCCAAATTCAAATTATCCAGATAAAACAATAGAGAGGTAAGAGAGAACTGTCTGAGTTAAAGTCACCATCTTTCTGTAACTAATTTAGCAGACAGCTGTACCACATCAGAGGAGGAGGTTTAGATGCTAACCAGGTCAGGCACATCACGGTCAAGTGAGCGCCCCCGGAATCACTAAAGAAACTTAAGGAAGAATCTACTAGAAGAAAGCTGTCTCCTCTTACCACCACCTATTTAAAAGATAGTGTAGTACAGGCAGTTCTACGTGCATAAAACCACATACACACAGTATACCTGACCCAAGTAAATTCCCTCTGAGAAGTCCACCATTAAGCAAAAGAGGTGTATTGTGGTGACATACAGCTGCCGTGTAATGATCCTGAAGGGATGAATCGCCCTATGTATTCCAAGGTACTCCTGTGGTTCGTTTGTTTTTTTTTTCAAGTACGTTCCCGCTAAGAAAAGAGTTCAGAATTGTTTATAACGAGTTCGTTCCAAGTGTCACTTTCTCACTTAACGTAGTAATAAAGATACGCTGCTGCTTTTGGATTTTATTTCCTTCTTGAATCTCACTGGTGTAATTCCAATGGTCAAACAACCTCTTCCAGAAAGACCAGCCCACTGCTTCACAGGAGAAGGAAAAGATGTCTCACACACGCTGGCTAGTACTAAAAAGAGTAATAGGAAGAGAAGTTCAGGCCATCAATGTAAGTATGTTTCCCTGCCTCTTCTGCTGGCTGGTCAAGTGGAATCCTCAGGACAGCCCCAGTACCTTGTGAAGAGCTTCTTAACGCCAGCACAACTTCAACCTGTCTTTTAAAAGAAAGCTGTTAAAGGAGCAGGAGACTGTTTTTAAATGAGAACAACCGAAAATAAAATTATCTGAAGAGCCACTTACTACTGGCATATTACCGTTTAAAAGGAAAATATTAATTACGTGCAGGTGCTCCAGTCTTCGTTGCATTTTCTGTGATTCACAACATTACCTTTGAACAAAAGAGTAAGAGGAACGGAAGGGAGGATATTAACTCGGGTAACCAAGGATTTGGTAAGCTGGAACTTGGTGTCTTTAACACTTTAGCCTTGGAGCAAAAATGTACACCCTGTACAGGCTGAGCTGACTGATGAGGCAGGTGCTCCAGGGTACGTGCTACCGGGAGGTAAGTAACAAACACATTCCGCAGCTATTACCAGAAGTGGGGTTTCAGGATATGCAGACTGGTTTCACAAAAAATATTAGCGGTCTGTTGGTGACAGACAATTTGAGGAATTCAGCGCTGCCCATTACAGACTCCTCAGATCGGCACTTAACGAGAATTAATAAAACGTTTTTTTTTTTTTTTATATATATATATATACACACACACACACACACACACACCTATGTTCAAAAAAATGCATACAGTTAAAATATCAAATTAGTGATCCGGTAACAACACTGTTCAAAACCAATCTCTTTTGTATGAACATTAAAATAAATGCACACTTTTAAAAGCATTTCTTTTTAGTGCTTCCAAAGCACAGCGTGTGCCAAGGCAAGGCCACCTGAAGAATCCCCGTCCTCCTCACGGGAGGAAAGAGAACTGAAGTCAGGGACCTGGGAAGCCTCAGGTGCGCTTTCATAATGTCTGCAGATAAAAACAGAAGAGAGTCTGAGGTAGATTGTTTAGTAACCACCAAGTGGTAACAGTCACAGGGCTGTCTTTAGCTTTCATTAACACAACAGCAGTTTCTTTACTCTCGATCTATGCTGAATCTCAAGTTTAAAGGCATGGCTAGCAGTTCTCGGGAACAAGGCCCTCGTCTCTGTGCTGGCAACATGCAGTATTACCAGTGCAGGTGTTTCTGGGAGTTTTGGTTGGTTGGTTGGTTTTTTATTGGGGGGGGGGGGGGACACAACAGATGGGATCTCTCCACAATGCAGACACTGTGTGCATTTGACAGTGCCCCATTTTAGTGCGATCCACTGCCTATTGCACGTAAAACGGCTAATGACAGTATTCAAGTGAGTAAATTCTCACCACCTGCAGGAGGGGCAGCAATGGTTATTTTTTTCAGCCTGTTGAGCAAAGAGCACCCTCCACAGGAAAAAAGCCACACCTTTCGTAGCACGTCCTTAAGGTTACAGCCCAGCTTCTGCCGATAGAGGTTCGTAAAGTTAAAGCTCTGCTGCTTCTTCTCGGACTCTGACAGTAAGATCACTTGACCGCCAGGATGGCGAGGGCAACAGCTACGTCCTCTTCCACTCTTCTGCGGCACAGCAAACTCATTCCCGGTCCGTATTCCTCTGGCTGGTACACTATTATCTACCGTTCACCTGATTAACTCTGTTGGGTAGGCTGTTGAACTCTAGCTCCTCTAGCGTTCTCTCTAAGTGCTGTATTAAGACACGATTTTTAAACCTAGGGAAGTAATTTCATTTCTTCTTCCAAAAACAGCAGTTAAATAACTCAGTATTATTTGGCCACGACAAACAGTATTAGCGGAGGCTCTCTGTTTCCAGCATGGAAGAGCTTCCCTCATTTCTGACATCAGAATGGCAAATTTAATTTGATACAGCCATCTTTCCCCAACCCACGCAAATTCTGGGTCTTTCTTCCATAACCACCCGTATCTTTCTATTTCACACTTCAGCTCTAGGTAACGACCATTTACTTCAGAAAATACAACGGCAGTTTGACCGCTGAAACTGTAATAATTTAAGTATGTCAAAACAAAACACTTGTTTTGGAAAAGACTGAGATTTGCTATCATGAACAACGTTAGCGTTTAACTCCGAATCATTCGTATCTATACAAACCTTGCTCCTTCCCTTATAGCAAATTCAATGAAATACTTCTGAGTTTCCATCCGTCCTTGTACGTACCTCCTCAAGAAGAGAGAAGATTTTTTTCACGATCTTAAACAAGAGATCCAAACAGATATTAGAAACAGATCTTGTAAATGCATTTTCAGTAAATCTCAACAGCCAAAGGAAAAACAACAAAGCCTAGAGTTTCCCATTTCTGCATACAGTAATGCACGTAAGAAAAAAAAGCCAGCATACCAATAATTTGAAGTGATATCGATTAGCTGATATTCAAATGTAACGCTGAATTTTCTTCTCTTAAAAGAGCAGTATCTAGAAACACCTGCCCTTGGAAAATGCAGACTAGGTTTAATCAGCAGAGAAGCCTTGTATCTCCACGAACACGCTGCCATGATCAGCAGTTAATAGAAACAAAGGGATACCGAGCCATGTTTCAACCTAGAGCTGTCATTTTTGAAAGCAGAGGTTTAAGATAACTACTCTTTACAAGATGACCGATCTATGTGGAGCATGAGCACGATTGTCTCGTATAAAGTTTAACAAAAAAAAAAAAAAAAAGTAGCGCAAAAGAATGAACCGGACACCTTAGATGTGAAACAACAGTATTTTTTCATTGGTTTCTGTGTTTTCTTCTCTGAAGCAACTATGAAAACACGAATGGTGCTGTGACTAAGCCTGCTTAAGAGTACTGCAGTAAGGACGGTGAGGATATAAAGTTGGACTGTGAATACATGTACTTACTTTCTTGTTCTTCCACTACTTGTACACGAGTAATCAAAAATCATTCCAAATCTGAGGTTTTATTTTCAAAATAGATCCTCATTTCAAGAAAAAGTCTTCTGTACCCCTAGCCTATTTTTAATACACTAATAAAGAACTTACTTCTTCCACGTTTGCAAACCTCTTTCACCACTCTGATTTTAATACCAGCATCGCTTCCCTCCAACATTGTAGGTGTTATTTTAAATCAATTTGGCACAGATTCAGAAGTAGACTCCATCACTCGTTTTTGGTCATCTCCAGCCACGCTGTAATTTAGAGGCCCTCGAACAAGTGCATTGGTACCAGGTTTACGATCCAAGCCATCTTTGCATCATTTAAGCAATTGAACTCATCATGTAGAGAGTCTAAGTCACCAGGTGACATTTCATCCTCTCCCTTAACAGCTGGAACCGAAGAAGCCATTTGCACAGACAAGCCATCAATTTGCTCTTCCAGCAACTGACAGTTTTCTGCTTTCTTCTCTCCATTACCATCTTGGACAGTACTGATACCAGTGTCTGAAAATTAAGAAGGAGCTTAGTAGTGCATATAACTGCAGGATCAAAAAACACAGAAGGACATTATTCTGCATCCCTTCTTGTTGAAAGTACTGTGGAGAGAGTTACTCAGCACTGTCAGATCACTTCAGTAGTTTTATTCACCCTTTGACGCAACCACAGGAATACCTCCTTTTGGGCTGCTACCGTCTCATATGACTGTCGTGAAGTTATTTGCTGTATTCCCATTTCAGTGACTAAAGCAAACTAAAGTTTCCCCTCCTTCCCCCAGTTCCAGCAAATTTTTCTTTCGACTCTGCTGCAACAGGTGGGTAAATTACTATTTGTGAGAAATTTAAATTTTTTTTTTTTTTTTTTTTTTTACACACTTTCCTTCCCCACTTCTCCCTTCCCCACTATAGAATACACAAATGAGAATTAAAAGCTGAAATGAAATCCTTGCTACCGCCAAACCATCGTGGTGAAAGGTTTCAGCACTTTTTAGAAACAGTTCCAAATTATTGCTCATTCAGGACTTCGTTACCTATAGCAACAGCCTGTTTGTCTAAGCCGACCAAAGAAATTCAGTCCCAATTAACTCTAAAACTTACGTGTCCTTTTGAATTAACACGGAAAGCACGGAGACCTTTTTTTTTTTTTTCCTGCACACTATGTCCATTTATGACCACACAAGTTCCTGTACTACAACAACTCCAACACACCTTTATTTGTTGGCATGCCTTTGAGGTTCAGATATGGTGACGGAGATCCAGCAGCACAGGGTGGCCCTTTCCCACCAACATGGTTTGTCACAACAGTGACTGTGGCCGTCGCAATAGCGGCGACGTGCTACGCCTTCTCTCTTTAGTGATGCTGGAGTATTGGGCTCTCCAGGACGCTTGATCTTATTCTGAGGCCCAGCAACAAATTTATCTGCTTCATCTATCATCGTACCCTGAAAAGACTTTTTTTTTTTTTTTTTAATATAAGTAAAAAACAATTGCTTCGTCAATTCACTACCAGAGTATTTGCCTCCGTGTTACAATTCAGTTACTTTTCAAATAATGATACAGCAGATAGCAAGACTTCTCCTACCTTCTCATCCTGTTTGAACAGACTGCCAAGTGTATGAAGAAGCCTTTTTGGTTGATCTGGATCAATCTCCCGAAGGGGTGAAGGCATCATTTTCAACTACTCCTGATGATTTCCCCTTTGAGCAACAGGAACGCCGTGAAGGCAGTCTGCAGCAGAACAAGGTATCTAAATTTAGTCTACCTTAAGACTAAGGAAATACAAGCCTCGCATGCTTCCATTTCCAGTGTTAGCATTTAAGATCTAGAAATCACTATTTCCTCCCTCTACAAAACAAAGGAAAAGCAAAAGGCAAATAAAGCCCCTCTTTCCTTTCACCATCACTATAAGAACATCTACTGCATCCTGTTGCACAGGAAAGCTCACCCATGAAACTGAATTTTCAAATTCCAAGCACGCACAACATGTTTTGTGACAGAAGGCAGAAATTTCATTCTTTTCCTTCGGAATCTAGGGAAGGACGACTGACCCAAGAAACGATGCAAAGTCTACTTCCTCTCCCACACCGAGGACAGAAACACTACTTAGGTGAATTAAATAGCTGTACCAGAATATTAATAAATAATTGTGTCCATTTACCTTCATCCTGCCCCACGATATCCCTGTGTGTTTTCAGAAGATTGGTTCTCATTCCGGTTAGCTGATCTAGAAGATTGTGACAAGACATATCATATGCATTTCTGAATGCCCGTGGCTTCAAATCCTAGTTTTATAATAAAACAAGTAACTTTCAGTTAACCCGCGAGTTCTCACGCACAAAGAAATTGCTCTGTGGGCTGTACTACCGTTAACTACTAAAAAAAAAAAACAAAACAAAAAAAAATTCCAAAACAACTTCAGACATTCTGAACGTATTCTGAAACAACTTTCTTTCCATCTCTCCGGAAAGAGCTTTCCTCCTATCTGTGACAAAGGAAAAAAAAAAAAAAAAAAAGTTGTGATCGCGGGAGTCGTTACACAAAGCCACACTCTGTGAATTCACTACTACAGTTAAGATCATTTTTAGTCAAAAATACCTCGGCAGCAATGCTATCACTGCAAACATAGCGTTGCCAAAAAAAAAAAAAAAAAAAAGAAATTCAACTCAAGATATAGGAGAGGGCGAGCTAAAAGCACAAATAACATGACCGATGGAGGCTGCAACAACCACCTGGTAGATGGTTGTCCACAGCCCTCGGATTGCATGGTCGTCTTTCCTGACAAACGAATACTGGAAGAACAGAAAAGATACACCGTGTGTCCGCAAAAGCCTTCGGGGAGACTACTGAAAGGAAAACCAAACCAAAAAACTAGGAACAGCAAGTGGCGTATACGTCAGTTTTGTTAACAGAGCACCACTAATGTACCAGGAATTTCCACATTCTTCGCCCCTCCTCTACCTTGAAAATGTCACCCAATTCTGTCAGTGTCTTCACCATCAGCATTTATTTATTTATTTCGTTTTTCACGTGGACATCCGAGGAAAACATTGAGTACCCTGTCATCGAGGAAGAAGAGAGGGGGGGGGAAAAAAAAAAAAAAAAAAAAAAGAGAGATGAGGGGGGAAGAAGCACTGCCATTCCTTTCCTCGGTAATGCGAGCAAAAAGCTCAGGCGCTCAGCAACAATGTGCTTTGAAAGATAAAACACAGAAGAAACTGCACGTTATTTAGTCTCAGCTACAGAGTCACGTGTATTTGTACCTGCTCATTTATTCATCTGCCAGTGTATTTTAGTACAAACGCTACAGAACATAGAAACCGCAAGGTTACTACTACCTTTTGTGACCGACGCGATCTTTGGCAGGAACAGCTATCGAAAAAGAACCAACAAAATCCCCTTCGTCGACAGCCATCCGAACCTTTATCGTCTAACAGCAGTCCTACAAACATCCCCTGGGATGCTCAACTCCTGAAACTTTCTGTTCAACTTGAGGCAGAACAAGCCCTTACCCTGGGCACCTTCACCCAGCTCTCCACTGCTAGCAGAGTAGCACCCTGATACTGTCCAGGACGCGCTGCAGCAGCCTACTCGCTTACGCGTATTTACTGCAGCCTGGTTCGAGACGCGCACAGAGGGACCCACGAAAAATCCACCCTTTCCTTCAGAGAAGTAAATACATACATACATACGGACGACACGGTAAGGAAGAAAAGCTGAACACACAGCATGCGGTCCTTTACCGTGGGGCAGATCCAGCATCAGCACAAGGAGCTTTGGGGCACGTGAGCGATCATCTACACCGGCCATCGCGACAAGCCAAACTCACGCACACGAGCCTCGACCTAAAAACACAGAACACATTAAGTTCCTTTATAGCTTATGGAAGTAACAACCAGCATCTTAGATGCAGTTGGATAGTTGGATTGCATCAGCTTAGGGACTGCCTCCTTCAAAACGCACAGGGGGGTGGGGAAACCAGTCTTGGAAACCTGTTGCCTAACAGGAAGGAGACTGTTGTCTTCTCCTCCATAGGTGACGTTCTTCCAAGCATCGTCCTGCTCCTGGATTTTACCAGCCGCGACGGGATGGTCCTACCGGCGTGAGTCGGGAACGCTTCCCACGGGGTTTCTGTGACACTGAAGTAAGTTTTCCGCAGGTACAAGTAACGCAGCACGAGACGGCAAGGAAGCTAAGGCACCGTCTGCAGCACAGCACGTGTGCGATATTGGGCCTGAGGGGACCAGTCAAAGCCTGCAGTAATCGCTGAACAGGTGGGCAAGCAGGGAGCCCTACGGGAAACAAAGCTCACGTTCTGCAAAGCTCTTTTCCCGTCAAGAAGACGGCCTTTTCTATTCAGCGCATTTACTGAACTTTAGGCTACTTCCCATTCGCTTTGGCAAGTTAGCCTTTGCGTAAGCCAAGAGGTTTTAAACTGCCAAGCACCACTGATGGTTCTTGTTCTCCAACAACAGGGAATTTCAATCAGGGCACTCGTTAACAGGAAAGCCTGGCTCTGTTTCACACAAATCACGTACCTAAACCACGGAGACAGGAGTCTGCAGGAAGAACTCTTTAAAAGGTGAACTTAAAGAGAAGGATACTACTCATTTTTCCACAACTTCTGCAAGGACTGCGGCAAAAAAAGGCTGAACCAGGGACGTCTCTATCATCATCCCCTCTAGAATTCAGCAACTCCATACAGTTATGGGGCAAATACCACAGCTGCAGCGCAAGACAAACAAAGACCTCGAAGGTCACGTTTCTGCCTGCGTACCGAGTTCCGCTGGGAAGACCCCCCACCTCTGGAAAGACCCCCAGCCGCTCAACTCCCAAGCAACGTTGCCACGGCCAGTGCTTACGCAGAGTTTTGCTCTCTCTCGCTGCTCAGTACAGGCCCAAGGCCTCCTTTATTGCACACAGTTCAAGCAAAACTCTTGGGACATAACCAAGAGACAGACAGACAGACAGACAGAAATTGCCTCTCACGTCTGTCCTCACTGACCGCAACCAGCGTCCTGGAAAGCCCCGCAAGCACCGGTCTATTCCTAGGACAACTCCGAAAGCTGAGGCGGGACAAAGTTTAGCCTCTCGTACCAAAGACTGAGCAACAGACAGAGCCTGACAGGCCAGTTCATTCTAGGTCTAAGAGGCTACTACGACTCGGCAGGCACTACGTGCCTTCCTTCCCTTTGCGCTTCCCAGCGCCGAGCAGCTCGCGCTTCCGCAAATTCAATGAAGCCTTTGAGCCGGGGCTGCAGGAAGCTTACGAGCACGCCTTGATTCCACCCCGAGGTCGCTGCGACTTACCTGGGCAGTCGGGACGGACGGGCTGCTCTCTCTCCTGAGAACCCTGCGACCGCAGCACGCCAGCTGCGGCTTTCCTCGCTTTACCCGGTGCGCCACCTTCGCTCGGCAACAAACCCCGCAGGGGTCCTAGCGGCGGGGAGCTGCTTCTGCCCCGGTGAACCGCAGCACAAGGAGAGAGCCGGCTGTCAGGACGCAGGGAGAGGAAAGCCTCCGAGGCGCGGCGCGGCGCAGCCCAACGATCAAGCGCAGCGAGGACCCGCGCCCGGCCTCAACACCCCCCGCCCCTCCCGGCCCGACGCTCCGAGGAGGCACCCCCGGAGGCTCTCGCTCGCCTCACCGCCGGCAACCGCGCTCGCCGCCAGCGGCAACCTGCGCCTCCCGGCGCGCACGGCCCGGCCCCGGCCCGGCCCCGGCCCGGCCGCGCAGCCCGGAGCCCACGTGGCCGCCCGGCAGCGCAGAACTACAGCTCCCAGCATGCCTCGGGACGGAGCACTCCAGCCAATCCAGAGGGGCGTCGGCCACGCGCACGCAACGGCACCTCCTCCTGCTGCCCTCTCTGCCCCCCCCCGCCGCCGCAGCCGCCCCCCTCTCCCCTGTCCCCTCTCCCCCAGCCCCCCGAAGCCGCCCCAGCTCCTCTCGTGCTCCGAGCATCTCCAGCATTTCAGGAACTGGAACCCTGGAACCGCTGACGTCTGGCACGTGTCAGAAACGTGGCAGGAGACGTACTCTGCTGTCGCAAGGCACTTGCAAAGCCGGCCCGACAGCTGAAGCAGACTCACACAGTCCACCGAGCAACTCGGGGCCCCCACTGCTGTCCACTCACCCTCATGCTTCGTTCAAGCTTCCGTGCCTACGCCCTGAGCTACAAGAAACAAAGAGAGAAGGTCACATCCACAATGGATACGCAAACAGTGCGGCACATGCAGAGGACTCAAACACAGAGACCAGAGCCAGACAAATAACAAACAAACAAACAAACAAACAAACTGAAGTCCACAAATGCCACAAGGCCATGAATGCATAGCAGCCCCGGCAGGGGTAATGGCAGACATACCCTTTGCAGATGAAAAAGGTGACCCCGCTCAGTCTCTTGGTAATACTGCACCAACACGGTCAAGCCTCTTGTAGCATGTCATCAAGCTGGTTTTAGTCCTCTGGAGAGTTACACAAGTGGGTTGATTCATCTAGAGATTAAAATACAGATCAAACACAGGAGCGTATCCCACCATCCCAAAAAAAAAGTGAGCCAGCAACCTCTGCTACATATCCCTCTATGAAGTGAATTCCAAGCCCTTAGAATTCCAGAAATCCATAGACTCCAGCCTGCCTAGAGAACCCGGCAACTGACTGAAGGAAAAACAAAGCACTTACCCCCAAAGAGCAGCCCAGGCAGAAGGAGCTCTCTGACGGCATACTTGGGGCTCATATACCTTTTGGTCCCACCCAGCACCCAAACCCAATCACCTGGGAAAGGGGAGGGGCAAAGCACATGAAAGTAGAAAGAGGAGGAGCAGCAGCTGTGGTTTATTTACTTATTTATAAGGCTTAGCTCAACAGCATGCAGAGGGCAGACAGGAGAACTGGGGTGTTTCTAGAAGCAACAATCCCCATGCTTTCGCTGCAGCTTTGAATATTGAAAGGACAACACAACCAAGCAAGTAACTGAAGCTTTTTCAGCTCGAATTAGCTCAAACTTTTATTTACGCAGAAAGAAAAATCTAGGAGCAGAACAGATTATACGCCAACAAAATCAATTCCGTTCCACTCGCAGCAAAAATCACTTCCTTCAGCAGGCTATCTGAGAACCAAAAGGCTATGCTGATGGGTCAAAACACACTACAGGACACTGGGGCCGGGCCCTCCGCTGCACCCACTTAAAACCCATCCCTACACTCACCAAGGTGCAACCCCAACCCGAACACAGACGCAGCATTTCAGCCTCAACACAGTTTCCAGAACTGCTGGAAAGCAAGCTTCATCCTCAGCGAGGCGTGCTCAGGCTGCACAGGAGGGGGCTTCGGGCACCTCTTTGCCTACCGAAGAAGACCGCCATCAGCACCTGCTTTGTTCCGATCCTAAAGGCTAACATCACAGCCCACGTCGCCTGGGACACCTGATAAACAGAAGAGAAAGCAGCCATACCGTTTTCAAGCCGTCCCTGCACGTGTCGCTCCTCGATGATCTGCAACCTCCTCTCAAATCCTCAACCGCTTCTGTGGAGAGCCTGCCATGGCACCTGCAAAGCAAGACCCTTCGCAGTCACCTCGTGCTACTTGGCAGTTCTGCTCCAATCCAGCTCACAAACAGCCCGCCCTTCCCGTGCTGCTCTTCAGAGTGCAGCTTGGCCCCTCTGAGCCTGTGCGACACACCTGTGAAACAAAAAGAAAAGCATAGGCTGAAGCAGCATCCAAAGCCACAGCACAGCTGGGACAGTTACTCTCATCTGCTCCCTAACCTCTGCTCCCTCACCTGCCCTCGAGGCAGATGCTTCCATCTGCTCTCTTAGGCCAGCTACAACACCCCTGAAATATCAACAGGATTTTTACTGTACTTTGTGCAGTTAAGTAACTGCAGTGACAACTGCACCCCTAAAGTACCTGCTACATCTGTTCATCGCTCACCTTGCCAAAAGCAGCTCCGGTCAAGTCCCGCGTTGTACACTGTGTTTCAGCTTTAACAAATGAAAACGGTCACAAGATAATCATTCAGCTGCCAGCATTAGCACCCATCCCTCAACAACACAAAGGGACCCCGCTTACAATATTATCATTTCAAAACAGCAGCCCCCATACCTCAGCACACCTCAGAAGTAGACCAAGCCAGTCACCGAGCTGCCTACGGAGCGCTGAACAGTTCCGGAAGGAGCTCTTTCCTGTGACAGGTTCCTCCAAAGGTTTACGCTCTACTGGGGACAGGAGAGAAATAAAAATAAAAGTTTCAAAAACCCCTTATCTGTAAGCTTTCAAGATTCCACAGACCTCCTCCTCAAGCACACCGTTCAAGCACTATGCGAGCAGCTGCTCACAAGCAGCTCAACTCTTCCCCCCCACACGCACATCTGACAAACACCACAGAGATGACTGTGCCTGCTGCCCTTCAGTACGTGCCCAGAGGCAGACCAGATGTCTTCGCCAACACAGTCCGGACAATGTATTAGCACACCCATGCACTGCCACGTTAGCTGTCATCACTAACTGCCAGGCAGGACAGCTCCAGACCAAACACATACACACACAGCCACGCCACAAACACTACAAACAAAACACACAACACAAGGCGCAAGAAAAAGTGACCCCCGGAGGGAAGCCCTATGGCAACAGCAAGTCACAACAGGTGCTCTGCACCAGACCCAAGGAGAGACTCAAATGTCACGACACGCGACTGGAAGACACTGCCAGAACTGGGGTGATGGAGGCCTAAAAAGCCTTCCTTCAAGACAAGAGACCAGAAGGATGGGGACTGAAAAACCCATATGATTCAAAGATCGAAGCCGAAATTCCTTTAAGCGGTATATTCTTTATTGCAGCGCTGGATGCACGGGGGGATCTCTCCACCTATCGTGCATACCCAAAGCAGAAAGCAGTCTTGAATTTATACAATCAATCTATCAATATTCTACCGGCGTCTATACATATTCATTGCCTACCCCCGCCTTCCCTCGCTTCTCATGCTAATTAGCCTTTTGGCACCTTGCGCCTGAGTAGAGCCTCCCAAGAACTGTGGGCAGGGGCCTTTGGGACGTGGGCAGGGGTCTTTGGGAGGAAGACCCCGAGTCTTCCTCACATTGTACTTTTCACCTTTGGTCAGGAATCCGCTGAGTTGGCATGTTTCTTAATCGCAAGAGCTGGCTGTTGCTAATTCTTCCCTTTGTTGTGTCTTTATAATGAATTCCAACGTCCAGTTTTGAGATTTATAGTCCTTACATTTGTTTCTCTGTCCGTCTGCCGCTTCCTTATCGTGAGTTCCGGTGTCTTGTTTCGAGATATACAGTCCTTGTCTGGGGACTGTCCTTGCCTCCCCAATACCTCCTTAATCACATAAGACGACGCTTAGGAAATCAATTCCCAAGCAAGAGCTCCTGATGCGGCCCAGATGACTTCCACAAGAGCGAGGATGGAAACAGATGCGATCTCAAACCGAATATGATGCACGAGACCTGAAACAGAACTGCACTTCAAGCAGCGACTGCAAGACAAGAAGTGCTCGGATCAGAGCCACGATGACAAAACAAGCACTGAGGCCCTTCAGCACCGCTACCAAGTCGCCTGTCTGGTCTGTCCAGTGTAAAAAGCTAGAAGGATATCAAGACCCGAGAAGCACAGAACAGACATTGCAGAAGCAACACTACAGGACAGACGAACAGAAGGAAACTGTCCTGCCTGGCGCACGCACTCACGCTACAAAATAATCCCGCTGCTTCTATTAGCCTGGTGACCCAGCCACAAGCAGCCTGAACGTGACCCAGCCTGAACCACCCTCGCAGCGGCACCAAGTATTTTCAGCCAGCTGGCTCCACGCTGCTCTGGCTCCCAGCTCCCATTAGCCACCCCAGATATGCAAATACCAGGTGCCCCCCAACTTAGCTCTCAGGTTGCTGCATGGTAAATTCCCTCCGCCTCAAGAAATACACAGGCACTGGTCGTCATCTTAGTCAATTGCCAGGCTCATCATCAGCTGCAAAAACAGAGTACCAGCATTCACTAGCATGCCGGTCATGATGCCCACCTTCTCCACAACACTGACTACTGCTGATGCAACATACAACTATGCTCACCTGTTCCTCTCCAAATCCAAGCTCCAACAGTGCAACCAGTATCATCCACACCACCTGGGAAAACAAAGGGATTAAATGATCGTTGCGTTCACAACACATCACCCAATGGTGTGTTTTTTTTGTTGTTGTTGTTTTTGTTATTGTTGGTTTTTGTGTGTGTGTTTCCTGTATTTATTTATTTTTTAGTCTGCTTTAGCTCAACGGCATGCAGAGTGCAGACAAGAAAACTGGGGTGTTTCTAGAAGCAACAATCCCCACGCTTTTGCTGTAGCTTTGAATATTAAAAGGACAATACGACCCAGCAAGTAACTGGAACTTTCTTACCTGGAATTAGCTCAAACTTTTCTTCACATTGAAAGAAAAATCTAGGAGCAGAACAGATTATACACCAACAAAATTGAGTCCATTTCATCCCCAGAAAAAAAATCACATGCTCTCATCCCCTCCTGTACCTCAGCCGCTTGCCTACCCCACGTGGCACACGCTTCCATCTGTTCTCTTTACCCACTTATAGCACCTCTAAAAGGCAAACTGGAATTTTACTCTATTGGCTGTAGGAAAATAACTGCAGTGACAACCGCGCCCCAAACTGAGCCAGCAGCCCCTACTAAACATCCCTCTACTAAGTGAATTCCAAGCACTTAAAATCCAGAAATCCATAGACTCCAGCCTGCCTAAACAACCCTGCAACGGACAGAAGGAAAAACAAAGCACTGTCCCCAAAAGAGCAGCCCAGGCAGAAGGAGCTCTCTGATGGCATGCCTGGGGCTCATATAGCATTTAGCCCCGCCCAGCACCCAAACCCAATCACCTGGGAAAGGGGAGGGGCAAAGCACATGAAAGTAGGAAGAGAGCAAAAGGAGCAGCTGTGTTTTGTTTTGTTTTCCTTTCCTTTCCTTTCCTTTGTTTTTTAAAATCTGTTTTATCTCAAAAACATTCAGAGAGCAGACAAGAGACCTGTGGTGTTTCTAGAAGCAAAAATCCCCTTTTGCTTTTGCTGCAGCTTTTAATGTTGAACTGATAACGGCACCAAGCAAGTAACTGAAACTTCTTCAACTGGAATTAGTTTAAACACGCTCACCGTCATCTGCAAACACAGAGAACCAGCATTCACTAGCCCTAACCCTAACCCCAACCCTCACCCTAAACTCTAACCCTAGCCCCAGCCCTAGTCCCTAAGCCCAACCCTGGTTCCCGAGAACTTCATTTCCAGGCATGCTCTGGGCGCTCAACATGGCCTCCCGGAGGTCCGGAGGCCCAGAACTACATTGCCCGGCATGCTCCGGGCACCCAACATGGCCTCCCGGAAGTTCGGAGTCCCAGAACTACATCTCCCGGCATGCTCCGGGCAGTCAACACGGCCTACCGGAAGCCTGGTGCCGGAAAACTACACCTACCAGAATTCCCTGGACAGCCAGCACGGCCAATCAGAGGCCGAGTTTTCGAGAACTACATTTAACAGCACTCACTGTAACCCTAGCCCTTCCCGCCCTTACACAAAAAAGCCTCAAGCCCTATCCCTAAACATCCTCGAAACCCCTACGGACCTAACCCAAACTATTTACCACACTAAACCCCTGAAGTCCTATGCCTAAAACCCCTAACCCAATAAATTAAGACGCTCAAATCCCAAACCCGCAAAATTGAGATGCTCAAATCCCAAACCCCCTTCCAAAAAAGAAAAAGAAAAATCAAGAAGAAAAAAAAATCAAACAAAACAAAAACAACAAAAGGGGTAGATCTGGTGGCATCTGCCCTGTAACCCTGCAAAAATCACGAGGGACCTAGAACAACAAAGCAAACGCACAAAATAACATTGACATCCTATCCATAAATGTGCTATAACAATTAATCACCTCCAAAGAGCTTCAAGCAATAAATGCACATACTACTAGATCGGTTTCCTCTAAAAGATCGTACCAGACCCTGACCCACCAAAAGAACCCTGCATGTAGCTAACAGAAGCATCAACAAAGCACTGACCCCAAAGAGCAGCCCGGGCAGAAGGAGCTCTCTGATGCCGTGCCTGGGGCTCCTATACCATTTGGCCCCGCCCAGCACCCAAACCCAATCACCTGGGAAAGAGGAGGGGGCAAACCACAAGAAAGAGAGCAGGAGCAGCAGCAGCTGTGTTCTTTTATTTATTTATTTATTTGTTTTTTTTTGTGCCTATCCCTAGTTTACAGCATGCAGAGTGCAGACAAAAGAACTGGGGTGTTTCTAGAAGCAAAATTTACCGTATTTATGCCTCAGCTTTGAACATAGAAAGGACAATACAACCAAGAAAGTAAATGAAATATTTTCCACGGGAATTAGCTCAAACGTTAGTGTTAGGTCAGAGGTTGGACTCAATGATCTTGAGGTCTCTTCCAACCTAGAAGATCTGTGATTCTGTGTGATTTACATATGAAGAAAAATCTAGGAGCGTAGGAAATTACACAGCAAAAAAAACAACGACGTAATAAGCAACGCGCATGCACGGCCCCACGGCCGCCTGCAGTACTCGTTTTCCACCAGCAGGAGGCGGCAGAGGGCGCCCCCGGGCCCCACCGCGCATGCGCCCCCCTCGGCCGCCTGCAGTACTCGTTTTCCACCAGCAGGAGGCGGCAGAGGGCGCCCCCGGGCCTCACCGCGCATGCGCCCCCCTCGGCCGCCTGCAGTACTAGTTCTCCACCAGCAGGTGGCGGCAGAGGGCGCCCGCGGGCGTCACCGCGCATGCGCGCCCCCCGGACGCCTGCAATACCCGATTAAAACCAGCAGGTGGCGGCAGAGGGCGCCCCCGGGGCCCCACCGCGCATGCGCGCCCCCCGGCCGCCTGCAGTACCCGATTAAAACCAGCAGGTGGCGGCAGAGGGCGCCCGCGGGCGTCACCGCGCATGCGCGCCCCTCGGCCGCCTGCAGTACCCGATTAAAACCAGCAGGTGGCGGCAGAGGGCGTCCGCGGGCGTCACCGCGCATGCGCGCCCCCCGGCCGCCTGCAGTACCCGATTAAAACCAGCAGGTGGCGGCAGAGGGCGCCCGCGGGCGTCACCGCGCATGCGCGCCCCCCGGCCGCCTGCAGTACTCGCTTCCCACCAGCAGGTGGCGGTAGAGGGCGCACGCGGGCGTCACCGCGCATGCGCGCCCCCCGGCCGCCTGCAGTACTCGCTTCCCACCAGCAGGTGGCGGCAGAGGGCGCCCGCGGGTGCCAACGCGCATGCGCGTCCCCCGGCCGCCTGCAGTATTCGTTTTGCACCAGCAGGTGGCGGCAGAGGGCGCCACCGGACCCCACGGCGCATGCGCGTCCCCCGGCCGCCTGCAGTACTTGCTTCCCACCAGCAGGTGGCGGCAGAGGGCGCCCGCGGGCGTCACCGCGCGTTGCGCGCCCCCCGGCCGCCTGCAGTACTCGTTTTCCACCAGCAGATGGCGGCAGAGGGTGCCCACGGGCGTCATGCGGCATTCGTGGCGCCCGGCAGCCTGCAGTACTCGCTTCCCACCAGCAGGTGGCGGCAGAGGGCGCCCCCCGGCTGCCTGCAGTACCCCTTCACCACCAGCAGGTGGCGGCAGGGGGCGCCACCGGACCCCCACCGCGCATGCGCGCCCCTCGGCCGCCTGCAGTACCCGAGTAACAGCAGCAGGTGGCGGCAGAGGGCGCCCGCCGGTGCCACCGCGCATGCGCGCCCCTCGGCCGCCTGCAGTACTCGTTTTCCACCAGCAGGTGGCGGCAGAGGGCGCCCGCGGGAGGCCTTGTCGGGCGGATCACAGCTCGCCTACTGTGCCATTCGGAGCTTGTGGCTGTATTTTTTCCAACGTATTTGCTACCCACACCCCGCGGGGCAGCTTGTCTTACAAAGAATTCTCTCTGTTAATATTCTCTTTAAGGCGGGCACGAAGCATCCACTGCTCTTCTAAGCAAGCAACCTTCCTTCTGTGCTCCCTTCGGGATGCAGGACTATGTGCACTCAGATTTATTCCACTCATTTTTCTTCCCCTTTTCATTGGCACAGTCTCCAAGGACGCCTGGCTTTCTTCTCACAGACTCGCGTCCGTTTCAGTGTAAGGCATCTAATCCAAATTCAAATTATCCAGATAAAACAATAGAGAGGTAAGAGAGAACTGTCTGAGTTAAAGTCACCATCTTTCTGTAACTAATTTAGCAGACAGCTGTACCACATCAGAGGAGGAGGTTTAGATGCTAACCAGGTCAGGCACATCACGGTCAAGTGAGCGCCCCCGGAATCACTAAAGAAACTTAAGGAAGAATCTACTAGAAGAAAGCTGTCTCCTCTTACCACCACCTATTTAAAAGATAGTGTAGTACAGGCAGTTCTACGTGCATAAAACCACATACACACAGTATACCTGACCCAAGTAAATTCCCTCTGAGAAGTCCACCATTAAGCAAAAGAGGTGTATTGTGGTGACATACAGCTGCCGTGTAATGATCCTGAAGGGATGAATCGCCCTATGTATTCCAAGGTACTCCTGTGGTTCCTTTGTTTTTTTTTTTCAAGTACGTTCCCGCTAAGAAAAGAGTTCAGAATTGTTTATAACGAGTTCGTTCCAAGTGTCACTTTCTCACTTAACGTAGTAATAAAGATACGCTGCTGCTTTTGGATTTTATTTCCTTCTTGAATCTCACTGGTGTAATTCCAATGGTCAAACAACCTCTTCCAGAAAGACCAGCCCACTGCTTCACAGGAGAAGGAAAAGATGTCTCACACACGCTGGCTAGTACTAAAAAGAGTAATAGGAAGAGAAGTTCAGGCCATCAATGTAAGTATGTTTCCCTGCCTCTTCTGCTGGCTGGTCAAGTGGAATCCTCAGGACAGCCCCAGTACCTTGTGAAGAGCTTCTTAACGCCAGCACACCTTCAACCTGTCTTTTAAAAGAAAGCTGTTAAAGGAGCAGGAGACTGTTTTTAAATGAGAACAACCGAAAATAAAATTATCTGAAGAGCCACTTACTACTGGCATATTACCGTTTAAAAGGAAAATATTAATTACGTGCAGGTGCTCCAGTCTTCGTTGCATTTTCTGTGATTCACAACATTACCTTTGAACAAAAGAGTAAGAGGAACGGAAGGGAGGATATTAACTCGGGTAACCAAGGATTTGGTAAGCTGGAACTTGGTGTCTTTAACACTTTAGCCTTGGAGCAAAAATGTACACCCTGTACAGGCTGAGCTGACTGATGAGGCAGGTGCTCCAGGGTACGTGCTACCGGGAGGTAAGTAACAAACACATTCCGCAGCTATTACCAGAAGTGGGGTTTCAGGATATGCAGACTGGTTTCACAAAAAATATTAGCGGTCTGTTGGTGACAGACAATTTGAGGAATTCAGCGCTGCCCATTACAGACTCCTCAGATCGGCACTTAACGAGAATTAATAAAACGTTTTTTTTTTTTTTTATATATATATATATACACACACACACACACACACACACACCTATGTTCAAAAAAATGCATACAGTTAAAATATCAAATTAGTGATCCGGTAACAACACTGTTCAAAACCAATCTCTTTTGTATGAACATTAAAATAAATGCACACTTTTAAAAGCATTTCTTTTTAGTGCTTCCAAAGCACAGCGTGTGCCAAGGCAAGGCCACCTGAAGAATCCCCGTCCTCCTCACGGGATGAAAGAGAACTGAAGTCAGGGACCTGGGAAGCCTCAGGTGCGCTTTCATAATGTCTGCAGATAAAAACAGAAGAGAGTCTGAGGTAGATTGTTTAGTAACCACCAAGTGGTAACAGTCACAGGGCTGTCTTTAGCTTTCATTAACACAACAGCAGTTTCTTTACTCTCGATCTATGCTGAATCTCAAGTTTAAAGGCATGGCTAGCAGTTCTCGGGAACAAGGCCCTCGTCTCTGTGCTGGCAACATGCAGTATTACCAGTGCAGGTGTTTCTGGGAGTTTTGGTTGGTTGGTTGGTTTTTTATTGGGGGGGGGGGGGGGGGGGGGGGGGGGGGGGGGAACGACGACACAACAGATGGGATCTCTCCACAATGCAGACACTGTGTGCATTTGACAGTGCCCCATTTTAGTGCGATCCACTGCCTATTGCACGTAAAACGGCTAATGACAGTATTCAAGTGAGTAAATTCTCACCACCTGCAGGAGGGGCAGCAATGGTTATTTTTTTCAGCCTGTTGAGCAAAGAGCACCCTCCACAGGAAAAAAGCCACACCTTTCGTAGCACGTCCTTAAGGTTACAGCCCAGCTTCTGCCGATAGAGGTTCGTAAAGTTAAAGCTCTGCTGCTTCTTCTCGGACTCTGACAGTAAGATCACTTGACCGCCAGGATGGCGAGGGCAACAGCTACGTCCTCTTCCACTCTTCTGCGGCACAGCAAACTCATTCCCGGTCCGTATTCCTCTGGCTGGTACACTATTATCTACCGTTCACCTGATTAACTCTGTTGGGTAGGCTGTTGAACTCTAGCTCCTCTAGCGTTCTCTCTAAGTGCTGTATTAAGACACGATTTTTAAACCTAGGGAAGTAATTTCATTTCTTCTTCCAAAAACAGCAGTTAAATAACTCAGTATTATTTGGCCACGACAAACAGTATTAGCGGAGGCTCTCTGTTTCCAGCATGGAAGAGCTTCCCTCATTTCTGACATCAGAATGGCAAATTTAATTTGATACAGCCATCTTTCCCCAACCCACGCAAATTCTGGGTCTTTCTTCCATAACCACCCGTATCTTTCTATTTCACACTTCAGCTCTAGGTAACGACCATTTACTTCAGAAAATACAACGGCAGTTTGACCGCTGAAACTGTAATAATTTAAGTATGTCAAAACAAAACACTTGTTTTGGAAAAGACTGAGATTTGCTATCATGAACAACGTTAGCGTTTAACTCCGAATCATTCGTATCTATACAAACCTTGCTCCTTCCCTTATAGCAAATTCAATGAAATACTTCTGAGTTTCCATCCGTCCTTGTACGTACCTCCTCAAGAAGAGAGATTTTTTTCACGATCTTAAACAAGAGATCCAAACAGATATTAGAAACAGATCTTGTAAATGCATTTTCAGTAAATCTCAACAGCCAAAGGAAAAACAACAAAGCCTAGAGTTTCCCATTTCTGCATACAGTAATGCACGTAAGAAAAAAAAGCCAGCATACCAATAATTTGAAGTGATATCGATTAGCTGATATTCAAATGTAACGCTGAATTTTCTTCTCTTAAAAGAGCAGTATCTAGAAACACCTGCCCTTGGAAAATGCAGACTAGGTTTAATCAGCAGAGAAGCCTTGTATCTCCACGAACACGCTGCCATGATCAGCAGTTAATAGAAACAAAGGGATACCGAGCCATGTTTCAACCTAGAGCTGTCATTTTTGAAAGCAGAGGTTTAAGATAACTACTCTTTACAAGATGACCGATCTATGTGGAGCATGAGCACGATTGTCTCGTATAAAGTTTAACAAAAAAAAAAAAAAAAGTAGCGCAAAAGAATGAACCGGACACCTTAGATGTGAAACAACAGTATTTTTTCATTGGTTTCTGTGTTTTCTTCTCTGAAGCAACTATGAAAACACGAATGGTGCTGTGACTAAGCCTGCTTAAGAGTACTGCAGTAAGGACGGTGAGGATATAAAGTTGGACTGTGAATACATGTACTTACTTTCTTGTTCTTCCACTACTTGTACACGAGTAATCAAAAATCATTCCAAATCTGAGGTTTTATTTTCAAAATAGATCCTCATTTCAAGAAAAAGTCTTCTGTACCCCTAGCCTATTTTTAATACACTAATAAAGAACTTACTTCTTCCACGTTTGCAAACCTCTTTCACCACTCTGATTTTAATACCAGCATCGCTTCCCTCCAACATTGTAGGTGTTATTTTAAATCAATTTGGCACAGATTCAGAAGTAGACTCCATCACTCGTTTTTGGTCATCTCCAGCCACGCTGTAATTTAGAGGCCCTCGAACAAGTGCATTGGTACCAGGTTTACGATCCAAGCCATCTTTGCATCATTTAAGCAATTGAACTCATCATGTAGAGAGTCTAAGTCACCAGGTGACATTTCATCCTCTCCCTTAACAGCTGGAACCGAAGAAGCCATTTGCACAGACAAGCCATCAATTTGCTCTTCCAGCAACTGACAGTTTTCTGCTTTCTTCTCTCCATTACCATCTTGGACAGTACTGATACCAGTGTCTGAAAATTAAGAAGGAGCTTAGTAGTGCATATAACTGCAGGATCAAAAAACACAGAAGGACATTATTCTGCATCCCTTCTTGTTGAAAGTACTGTGGAGAGAGTTACTCAGCACTGTCAGATCACTTCAGTAGTTTTATTCACCCTTTGACGCAACCACAGGAATACCTCCTTTTGGGCTGCTACCGTCTCATATGACTGTCGTGAAGTTATTTGCTGTATTCCCATTTCAGTGACTAAAGCAAACTAAAGTTTACCCTCCTTCCCCCAGTTCCAGCAAATTTTTCTTTCGACTCTGCTGCAACAGGTGGGTAAATTACTATTTGTGAGAAATTTAAATTTTTTTTTTTTTTTTTTACACACTTTCCTTCCCCACTTCTCCCTTCCCCACTATAGAATACACAAATGAGAATTAAAAGCTGAAATGAAATCCTTGCTACCGCCAAACCATCGTGGTGAAAGGTTTCAGCACTTTTTAGAAACAGTTCCAAATTATTGCTCATTCAGGACTTCGTTACCTATAGCAACAGCCTGTTTGTCTAAGCCGACCAAAGAAATTCAGTCCCAATTAACTCTAAAACTTACGTGTCCTTTTGAATTAACACGGAAAGCACGGAGACCTTTTTTTTTTTTTTCCTGCACACTATGTCCATTTATGACCACACAAGTTCCTGTACTACAACAACTCCAACACACCTTTATTTGTTGGCATGCCTTTGAGGTTCAGATATGGTGACGGAGATCCAGCAGCACAGGGTGGCCCTTTCCCACCAACATGGTTTGTCACAACAGTGACTGTGGCCGTCGCAATAGCGGCGACGTGCTACGCCTTCTCTCTTTAGTGATGCTGGAGTATTGGGCTCTCCAGGACGCTTGATCTTATTCTGAGGCCCAGCAACAAATTTATCTGCTTCATCTATCATCGTACCCTGAAAAGACTTTTTTTTTTTTTTTTAATATAAGTAAAAAACAATTGCTTCGTCAATTCACTACCAGAGTATTTGCCTCCGTGTTACAATTCAGTTACTTTTCAAATAATGATACAGCAGATAGCAAGACTTCTCCTACCTTCTCATCCTGTTTGAACAGACTGCCAAGTGTATGAAGAAGCCTTTTTGGTTGATCTGGATCAATCTCCCGAAGGGGTGAAGGCATCATTTTCAACTACTCCTGATGATTTCCCCTTTGAGCAACAGGAACGCCGTGAAGGCAGTCTGCAGCAGAACAAGGTATCTAAATTTAGTCTACCTTAAGACTAAGGAAATACAAGCCTCGCATGCTTCCATTTCCAGTGTTAGCATTTAAGATCTAGAAATCACTATTTCCTCCCTCTACAAAACAAAGGAAAAGCAAAAGGCAAATAAAGCCCCTCTTTCCTTTCACCATCACTATAAGAACATCTACTGCATCCTGTTGCACAGGAAAGCTCACCCATGAAACTGAATTTTCAAATTCCAAGCACGCACAACATGTTTTGTGACAGAAGGCAGAAATTTCATTCTTTTCCTTCGGAATCTAGGGAAGGACGACTGACCCAAGAAACGATGCAAAGTCTACTTCCTCTCCCACACCGAGGACAGAAACACTACTTAGGTGAATTAAATAGCTGTACCAGAATATTAATAAATAATTGTGTCCATTTACCTTCATCCTGCCCCACGATATCCCTGTGTGTTTTCAGAAGATTGGTTCTCATTCCGGTTAGCTGATCTAGAAGATTGTGACAAGACATATCATATGCATTTCTGAATGCCCGTGGCTTCAAATCCTAGTTTTATAATAAAACAAGTAACTTTCAGTTAACCCGCGAGTTCTCACGCACAAAGAAATTGCTCTGTGGGCTGTACTACCGTTAACTACTAAAAAAAAAAACAAAACAAAAAAAAATTCCAAAACAACTTCAGACATTCTGAACGTATTCTGAAACAACTTTCTTTCCATCTCTCCGGAAAGAGCTTTCCTCCTATCTGTGACAAAGGAAAAAAAAAAAAAAAAAAAGTTGTGATCGCGGGAGTCGTTACACAAAGCCACACTCTGTGAATTCACTACTACAGTTAAGATCATTTTTAGTCAAAAATACCTCGGCAGCAATGCTATCACTGCAAACATAGCGTTGCCAAAAAAAAAAAAAAAAAAAAGAAATTCAACTCAAGATATAGGAGAGGGCGAGCTAAAAGCACAAATAACATGACCGATGGAGGCTGCAACAACCACCTGGTAGATGGTTGTCCACAGCCCTCGGATTGCATGGTCGTCTTTCCTGACAAACGAATACTGGAAGAACAGAAAAGATACACCGTGTGTCCGCAAAAGCCTTCGGGGAGACTACTGAAAGGAAAACCAAACCAAAAAACTAGGAACAGCAAGTGGCGTATACGTCAGTTTTGTTAACAGAGCACCACTAATGTACCAGGAATTTCCACATTCTTCGCCCCTCCTCTACCTTGAAAATGTCACCCAATTCTGTCAGTGTCTTCACCATCAGCATTTATTTATTTATTTCGTTTTTCACGTGGACATCCGAGGAAAACATTGAGTACCCTGTCATCGAGGAAGAAGAGAGGGGGGGGGAAAAAAAAAAAAAAAAAAAAAAGAGAGATGAGGGGGGAAGAAGCACTGCCATTCCTTTCCTCGGTAATGCGAGCAAAAAGCTCAGGCGCTCAGCAACAATGTGCTTTGAAAGATAAAACACAGAAGAAACTGCACGTTATTTAGTCTCAGCTACAGAGTCACGTGTATTTGTACCTGCTCATTTATTCATCTGCCAGTGTATTTTAGTACAAACGCTACAGAACATAGAAACCGCAAGGTTACTACTACCTTTTGTGACCGACGCGATCTTTGGCAGGAACAGCTATCGAAAAAGAACCAACAAAATCCCCTTCGTCGACAGCCATCCGAACCTTTATCGTCTAACAGCAGTCCTACAAACATCCCCTGGGATGCTCAACTCCTGAAACTTTCTGTTCAACTTGAGGCAGAACAAGCCCTTACCCTGGGCACCTTCACCCAGCTCTCCACTGCTAGCAGAGTAGCACCCTGATACTGTCCAGGACGCGCTGCAGCAGCCTACTCGCTTACGCGTATTTACTGCAGCCTGGTTCGAGACGCGCACAGAGGGACCCACGAAAAATCCACCCTTTCCTTCAGAGAAGTAAATACATACATACATACGGACGACACGGTAAGGAAGAAAAGCTGAACACACAGCATGCGGTCCTTTACCGTGGGGCAGATCCAGCATCAGCACAAGGAGCTTTGGGGCACGTGAGCGATCATCTACACCGGCCATCGCGACAAGCCAAACTCACGCACACGAGCCTCGACCTAAAAACACAGAACACATTAAGTTCCTTTATAGCTTATGGAAGTAACAACCAGCATCTTAGATGCAGTTGGATAGTTGGATTGCATCAGCTTAGGGACTGCCTCCTTCAAAACGCACAGGGGGGTGGGGAAACCAGTCTTGGAAACCTGTTGCCTAACAGGAAGGAGACTGTTGTCTTCTCCTCCATAGGTGACGTTCTTCCAAGCATCGTCCTGCTCCTGGATTTTACCAGCCGCGACGGGATGGTCCTACCGGCGTGAGTCGGGAACGCTTCCCACGGGGTTTCTGTGACACTGAAGTAAGTTTTCCGCAGGTACAAGTAACGCAGCACGAGACGGCAAGGAAGCTAAGGCACCGTCTGCAGCACAGCACGTGTGCGATATTGGGCCTGAGGGGACCAGTCAAAGCCTGCAGTAATCGCTGAACAGGTGGGCAAGCAGGGAGCCCTACGGGAAACAAAGCTCACGTTCTGCAAAGCTCTTTTCCCGTCAAGAAGACGGCCTTTTCTATTCAGCGCATTTACTGAACTTTAGGCTACTTCCCATTCGCTTTGGCAAGTTAGCCTTTGCGTAAGCCAAGAGGTTTTAAACTGCCAAGCACCACTGATGGTTCTTGTTCTCCAACAACAGGGAATTTCAATCAGGGCACTCGTTAACAGGAAAGCCTGGCTCTGTTTCACACAAATCACGTACCTAAACCACGGAGACAGGAGTCTGCAGGAAGAACTCTTTAAAAGGTGAACTTAAAGAGAAGGATACTACTCATTTTTCCACAACTTCTGCAAGGACTGCGGCAAAAAAAGGCTGAACCAGGGACGTCTCTATCATCATCCCCTCTAGAATTCAGCAACTCCATACAGTTATGGGGCAAATACCACAGCTGCAGCGCAAGACAAACAAAGACCTCGAAGGTCACGTTTCTGCCTGCGTACCGAGTTCCGCTGGGAAGACCCCCCACCTCTGGAAAGACCCCCAGCCGCTCAACTCCCAAGCAACGTTGCCACGGCCAGTGCTTACGCAGAGTTTTGCTCTCTCTCGCTGCTCAGTACAGGCCCAAGGCCTCCTTTATTGCACACAGTTCAAGCAAAACTCTTGGGACATAACCAAGAGACAGACAGACAGACAGACAGAAATTGCCTCTCACGTCTGTCCTCACTGACCGCAACCAGCGTCCTGGAAAGCCCCGCAAGCACCGGTCTATTCCTAGGACAACTCCGAAAGCTGAGGCGGGACAAAGTTTAGCCTCTCGTACCAAAGACTGAGCAACAGACAGAGCCTGACAGGCCAGTTCATTCTAGGTCTAAGAGGCTACTACGACTCGGCAGGCACTACGTGCCTTCCTTCCCTTTGCGCTTCCCAGCGCCGAGCAGCTCGCGCTTCCGCAAATTCAATGAAGCCTTTGAGCCGGGGCTGCAGGAAGCTTACGAGCACGCCTTGATTCCACCCCGAGGTCGCTGCGACTTACCTGGGCAGTCGGGACGGACGGGCTGCTCTCTCTCCTGAGAACCCTGCGACCGCAGCACGCCAGCTGCGGCTTTCCTCGCTTTACCCGGTGCGCCACCTTCGCTCGGCAACAAACCCCGCAGGGGTCCTAGCGGCGGGGAGCTGCTTCTGCCCCGGTGAACCGCAGCACAAGGAGAGAGCCGGCTGTCAGGACGCAGGGAGAGGAAAGCCTCCGAGGCGCGGCGCGGCGCAGCCCAACGATCAAGCGCAGCGAGGACCCGCGCCCGGCCTCAACACCCCCCGCCCCTCCCGGCCCGACGCTCCGAGGAGGCACCCCCGGAGGCTCTCGCTCGCCTCACCGCCGGCAACCGCGCTCGCCGCCAGCGGCAACCTGCGCCTCCCGGCGCGCACGGCCCGGCCCCGGCCCGGCCGCGCAGCCCGGAGCCCACGTGGCCGCCCGGCAGCGCAGAACTACAGCTCCCAGCATGCCTCGGGACGGAGCACTCCAGCCAATCCAGAGGGGCGTCGGCCACGCGCACGCAACGGCACCTCCTCCTGCTGCCCTCTCTGCCCCCCCCCGCCGCCGCAGCCGCCCCCCTCTCCCCTGTCCCCTCTCCCCCAGCCCCCCGAAGCCGCCCCAGCTCCTCTCGTGCTCCGAGCATCTCCAGCATTTCAGGAACTGGAACCCTGGAACCGCTGACGTCTGGCACGTGTCAGAAACGTGGCAGGAGACGTACTCTGCTGTCGCAAGGCACTTGCAAAGCCGGCCCGACAGCTGAAGCAGACTCACACAGTCCACCGAGCAACTCGGGGCCCCCACTGCTGTCCACTCACCCTCATGCTTCGTTCAAGCTTCCGTGCCTACGCCCTGAGCTACAAGAAACAAAGAGAGAAGGTCACATCCACAATGGATACGCAAACAGTGCGGCACATGCAGAGGACTCAAACACAGAGACCAGAGCCAGACAAATAAAACAAACAAACAAACAAACAAACTGAAGTCCACAAATGCCACAAGGCCATGAATGCATAGCAGCCCCGGCAGGGGTAATGGCAGACATACCCTTTGCAGATGAAAAAGGTGACCCCGCTCAGTCTCTTGGTAATACTGCACCAACACGGTCAAGCCTCTTGTAGCATGTCATCAAGCTGGTTTTAGTCCTCTGGAGAGTTACACAAGTGGGTTGATTCATCTAGAGATTAAAATACAGATCAAACACAGGAGCGTATCCCACCATCCCAAAAAAAAAGTGAGCCAGCAACCTCTGCTACATATCCCTCTATGAAGTGAATTCCAAGCCCTTAGAATTCCAGAAATCCATAGACTCCAGCCTGCCTAGAGAACCCGGCAACTGACTGAAGGAAAAACAAAGCACTTACCCCCAAAGAGCAGCCCAGGCAGAAGGAGCTCTCTGACGGCATACTTGGGGCTCATATACCTTTTGGTCCCACCCAGCACCCAAACCCAATCACCTGGGAAAGGGGAGGGGCAAAGCACATGAAAGTAGAAAGAGGAGGAGCAGCAGCTGTGGTTTATTTACTTATTTATAAGGCTTAGCTCAACAGCATGCAGAGGGCAGACAGGAGAACTGGGGTGTTTCTAGAAGCAACAATCCCCATGCTTTCGCTGCAGCTTTGAATATTGAAAGGACAACACAACCAAGCAAGTAACTGAAGCTTTTTCAGCTCGAATTAGCTCAAACTTTTATTTACGCAGAAAGAAAAATCTAGGAGCAGAACAGATTATACGCCAACAAAATCAATTCCGTTCCACTCGCAGCAAAAATCACTTCCTTCAGCAGGCTATCTGAGAACCAAAAGGCTATGCTGATGGGTCAAAACACACTACAGGACACTGGGGCCGGGCCCTCCGCTGCACCCACTTAAAACCCATCCCTACACTCACCAAGGTGCAACCCCAACCCGAACACAGACGCAGCATTTCAGCCTCAACACAGTTTCCAGAACTGCTGGAAAGCAAGCTTCATCCTCAGCGAGGCGTGCTCAGGCTGCACAGGAGGGGGCTTCGGGCACCTCTTTGCCTACCGAAGAAGACCGCCATCAGCACCTGCTTTGTTCCGATCCTAAAGGCTAACATCACAGCCCACGTCGCCTGGGACACCTGATAAACAGAAGAGAAAGCAGCCATACCGTTTTCAAGCCGTCCCTGCACGTGTCGCTCCTCGATGATCTGCAACCTCCTCTCAAATCCTCAACCGCTTCTGTGGAGAGCCTGCCATGGCACCTGCAAAGCAAGACCCTTCGCAGTCACCTCGTGCTACTTGGCAGTTCTGCTCCAATCCAGCTCACAAACAGCCCGCCCTTCCCGTGCTGCTCTTCAGAGTGCAGCTTGGCCCCTCTGAGCCTGTGCGACACACCTGTGAAACAAAAAGAAAAGCATAGGCTGAAGCAGCATCCAAAGCCACAGCACAGCTGGGACAGTTACTCTCATCTGCTCCCTAACCTCTGCTCCCTCACCTGCCCTCGAGGCAGATGCTTCCATCTGCTCTCTTAGGCCAGCTACAACACCCCTGAAATATCAACAGGATTTTTACTGTACTTTGTGCAGTTAAGTAACTGCAGTGACAACTGCACCCCTAAAGTACCTGCTACATCTGTTCATCGCTCACCTTGCCAAAAGCAGCTCCGGTCAAGTCCCGCGTTGTACACTGTGTTTCAGCTTTAACAAATGAAAACGGTCACAAGATAATCATTCAGCTGCCAGCATTAGCACCCATCCCTCAACAACACAAAGGGACCCCGCTTACAATATTATCATTTCAAAACAGCAGCCCCCATACCTCAGCACACCTCAGAAGTAGACCAAGCCAGTCACCGAGCTGCCTACGGAGCGCTGAACAGTTCCGGAAGGAGCTCTTTCCTGTGACAGGTTCCTCCAAAGGTTTACGCTCTACTGGGGACAGGAGAGAAATAAAAATAAAAGTTTCAAAAACCCCTTATCTGTAAGCTTTCAAGATTCCACAGACCTCCTCCTCAAGCACACCGTTCAAGCACTATGCGAGCAGCTGCTCACAAGCAGCTCAACTCTTCCCCCCCACACGCACATCTGACAAACACCACAGAGATGACTGTGCCTGCTGCCCTTCAGTACGTGCCCAGAGGCAGACCAGATGTCTTCGCCAACACAGTCCGGACAATGTATTAGCACACCCATGCACTGCCACGTTAGCTGTCATCACTAACTGCCAGGCAGGACAGCTCCAGACCAAACACATACACACACAGCCACGCCACAAACACTACAAACAAAACACACAACACAAGGCGCAAGAAAAAGTGACCCCCGGAGGGAAGCCCTATGGCAACAGCAAGTCACAACAGGTGCTCTGCACCAGACCCAAGGAGAGACTCAAATGTCACGACACGCGACTGGAAGACACTGCCAGAACTGTGGTGATGGAGGCCTAAAAAGCCTTCCTTCAAGACAAGAGACCAGAAGGATGGGGACTGAAAAACCCATATGATTCAAAGATCGAAGCCGAAATTCCTTTAAGCGGTATATTCTTTATTGCAGCGCTGGATGCACGGGGGGATCTCTCCACCTATCGTGCATACCCAAAGCAGAAAGCAGTCTTGAATTTATACAATCAATCTATCAATATTCTACCGGCGCCTATACATATTCATTGCCTACCCCCGCCTTCCCTCGCTTCTCATGCTAATTAGCCTTTTGGCACCTTGCGCCTGAGTAGAGCCTCCCAAGAACTGTGGGCAGGGGCCTTTGGGACGTGGGCAGGGGTCTTTGGGAGGAAGACCCCGAGTCTTCCTCACATTGTACTTTTCACCTTTGGTCAGGAATCCGCTGAGTTGGCATGTTTCTTAATCGCAAGAGCTGGCTGTTGCTAATTCTTCCCTTTGTTGTGTCTTTATAATGAATTCCAACGTCCAGTTTTGAGATTTATAGTCCTTACATTTGTTTCTCTGTCCGTCTGCCGCTTCCTTATCGTGAGTTCCGGTGTCTTGTTTCGAGATATACAGTCCTTGTCTGGGGACTGTCCTTGCCTCCCCAATACCTCCTTAATCACATAAGACGACGCTTAGGAAATCAATTCCCAAGCAAGAGCTCCTGATGCGGCCCAGATGACTTCCACAAGAGCGAGGATGGAAACAGATGCGATCTCAAACCGAATATGATGCACGAGACCTGAAACAGAACTGCACTTCAAGCAGCGACTGCAAGACAAGAAGTGCTCGGATCAGAGCCACGATGACAAAACAAGCACTGAGGCCCTTCAGCACCGCTACCAAGTCGCCTGTCTGGTCTGTCCAGTGTAAAAAGCTAGAAGGATATCAAGACCCGAGAAGCACAGAACAGACATTGCAGAAGCAACACTACAGGACAGACGAACAGAAGGAAACTGTCCTGCCTGGCGCACGCACTCACGCTACAAAATAATCCCGCTGCTTCTATTAGCCTGGTGACCCAGCCACAAGCAGCCTGAACGTGACCCAGCCTGAACCACCCTCGCAGCGGCACCAAGTATTTTCAGCCAGCTGGCTCCACGCTGCTCTGGCTCCCAGCTCCCATTAGCCACCCCAGATATGCAAATACCAGGTGCCCCCCAACTTAGCTCTCAGGTTGCTGCATGGTAAATTCCCTCCGCCTCAAGAAATACACAGGCACTGGTCGTCATCTTAGTCAATTGCCAGGCTCATCATCAGCTGCAAAAACAGAGTACCAGCATTCACTAGCATGCCGGTCATGATGCCCACCTTCTCCACAACACTGACTACTGCTGATGCAACATACAACTATGCTCACCTGTTCCTCTCCAAATCCAAGCTCCAACAGTGCAACCAGTATCATCCACACCACCTGGGAAAACAAAGGGATTAAATGATCGTTGCGTTCACAACACATCACCCAATGGTGTGTTTTTTTTGTTGTTGTTGTTTTTGTTATTGTTGGTTTTTGTGTGTGTGTTTCCTGTATTTATTTATTTTTTAGTCTGCTTTAGCTCAACGGCATGCAGAGTGCAGACAAGAAAACTGGGGTGTTTCTAGAAGCAACAATCCCCACGCTTTTGCTGTAGCTTTGAATATTAAAAGGACAATACGACCCAGCAAGTAACTGGAACTTTCTTACCTGGAATTAGCTCAAACTTTTCTTCACATTGAAAGAAAAATCTAGGAGCAGAACAGATTATACACCAACAAAATTGAGTCCATTTCATCCCCAGAAAAAAAATCACATGCTCTCATCCCCTCCTGTACCTCAGCCGCTTGCCTACCCCACGTGGCACACGCTTCCATCTGTTCTCTTTACCCACTTATAGCACCTCTAAAAGGCAAACTGGAATTTTACTCTATTGGCTGTAGGAAAATAACTGCAGTGACAACCGCGCCCCAAACTGAGCCAGCAGCCCCTACTAAACATCCCTCTACTAAGTGAATTCCAAGCACTTAAAATCCAGAAATCCATAGACTCCAGCCTGCCTAAACAACCCTGCAACGGACAGAAGGAAAAACAAAGCACTGTCCCCAAAGAGCAGCCCAGGCAGAAGGAGCTCTCTGATGGCATGCCTGGGGCTCATATAGCATTTAGCCCCGCCCAGCACCCAAACCCAATCACCTGGGAAAGGGGAGGGGCAAAGCACATGAAAGTAGGAAGAGAGCAAAAGGAGCAGCTGTGTTTTGTTTTGTTTTCCTTTCCTTTCCTTTCCTTTGTTTTTTAAAATCTGTTTTATCTCAAAAACATTCAGAGAGCAGACAAGAGACCTGTGGTGTTTCTAGAAGCAAAAATCCCCTTTTGCTTTTGCTGCAGCTTTTAATGTTGAACTGATAACGGCACCAAGCAAGTAACTGAAACTTCTTCAACTGGAATTAGTTTAAACACGCTCACCGTCATCTGCAAACACAGAGAACCAGCATTCACTAGCCCTAACCCTAACCCCAACCCTCACCCTAAACTCTAACCCTAGCCCCAGCCCTAGTCCCTAAGCCCAACCCTGGTTCCCGAGAACTTCATTTCCAGGCATGCTCTGGGCGCTCAACATGGCCTCCCGGAGGTCCGGAGGCCCAGAACTACATTGCCCGGCATGCTCCGGGCACCCAACATGGCCTCCCGGAAGTTCGGAGTCCCAGAACTACATCTCCCGGCATGCTCCGGGCAGTCAACACGGCCTACCGGAAGCCTGGTGCCGGAAAACTACACCTACCAGAATTCCCTGGACAGCCAGCACGGCCAATCAGAGGCCGAGTTTTCGAGAACTACATTTAACAGCACTCACTGTAACCCTAGCCCTTCCCGCCCTTACACAAAAAAGCCTCAAGCCCTATCCCTAAACATCCTCGAAACCCCTACGGACCTAACCCAAACTATTTACCACACTAAACCCCTGAAGTCCTATGCCTAAAACCCCTAACCCAATAAATTAAGACGCTCAAATCCCAAACCCGCAAAATTGAGATGCTCAAATCCCAAACCCCCTTCCAAAAAAGAAAAAGAAAAATCAAGAAGAAAAAAAAATCAAACAAAACAAAAACAACAAAAGGGGTAGATCTGGTGGCATCTGCCCTGTAACCCTGCAAAAATCACGAGGGACCTAGAACAACAAAGCAAACGCACAAAATAACATTGACATCCTATCCATAAATGTGCTATAACAATTAATCACCTCCAAAGAGCTTCAAGCAATAAATGCACATACTACTAGATCGGTTTCCTCTAAAAGATCGTACCAGACCCTGACCCACCAAAAGAACCCTGCATGTAGCTAACAGAAGCATCAACAAAGCACTGACCCCAAAGAGCAGCCCGGGCAGAAGGAGCTCTCTGATGCCGTGCCTGGGGCTCCTATACCATTTGGCCCCGCCCAGCACCCAAACCCAATCACCTGGGAAAGAGGAGGGGGCAAACCACAAGAAAGAGAGCAGGAGCAGCAGCAGCTGTGTTCTTTTATTTATTTATTTATTTGTTTTTTTTTGTGCCTATCCCTAGTTTACAGCATGCAGAGTGCAGACAAAAGAACTGGGGTGTTTCTAGAAGCAAAATTTACCGTATTTATGCCTCAGCTTTGAACATAGAAAGGACAATACAACCAAGAAAGTAAATGAAATATTTTCCACGGGAATTAGCTCAAACGTTAGTGTTAGGTCAGAGGTTGGACTCAATGATCTTGAGGTCTCTTCCAACCTAGAAGATCTGTGATTCTGTGTGATTTACATATGAAGAAAAATCTAGGAGCGTAGGAAATTACACAGCAAAAAAAACAACGACGTAATAAGCAACGCGCATGCACGGCCCCACGGCCGCCTGCAGTACTCGTTTTCCACCAGCAGGAGGCGGCAGAGGGCGCCCCCGGGCCCCACCGCGCATGCGCCCCCCTCGGCCGCCTGCAGTACTCGTTTTCCACCAGCAGGAGGCGGCAGAGGGCGCCCCCGGGCCTCACCGCGCATGCGCCCCCCTCGGCCGCCTGCAGTACTAGTTCTCCACCAGCAGGTGGCGGCAGAGGGCGCCCGCGGGCGTCACCGCGCATGCGCGCCCCCCGGACGCCTGCAATACCCGATTAAAACCAGCAGGTGGCGGCAGAGGGCGCCCCCGGGGCCCCACCGCGCATGCGCGCCCCCCGGCCGCCTGCAGTACCCGATTAAAACCAGCAGGTGGCGGCAGAGGGCGCCCGCGGGCGTCACCGCGCATGCGCGCCCCTCGGCCGCCTGCAGTACCCGATTAAAACCAGCAGGTGGCGGCAGAGGGCGTCCGCGGGCGTCACCGCGCATGCGCGCCCCCCGGCCGCCTGCAGTACCCGATTAAAACCAGCAGGTGGCGGCAGAGGGCGCCCGCGGGCGTCACCGCGCATGCGCGCCCCCCGGCCGCCTGCAGTACTCGCTTCCCACCAGCAGGTGGCGGTAGAGGGCGCACGCGGGCGTCACCGCGCATGCGCGCCCCCCGGCCGCCTGCAGTACTCGCTTCCCACCAGCAGGTGGCGGCAGAGGGCGCCCGCGGGTGCCAACGCGCATGCGCGTCCCCCGGCCGCCTGCAGTATTCGTTTTGCACCAGCAGGTGGCGGCAGAGGGCGCCACCGGACCCCACGGCGCATGCGCGTCCCCCGGCCGCCTGCAGTACTTGCTTCCCACCAGCAGGTGGCGGCAGAGGGCGCCCGCGGGCATCACCGCGCGTTGCGCGCCCCCCGGCCGCCTGCAGTACTCGTTTTCCACCAGCAGATGGCGGCAGAGGGTGCCCACGGGCGTCATGCGGCATTCGTGGCGCCCGGCAGCCTGCAGTACTCGCTTCCCACCAGCAGGTGGCGGCAGAGGGCGCCCCCCGGCTGCCTGCAGTACCCCTTCACCACCAGCAGGTGGCGGCAGGGGGCGCCACCGGACCCCCACCGCGCATGCGCGCCCCTCGGCCGCCTGCAGTACTCGTTTTCCACCAGCAGGTGGCGGCAGAGGGCGCCCGCGGGAGGCCTTGTCGGGCGGATCACAGCTCGCCTACTGTGCCATTCGGAGCTTGTGGCTGTATTTTTTCCAACGTATTTGCTACCCACACCCCGCGGGGCAGCTTGTCTTACAAAGAATTCTCTCTGTTAATATTCTCTTTAAGGCGGGCACGAAGCATCCACTGCTCTTCTAAGCAAGCAACCTTCCTTCTGTGCTCCCTTCGGGATGCAGGACTATGTGCACTCAGATTTATTCCACTCATTTTTCTTCCCCTTTTCATTGGCACAGTCTCCAAGGACGCCTGGCTTTCTTCTCACAGACTCGCGTCCGTTTCAGTGTAAGGCATCTTTTCCCTCCGCTGCTCTAATCCAAATTCAAATTATCCAGATAAAACAATAGAGATGTAAGAGAGAACTGTCTGAGTTAAAGTCACCATCTTTCTGTAACTAATTTAGCAGACAGCTGTACCACATCAGAGGAGGAGGTTTAGATGCTAACCAGGTCAGGCACATCACGGTCAAGTGAGCGCCCCCGGAATCACTAAAGAAACTTAAGGAAGAATCTACTAGAAGAAAGCTGTCTCCTCTTACCACCACCTATTTAAAAGATAGTGTAGTACAGGCAGTTCTACGTGCATAAAACCACATACACACAGTATACCTGACCCAAGTAAATTCCCTCTGAGAAGTCCACCATTAAGCAAAAGAGGTGTATTGTGGTGACATACAGCTGCCGTGTAATGATCCTGAAGGGATGAATCGCCCTATGTATTCCAAGGTACTCCTGTGGTTCGTTTGTTTTTTTTTTCAAGTACGTTCCCGCTAAGAAAAGAGTTCAGAATTGTTTATAACGAGTTCGTTCCAAGTGTCACTTTCTCACTTAACGTAGTAATAAAGATACGCTGCTGCTTTTGGATTTTATTTCCTTCTTGAATCTCACTGGTGTAATTCCAATGGTCAAACAACCTCTTCCAGAAAGACCAGCCCACTGCTTCACAGGAGAAGGAAAAGATGTCTCACACACGCTGGCTAGTACTAAAAAGAGTAATAGGAAGAGAAGTTCAGGCCATCAATGTAAGTATGTTTCCCTGCCTCTTCTGCTGGCTGGTCAAGTGGAATCCTCAGGACAGCCCCAGTACCTTGTGAAGAGCTTCTTAACGCCAGCACAACTTCAACCTGTCTTTTAAAAGAAAGCTGTTAAAGGAGCAGGAGACTGTTTTTAAATGAGAACAACCGAAAATAAAATTATCTGAAGAGCCACTTACTACTGGCATATTACCGTTTAAAAGGAAAATATTAATTACGTGCAGGTGCTCCAGTCTTCGTTGCATTTTCTGTGATTCACAACATTACCTTTGAACAAAAGAGTAAGAGGAACGGAAGGGAGGATATTAACTCGGGTAACCAAGGATTTGGTAAGCTGGAACTTGGTGTCTTTAACACTTTAGCCTTGGAGCAAAAATGTACACCCTGTACAGGCTGAGCTGACTGATGAGGCAGGTGCTCCAGGGTACGTGCTACCGGGAGGTAAGTAACAAACACATTCCGCAGCTATTACCAGAAGTGGGGTTTCAGGATATGCAGACTGGTTTCACAAAAAATATTAGCGGTCTGTTGGTGACAGACAATTTGAGGAATTCAGCGCTGCCCATTACAGACTCCTCAGATCGGCACTTAACGAGAATTAATAAAACGTTTTTTTTTTTTTTATATATATATATATACACACACACACACACACACACACACCTATGTTCAAAAAAATGCATACAGTTAAAATATCAAATTAGTGATCCGGTAACAACACTGTTCAAAACCAATCTCTTTTGTATGAACATTAAAATAAATGCACACTTTTAAAAGCATTTCTTTTTAGTGCTTCCAAAGCACAGCGTGTGCCAAGGCAAGGCCACCTGAAGAATCCCCGTCCTCCTCACGGGATGAAAGAGAACTGAAGTCAGGGACCTGGGAAGCCTCAGGTGCGCTTTCATAATGTCTGCAGATAAAAACAGAAGAGAGTCTGAGGTAGATTGTTTAGTAACCACCAAGTGGTAACAGTCACAGGGCTGTCTTTAGCTTTCATTAACACAACAGCAGTTTCTTTACTCTCGATCTATGCTGAATCTCAAGTTTAAAGGCATGGCTAGCAGTTCTCGGGAACAAGGCCCTCGTCTCTGTGCTGGCAACATGCAGTATTACCAGTGCAGGTGTTTCTGGGAGTTTTGGTTGGTTGGTTGGTTTTTTATTGGGGGGGGGGGGGGGGGGGGGGGGGGGGGGGGGACACAACAGATGGGATCTCTCCACAATGCAGACACTGTGTGCATTTGACAGTGCCCCATTTTAGTGCGATCCACTGCCTATTGCACGTAAAACGGCTAATGACAGTATTCAAGTGAGTAAATTCTCACCACCTGCAGGAGGGGCAGCAATGGTTATTTTTTTCAGCCTGTTGAGCAAAGAGCACCCTCCACAGGAAAAAAGCCACACCTTTCGTAGCACGTCCTTAAGGTTACAGCCCAGCTTCTGCCGATAGAGGTTCGTAAAGTTAAAGCTCTGCTGCTTCTTCTCGGACTCTGACAGTAAGATCACTTGACCGCCAGGATGGCGAGGGCAACAGCTACGTCCTCTTCCACTCTTCTGCGGCACAGCAAACTCATTCCCGGTCCGTATTCCTCTGGCTGGTACACTATTATCTACCGTTCACCTGATTAACTCTGTTGGGTAGGCTGTTGAACTCTAGCTCCTCTAGCGTTCTCTCTAAGTGCTGTATTAAGACACGATTTTTAAACCTAGGGAAGTAATTTCATTTCTTCTTCCAAAAACAGCAGTTAAATAACTCAGTATTATTTGGCCACGACAAACAGTATTAGCGGAGGCTCTCTGTTTCCAGCATGGAAGAGCTTCCCTCATTTCTGACATCAGAATGGCAAATTTAATTTGATACAGCCATCTTTCCCCAACCCACGCAAATTCTGGGTCTTTCTTCCATAACCACCCGTATCTTTCTATTTCACACTTCAGCTCTAGGTAACGACCATTTACTTCAGAAAATACAACGGCAGTTTGACCGCTGAAACTGTAATAATTTAAGTATGTCAAAACAAAACACTTGTTTTGGAAAAGACTGAGATTTGCTATCATGAACAACGTTAGCGTTTAACTCCGAATCATTCGTATCTATACAAACCTTGCTCCTTCCCTTATAGCAAATTCAATGAAATACTTCTGAGTTTCCATCCGTCCTTGTACGTACCTCCTCAAGAAGAGAGAAGATTTTTTTCACGATCTTAAACAAGAGATCCAAACAGATATTAGAAACAGATCTTGTAAATGCATTTTCAGTAAATCTCAACAGCCAAAGGAAAAACAACAAAGCCTAGAGTTTCCCATTTCTGCATACAGTAATGCACGTAAGAAAAAAAAGCCAGCATACCAATAATTTGAAGTGATATCGATTAGCTGATATTCAAATGTAACGCTGAATTTTCTTCTCTTAAAAGAGCAGTATCTAGAAACACCTGCCCTTGGAAAATGCAGACTAGGTTTAATCAGCAGAGAAGCCTTGTATCTCCACGAACACGCTGCCATGATCAGCAGTTAATAGAAACAAAGGGATACCGAGCCATGTTTCAACCTAGAGCTGTCATTTTTGAAAGCAGAGGTTTAAGATAACTACTCTTTACAAGATGACCGATCTATGTGGAGCATGAGCACGATTGTCTCGTATAAAGTTTAACAAAAAAAAAAAAAAAGTAGCGCAAAAGAATGAACCGGACACCTTAGATGTGAAACAACAGTATTTTTTCATTGGTTTCTGTGTTTTCTTCTCTGAAGCAACTATGAAAACACGAATGGTGCTGTGACTAAGCCTGCTTAAGAGTGCTGCAGTAAGGACGGTGAGGATATAAAGTTGGACTGTGAATACATGTACTTACTTTCTTGTTCTTCCACTACTTGTACACGAGTAATCAAAAATCATTCCAAATCTGAGGTTTTATTTTCAAAATAGATCCTCATTTCAAGAAAAAGTCTTCTGTACCCCTAGCCTATTTTTAATACACTAATAAAGAACTTACTTCTTCCACGTTTGCAAACCTCTTTCACCACTCTGATTTTAATACCAGCATCGCTTCCCTCCAACATTGTAGGTGTTATTTTAAATCAATTTGGCACAGATTCAGAAGTAGACTCCATCACTCGTTTTTGGTCATCTCCAGCCACGCTGTAATTTAGAGGCCCTCGAACAAGTGCATTGGTACCAGGTTTACGATCCAAGCCATCTTTGCATCATTTAAGCAATTGAACTCATCATGTAGAGAGTCTAAGTCACCAGGTGACATTTCATCCTCTCCCTTAACAGCTGGAACCGAAGAAGCCATTTGCACAGACAAGCCATCAATTTGCTCTTCCAGCAACTGACAGTTTTCTGCTTTCTTCTCTCCATTACCATCTTGGACAGTACTGATACCAGTGTCTGAAAATTAAGAAGGAGCTTAGTAGTGCATATAACTGCAGGATCAAAAAACACAGAAGGACATTATTCTGCATCCCTTCTTGTTGAAAGTACTGTGGAGAGAGTTACTCAGCACTGTCAGATCACTTCAGTAGTTTTATTCACCCTTTGACGCAACCACAGGAATACCTCCTTTTGGGCTGCTACCGTCTCATATGACTGTCGTGAAGTTATTTGCTGTATTCCCATTTCAGTGACTAAAGCAAACTAAAGTTTCCCCTCCTTCCCCCAGTTCCAGCAAATTTTTCTTTCGACTCTGCTGCAACAGGTGGGTAAATTACTATTTGTGAGAAATTTAAATTTTTTTTTTTTTTTTTTACACACTTTCCTTCCCCACTTCTCCCTTCCCCACTATAGAATACACAAATGAGAATTAAAAGCTGAAATGAAATCCTTGCTACCGCCAAACCATCGTGGTGAAAGGTTTCAGCACTTTTTAGAAACAGTTCCAAATTATTGCTCATTCAGGACTTCGTTACCTATAGCAACAGCCTGTTTGTCTAAGCCGACCAAAGAAATTCAGTCCCAATTAACTCTAAAACTTACGTGTCCTTTTGAATTAACACGGAAAGCACGGAGACCTTTTTTTTTTTTTCCTGCACACTATGTCCATTTATGACCACACAAGTTCCTGTACTACAACAACTCCAACACACCTTTATTTGTTGGCATGCCTTTGAGGTTCAGATATGGTGACGGAGATCCAGCAGCACAGGGTGGCCCTTTCCCACCAACATGGTTTGTCACAACAGTGACTGTGGCCGTCGCAATAGCGGCGACGTGCTACGCCTTCTCTCTTTAGTGATGCTGGAGTATTGGGCTCTCCAGGACGCTTGATCTTATTCTGAGGCCCAGCAACAAATTTATCTGCTTCATCTATCATCGTACCCTGAAAAGACTTTTTTTTTTTTTTTTTTAATATAAGTAAAAAACAATTGCTTCGTCAATTCACTACCAGAGTATTTGCCTCCGTGTTACAATTCAGTTACTTTTCAAATAATGATACAGCAGATAGCAAGACTTCTCCTACCTTCTCATCCTGTTTGAACAGACTGCCAAGTGTATGAAGAAGCCTTTTTGGTTGATCTGGATCAATCTCCCGAAGGGGTGAAGGCATCATTTTCAACTACTCCTGATGATTTCCCCTTTGAGCAACAGGAACGCCGTGAAGGCAGTCTGCAGCAGAACAAGGTATCTAAATTTAGTCTACCTTAAGACTAAGGAAATACAAGCCTCGCATGCTTCCATTTCCAGTGTTAGCATTTAAGATCTAGAAATCACTATTTCCTCCCTCTACAAAACAAAGGAAAAGCAAAAGGCAAATAAAGCCCCTCTTTCCTTTCACCATCACTATAAGAACATCTACTGCATCCTGTTGCACAGGAAAGCTCACCCATGAAACTGAATTTTCAAATTCCAAGCACGCACAACATGTTTTGTGACAGAAGGCAGAAATTTCATTCTTTTCCTTCGGAATCTAGGGAAGGACGACTGACCCAAGAAACGATGCAAAGTCTACTTCCTCTCCCACACCGAGGACAGAAACACTACTTAGGTGAATTAAATAGCTGTACCAGAATATTAATAAATAATTGTGTCCATTTACCTTCATCCTGCCCCACGATATCCCTGTGTGTTTTCAGAAGATTGGTTCTCATTCCGGTTAGCTGATCTAGAAGATTGTGACAAGACATATCATATGCATTTCTGAATGCCCGTGGCTTCAAATCCTAGTTTTATAATAAAACAAGTAACTTTCAGTTAACCCGCGAGTTCTCACGCACAAAGAAATTGCTCTGTGGGCTGTACTACCGTTAACTACTAAAAAAACAAAACAAAACAAAAAAAAATTCCAAAACAACTTCAGACATTCTGAACGTATTCTGAAACAACTTTCTTTCCATCTCTCCGGAAAGAGCTTTCCTCCTATCTGTGACAAAGGAAAAAAAAAAAAAAAAAGTTGTGATCGCGGGAGTCGTTACACAAAGCCACACTCTGTGAATTCACTACTACAGTTAAGATCATTTTTAGTCAAAAATACCTCGGCAGCAATGCTATCACTGCAAACATAGCGTTGCCAAAAAAAAAAAAAAAAAAAAGAAATTCAACTCAAGATATAGGAGAGGGCAAGCTAAAAGCACAAATAACATGACCGATGGAGGCTGCAACAACCACCTGGTAGATGGTTGTCCACAGCCCTCGGATTGCATGGTCGTCTTTCCTGACAAACGAATACTGGAAGAACAGAAAAGATACACCGTGTGTCCGCAAAAGCCTTCGGGGAGACTACTGAAAGGAAAACCAAACCAAAAAACTAGGAACAGCAAGTGGCGTATACGTCAGTTTTGTTAACAGAGCACCACTAATGTACCAGGAATTTCCACATTCTTCGCCCCTCCTCTACCTTGAAAATGTCACCCAATTCTGTCAGTGTCTTCACCATCAGCATTTATTTATTTATTTCGTTTTTCACGTGGACATCCGAGGAAAACATTGAGTACCCTGTCATCGAGGAAGAAGAGGAGAGGGGGGAAAAAAAAAAAAAAAAAAAAGAGAGATGAGGGGGGAAGAAGCACTGCCATTCCTTTCCTCGGTAATGCGAGCAAAAAGCTCAGGCGCTCAGCAACAATGTGCTTTGAAAGATAAAACACAGAAGAAACTGCACGTTATTTAGTCTCAGCTACAGAGTCACGTGTATTTGTACCTGCTCATTTATTCATCTGCCAGTGTATTTTAGTACAAACGCTACAGAACATAGAAACCGCAAGGTTACTACTACCTTTTGTGACCGACGCGATCTTTGGCAGGAACAGCTATCGAAAAAGAACCAACAAAATCCCCTTCGTCGACAGCCATCCGAACCTTTATCGTCTAACAGCAGTCCTACAAACATCCCCTGGGATGCTCAACTCCTGAAACTTTCTGTTCAACTTGAGGCAGAACAAGCCCTTACCCTGGGCACCTTCACCCAGCTCTCCACTGCTAGCAGAGTAGCACCCTGATACTGTCCAGGACGCGCTGCAGCAGCCTACTCGCTTACGCGTATTTACTGCAGCCTGGTTCGAGACGCGCACAGAGGGACCCACGAAAAATCCACCCTTTCCTTCAGAGAAGTAAATACATACATACATACGGACGACACGGTAAGGAAGAAAAGCTGAACACACAGCATGCGGTCCTTTACCGTGGGGCAGATCCAGCATCAGCACAAGGAGCTTTGGGGCACGTGAGCGATCATCTACACCGGCCATCGCGACAAGCCAAACTCACGCACACGAGCCTCGACCTAAAAACACAGAACACATTAAGTTCCTTTATAGCTTATGGAAGTAACAACCAGCATCTTAGATGCAGTTGGATAGTTGGATTGCATCAGCTTAGGGACTGCCTCCTTCAAAACGCACAGGGGGGTGGGGAAACCAGTCTTGGAAACCTGTTGCCTAACAGGAAGGAGACTGTTGTCTTCTCCTCCATAGGTGACGTTCTTCCAAGCATCGTCCTGCTCCTGGATTTTACCAGCCGCGACGGGATGGTCCTACCGGCGTGAGTCGGGAACGCTTCCCACGGGGTTTCTGTGACACTGAAGTAAGTTTTCCGCAGGTACAAGTAACGCAGCACGAGACGGCAAGGAAGCTAAGGCACCGTCTGCAGCACAGCACGTGTGCGATATTGGGCCTGAGGGGACCAGTCAAAGCCTGCAGTAATCGCTGAACAGGTGGGCAAGCAGGGAGCCCTACGGGAAACAAAGCTCACGTTCTGCAAAGCTCTTTTCCCGTCAAGAAGACGGCCTTTTCTATTCAGCGCATTTACTGAACTTTAGGCTACTTCCCATTCGCTTTGGCAAGTTAGCCTTTGCGTAAGCCAAGAGGTTTTAAACTGCCAAGCACCACTGATGGTTCTTGTTCTCCAACAACAGGGAATTTCAATCAGGGCACTCGTTAACAGGAAAGCCTGGCTCTGTTTCACACAAATCACGTACCTAAACCACGGAGACAGGAGTCTGCAGGAAGAACTCTTTAAAAGGTGAACTTAAAGAGAAGGATACTACTCATTTTTCCACAACTTCTGCAAGGACTGCGGCAAAAAAAGGCTGAACCAGGGACGTCTCTATCATCATCCCCTCTAGAATTCAGCAACTCCATACAGTTATGGGGCAAATACCACAGCTGCAGCGCAAGACAAACAAAGACCTCGAAGGTCACGTTTCTGCCTGCGTACCGAGTTCCGCTGGGAAGACCCCCCACCTCTGGAAAGACCCCCAGCCGCTCAACTCCCAAGCAACGTTGCCACGGCCAGTGCTTACGCAGAGTTTTGCTCTCTCTCGCTGCTCAGTACAGGCCCAAGGCCTCCTTTATTGCACACAGTTCAAGCAAAACTCTTGGGACATAACCAAGAGACAGACAGACAGACAGACAGAAATTGCCTCTCACGTCTGTCCTCACTGACCGCAACCAGCGTCCTGGAAAGCCCCGCAAGCACCGGTCTATTCCTAGGACAACTCCGAAAGCTGAGGCGGGACAAAGTTTAGCCTCTCGTACCAAAGACTGAGCAACAGACAGAGCCTGACAGGCCAGTTCATTCTAGGTCTAAGAGGCTACTACGACTCGGCAGGCACTACGTGCCTTCCTTCCCTTTGCGCTTCCCAGCGCCGAGCAGCTCGCGCTTCCGCAAATTCAATGAAGCCTTTGAGCCGGGGCTGCAGGAAGCTTACGAGCACGCCTTGATTCCACCCCGAGGTCGCTGCGACTTACCTGGGCAGTCGGGACGGACGGGCTGCTCTCTCTCCTGAGAACCCTGCGACCGCAGCACGCCAGCTGCGGCTTTCCTCGCTTTACCCGGTGCGCCACCTTCGCTCGGCAACAAACCCCGCAGGGGTCCTAGCGGCGGGGAGCTGCTTCTGCCCCGGTGAACCGCAGCACAAGGAGAGAGCCGGCTGTCAGGACGCAGGGAGAGGAAAGCCTCCGAGGCGCGGCGCGGCGCAGCCCAACGATCAAGCGCAGCGAGGACCCGCGCCCGGCCTCAACACCCCCCGCCCCTCCCGGCCCGACGCTCCGAGGAGGCACCCCCGGAGGCTCTCGCTCGCCTCACCGCCGGCAACCGCGCTCGCCGCCAGCGGCAACCTGCGCCTCCCGGCGCGCACGGCCCGGCCCCGGCCCGGCCCCGGCCCGGCCGCGCAGCCCGGAGCCCACGTGGCCGCCCGGCAGCGCAGAACTACAGCTCCCAGCATGCCTCGGGACGGAGCACTCCAGCCAATCCAGAGGGGCGTCGGCCACGCGCACGCAACGGCACCTCCTCCTGCTGCCCTCTCTGCCCCCCCCCGCCGCCGCAGCCGCCCCCCTCTCCCCTGTCCCCTCTCCCCCAGCCCCCCGAAGCCGCCCCAGCTCCTCTCGTGCTCCGAGCATCTCCAGCATTTCAGGAACTGGAACCCTGGAACCGCTGACGTCTGGCACGTGTCAGAAACGTGGCAGGAGACGTACTCTGCTGTCGCAAGGCACTTGCAAAGCCGGCCCGACAGCTGAAGCAGACTCACACAGTCCACCGAGCAACTCGGGGCCCCCACTGCTGTCCACTCACCCTCATGCTTCGTTCAAGCTTCCGTGCCTACGCCCTGAGCTACAAGAAACAAAGAGAGAAGGTCACATCCACAATGGATACGCAAACAGTGCGGCACATGCAGAGGACTCAAACACAGAGACCAGAGCCAGACAAATAAAACAAACAAACAAACAAACAAACAAACTGAAGTCCACAAATGCCACAAGGCCATGAATGCATAGCAGCCCCGGCAGGGGTAATGGCAGACATACCCTTTGCAGATGAAAAAGGTGACCCCGCTCAGTCTCTTGGTAATACTGCACCAACACGGTCAAGCCTCTTGTAGCATGTCATCAAGCTGGTTTTAGTCCTCTGGAGAGTTACACAAGTGGGTTGATTCATCTAGAGATTAAAATACAGATCAAACACAGGAGCGTATCCCACCATCCCAAAAAAAAAGTGAGCCAGCAACCTCTGCTACATATCCCTCTATGAAGTGAATTCCAAGCCCTTAGAATTCCAGAAATCCATAGACTCCAGCCTGCCTAGAGAACCCGGCAACTGACTGAAGGAAAAACAAAGCACTTACCCCCAAAGAGCAGCCCAGGCAGAAGGAGCTCTCTGACGGCATACTTGGGGCTCATATACCTTTTGGTCCCACCCAGCACCCAAACCCAATCACCTGGGAAAGGGGAGGGGCAAAGCACATGAAAGTAGAAAGAGGAGGAGCAGCAGCTGTGGTTTATTTACTTATTTATAAGGCTTAGCTCAACAGCATGCAGAGGGCAGACAGGAGAACTGGGGTGTTTCTAGAAGCAACAATCCCCATGCTTTTGCTGCAGCTTTGAATATTGAAAGGACAACACAACCAAGCAAGTAACTGAAGCTTTTTCAGCTCGAATTAGCTCAAACTTTTATTTACGCAGAAAGAAAAATCTAGGAGCAGAACAGATTATACGCCAACAAAATCAATTCCGTTCCACTCGCAGCAAAAATCACTTCCTTCAGCAGGCTATCTGAGAACCAAAAGGCTATGCTGATGGGTCAAAACACACTACAGGACACTGGGGCCGGGCCCTCCGCTGCACCCACTTAAAACCCATCCCTACACTCACCAAGGTGCAACCCCAACCCGAACACAGACGCAGCATTTCAGCCTCAACACAGTTTCCAGAACTGCTGGAAAGCAAGCTTCATCCTCAGCGAGGCGTGCTCAGGCTGCACAGGAGGGGGCTTCGGGCACCTCTTTGCCTACCGAAGAAGACCGCCATCAGCACCTGCTTTGTTCCGATCCTAAAGGCTAACATCACAGCCCACGTCGCCTGGGACACCTGATAAACAGAAGAGAAAGCAGCCATACCGTTTTCAAGCCGTCCCTGCACATGTCGCTCCTCGATGATCTGCAACCTCCTCTCAAATCCTCAACCGCTTCTGTGGAGAGCCTGCCATGGCACCTGCAAAGCAAGACCCTTCGCAGTCACCTCGTGCTACTTGGCAGTTCTGCTCCAATCCAGCTCACAAACAGCCCGCCCTTCCCGTGCTGCTCTTCAGAGTGCAGCTTGGCCCCTCTGAGCCTGTGCGACACACCTGTGAAACAAAAAGAAAAGCATAGGCTGAAGCAGCATCCAAAGCCACAGCACAGCTGGGACAGTTACTCTCATCTGCTCCCTAACCTCTGCTCCCTCACCTGCCCTCGAGGCAGATGCTTCCATCTGCTCTCTTAGGCCAGCTACAACACCCCTGAAATATCAACAGGATTTTTACTGTACTTTGTGCAGTTAAGTAACTGCAGTGACAACTGCACCCCTAAAGTACCTGCTACATCTGTTCATCGCTCACCTTGCCAAAAGCAGCTCCGGTCAAGTCCCGCGTTGTACACTGTGTTTCAGCTTTAACAAATGAAAACGGTCACAAGATAATCATTCAGCTGCCAGCATTAGCACCCATCCCTCAACAACACAAAGGGACCCCGCTTACAATATTATCATTTCAAAACAGCAGCCCCCATACCTCAGCACACCTCAGAAGTAGACCAAGCCAGTCACCGAGCTGCCTACGGAGCGCTGAACAGTTCCGGAAGGAGCTCTTTCCTGTGACAGGTTCCTCCAAAGGTTTACGCTCTACTGGGGACAGGAGAGAAATAAAAATAAAAGTTTCAAAAACCCCTTATCTGTAAGCTTTCAAGATTCCACAGACCTCCTCCTCAAGCACACCGTTCAAGCACTATGCGAGCAGCTGCTCACAAGCAGCTCAACTCTTCCCCCCCACACGCACATCTGACAAACACCACAGAGATGACTGTGCCTGCTGCCCTTCAGTACGTGCCCAGAGGCAGACCAGATGTCTTCGCCAACACAGTCCGGACAATGTATTAGCACACCCATGCACTGCCACGTTAGCTGTCATCACTAACTGCCAGGCAGGACAGCTCCAGACCAAACACATACACACACAGCCACGCCACAAACACTACAAACAAAACACACAACACAAGGCGCAAGAAAAAGTGACCCCCGGAGGGAAGCCCTATGGCAACAGCAAGTCACAACAGGTGCTCTGCACCAGACCCAAGGAGAGACTCAAATGTCACGACACGCGACTGGAAGACACTGCCAGAACTGGGGTGATGGAGGCCTAAAAAGCCTTCCTTCAAGACAAGAGACCAGAAGGATGGGGACTGAAAAACCCATATGATTCAAAGATCGAAGCCGAAATTCCTTTAAGCGGTATATTCTTTATTGCAGCGCTGGATGCACGGGGGGATCTCTCCACCTATCGTGCATACCCAAAGCAGAAAGCAGTCTTGAATTTATACAATCAATCTATCAATATTCTACCGGCGTCTATACATATTCATTGCCTACCCCCGCCTTCCCTCGCTTCTCATGCTAATTAGCCTTTTGGCACCTTGCGCCTGAGTAGAGCCTCCCAAGAACTGTGGGCAGGGGCCTTTGGGACGTGGGCAGGGGTCTTTGGGAGGAAGACCCCGAGTCTTCCTCACATTGTACTTTTCACCTTTGGTCAGGAATCCGCTGAGTTGGCATGTTTCTTAATCGCAAGAGCTGGCTGTTGCTAATTCTTCCCTTTGTTGTGTCTTTATAATGAATTCCAACGTCCAGTTTTGAGATTTATAGTCCTTACATTTGTTTCTCTGTCCGTCTGCCGCTTCCTTATCGTGAGTTCCGGTGTCTTGTTTCGAGATATACAGTCCTTGTCTGGGGACTGTCCTTGCCTCCCCAATACCTCCTTAATCACATAAGACGACGCTTAGGAAATCAATTCCCAAGCAAGAGCTCCTGATGCGGCCCAGATGACTTCCACAAGAGCGAGGATGGAAACAGATGCGATCTCAAACCGAATATGATGCACGAGACCTGAAACAGAACTGCACTTCAAGCAGCGACTGAAAGACAAGAAGTGCTCGGATCAGAGCCACGATGACAAAACAAGCACTGAGGCCCTTCAGCACCGCTACCAAGTCGCCTGTCTGGTCTGTCCAGTGTAAAAAGCTAGAAGGATATCAAGACCCGAGAAGCACAGAACAGACATTGCAGAAGCAACACTACAGGACAGACGAACAGAAGGAAACTGTCCTGCCTGGCGCACGCACTCACGCTACAAAATAATCCCGCTGCTTCTATTAGCCTGGTGACCCAACCACAAGCAGCCTGAACGTGACCCAGCCTGAACCACCCTCGCAGCGGCACCAAGTATTTTCAGCCAGCTGGCTCCACGCTGCTCTGGCTCCCAGCTCCCATTAGCCACCCCAGATATGCAAATACCAGGTGCCCCCCAACTTAGCTCTCAGGTTGCTGCATGGTAAATTCCCTCCGCCTCAAGAAATACACAGGCACTGGTCGTCATCTTAGTCAATTGCCAGGCTCATCATCAGCTGCAAAAACAGAGTACCAGCATTCACTAGCATGCCGGTCATGATGCCCACCTTCTCCACAACACTGACTACTGCTGATGCAACATACAACTATGCTCACCTGTTCCTCTCCAAATCCAAGCTCCAACAGTGCAACCAGTATCATCCACACCACCTGGGAAAACAAAGGGATTAAATGATCGTTGCGTTCACAACACATCACCCAATGGTGTGTTTTTTTTGTTGTTGTTGTTTTTGTTATTGTTGGTTTTTGTGTGTGTGTTTCCTGTATTTATTTATTTTTTAGTCTGCTTTAGCTCAACGGCATGCAGAGTGCAGACAAGAAAACTGGGGTGTTTCTAGAAGCAACAATCCCCACGCTTTTGCTGTAGCTTTGAATATTAAAAGGACAATACGACCCAGCAAGTAACTGGAACTTTCTTACCTGGAATTAGCTCAAACTTTTCTTCACATTGAAAGAAAAATCTAGGAGCAGAACAGATTATACACCAACAAAATTGAGTCCATTTCATCCCCAGAAAAAAAATCACATGCTCTCATCCCCTCCTGTACCTCAGCCGCTTGCCTACCCCACGTGGCACACGCTTCCATCTGTTCTCTTTACCCACTTATAGCACCTCTAAAAGGCAAACTGGAATTTTACTCTATTGGCTGTAGGAAAATAACTGCAGTGACAACCGCGCCCCAAACTGAGCCAGCAGCCCCTACTAAACATCCCTCTACTAAGTGAATTCCAAGCACTTAAAATCCAGAAATCCATAGACTCCAGCCTGCCTAAACAACCCTGCAACGGACAGAAGGAAAAACAAAGCACTGTCCCCAAAAGAGCAGCCCAGGCAGAAGGAGCTCTCTGATGGCATGCCTGGGGCTCATATAGCATTTAGCCCCGCCCAGCACCCAAACCCAATCACCTGGGAAAGGGGAGGGGCAAAGCACATGAAAGTAGGAAGAGAGCAAAAGGAGCAGCTGTGTTTTGTTTTGTTTTCCTTTCCTTTCCTTTCCTTTCCTTTGTTTTTTAAAATCTGTTTTATCTCAAAAACATTCAGAGAGCAGACAAGAGACCTGTGGTGTTTCTAGAAGCAAAAATCCCCTTTTGCTTTTGCTGCAGCTTTTAATGTTGAACTGATAACGGCACCAAGCAAGTAACTGAAACTTCTTCAACTGGAATTAGTTTAAACACGCTCACCGTCATCTGCAAACACAGAGAACCAGCATTCACTAGCCCTAACCCTAACCCCAACCCTCACCCTAAACTCTAACCCTAGCCCCAGCCCTAGTCCCTAAGCCCAACCCTGGTTCCCGAGAACTTCATTTCCAGGCATGCTCTGGGCGCTCAACATGGCCTCCCGGAGGTCCGGAGGCCCAGAACTACATTGCCCGGCATGCTCCGGGCACCCAACATGGCCTCCCGGAAGTTCGGAGTCCCAGAACTACATCTCCCGGCATGCTCCGGGCAGTCAACACGGCCTACCGGAAGCCTGGTGCCGGAAAACTACACCTACCAGAATTCCCTGGACAGCCAGCACGGCCAATCAGAGGCCGAGTTTTCGAGAACTACATTTAACAGCACTCACTGTAACCCTAGCCCTTCCCGCCCTTACACAAAAAAGCCTCAAGCCCTATCCCTAAACATCCTCGAAACCCCTACGGACCTAACCCAAACTATTTACCACACTAAACCCCTGAAGTCCTATGCCTAAAACCCCTAACCCAATAAATTAAGACGCTCAAATCCCAAACCCGCAAAATTGAGATGCTCAAATCCCAAACCCCCTTCCAAAAAAGAAAAAGAAAAATCAAGAAGAAAAAAAAATCAAACAAAACAAAAACAACAAAAGGGGTAGATCTGGTGGCATCTGCCCTGTAACCCTGCAAAAATCACGAGGGACCTAGAACAACAAAGCAAACGCACAAAATAACATTGACATCCTATCCATAAATGTGCTATAACAATTAATCACCTCCAAAGAGCTTCAAGCAATAAATGCACATACTACTAGATCGGTTTCCTCTAAAAGATCGTACCAGACCCTGACCCACCAAAAGAACCCTGCATGTAGCTAACAGAAGCATCAACAAAGCACTGACCCCAAAGAGCAGCCCAGGCAGAAGGAGCTCTCTGATGCCGTGCCTGGGGCTCCTATACCATTTGGCCCCGCCCAGCACCCAAACCCAATCACCTGGGAAAGAGGAGGGGGCAAACCACAAGAAAGAGAGCAGGAGCAGCAGCAGCTGTGTTCTTTTATTTATTTATTTATTTGTTTTTTTTTGTGCCTATCCCTAGTTTACAGCATGCAGAGTGCAGACAAAAGAACTGGGGTGTTTCTAGAAGCAAAATTTACCGTATTTATGCCTCAGCTTTGAACATAGAAAGGACAATACAACCAAGAAAGTAAATGAAATATTTTCCACGGGAATTAGCTCAAACGTTAGTGTTAGGTCAGAGGTTGGACTCAATGATCTTGAGGTCTCTTCCAACCTAGAAGATCTGTGATTCTGTGTGATTTACATATGAAGAAAAATCTAGGAGCGTAGGAAATTACACAGCAAAAAAAACAACGACGTAATAAGCAACGCGCATGCACGGCCCCACGGCCGCCTGCAGTACTCGTTTTCCACCAGCAGGAGGCGGCAGAGGGCGCCCCCGGGCCCCACCGCGCATGCGCCCCCCTCGGCCGCCTGCAGTACTCGTTTTCCACCAGCAGGAGGCGGCAGAGGGCGCCCCCGGGCCTCACCGCGCATGCGCCCCCCTCGGCCGCCTGCAGTACTAGTTCTCCACCAGCAGGTGGCGGCAGAGGGCGCCCGCGGGCGTCACCGCGCATGCGCGCCCCCCGGACGCCTGCAATACCCGATTAAAACCAGCAGGTGGCGGCAGAGGGCGCCCCCGGGGCCCCACCGCGCATGCGCGCCCCCCGGCCGCCTGCAGTACCCGATTAAAACCAGCAGGTGGCGGCAGAGGGCGCCCGCGGGCGTCACCGCGCATGCGCGCCCCCCGGCCGCCTGCAGTACTCGCTTCCCACCAGCAGGTGGCGGTAGAGGGCGCACGCGGGCGTCACCGCGCATGCGCGCCCCCCGGCCGCCTGCAGTACTCGCTTCCCACCAGCAGGTGGCGGCAGAGGGCGCCCGCGGGTGCCAACGCGCATGCGCGTCCCCCGGCCGCCTGCAGTATTCGTTTTGCACCAGCAGGTGGCGGCAGAGGGCGCCACCGGACCCCACGGCGCATGCGCGTCCCCCGGCCGCCTGCAGTACTTGCTTCCCACCAGCAGGTGGCGGCAGAGGGCGCCCGCGGGCGTCACCGCGCGTTGCGCGCCCCCCGGCCGCCTGCAGTACTCGTTTTCCACCAGCAGATGGCGGCAGAGGGTGCCCACGGGCGTCATGCGGCATTCGTGGCGCCCGGCAGCCTGCAGTACTCGCTTCCCACCAGCAGGTGGCGGCAGAGGGCGCCCCCCGGCTGCCTGCAGTACCCCTTCACCACCAGCAGGTGGCGGCAGGGGGCGCCACCGGACCCCCACCGCGCATGCGCGCCCCTCGGCCGCCTGCAGTACTCGTTTTCCACCAGCAGGTGGCGGCAGAGGGCGCCCGCGGGAGGCCTTGTCGGGCGGATCACAGCTCGCCTACTGTGCCATTCGGAGCTTGTGGCTGTATTTTTTCCAACGTATTTGCTACCCACACCCCGCGGGGCAGCTTGTCTTACAAAGAATTCTCTCTGTTAATATTCTCTTTAAGGCGGGCACGAAGCATCCACTGCTCTTCTAAGCAAGCAACCTTCCTTCTGTGCTCCCTTCGGGATGCAGGACTATGTGCACTCAGATTTATTCCACTCATTTTTCTTCCCCTTTTCATTGGCACAGTCTCCAAGGACGCCTGGCTTTCTTCTCACAGACTCGCGTCCGTTTCAGTGTAAGGCATCTTTTCCCTCCGCTGCTCTAATCCAAATTCAAATTATCCAGATAAAACAATAGAGAGGTAAGAGAGAACTGTCTGAGTTAAAGTCACCATCTTTCTGTAACTAATTTAGCAGACAGCTGTACCACATCAGAGGAGGAGGTTTAGATGCTAACCAGGTCAGGCACATCACGGTCAAGTGAGCGCCCCCGGAATCACTAAAGAAACTTAAGGAAGAATCTACTAGAAGAAAGCTGTCTCCTCTTACCACCACCTATTTAAAAGATAGTGTAGTACAGGCAGTTCTACGTGCATAAAACCACATACACACAGTATACCTGACCCAAGTAAATTCCCTCTGAGAAGTCCACCATTAAGCAAAAGAGGTGTATTGTGGTGACATACAGCTGCCGTGTAATGATCCTGAAGGGATGAATCGCCCTATGTATTCCAAGGTACTCCTGTGGTTCGTTTGTTTTTTTTTTCAAGTACGTTCCCGCTAAGAAAAGAGTTCAGAATTGTTTATAACGAGTTCGTTCCAAGTGTCACTTTCTCACTTAACGTAGTAATAAAGATACGCTGCTGCTTTTGGATTTTATTTCCTTCTTGAATCTCACTGGTGTAATTCCAATGGTCAAACAACCTCTTCCAGAAAGACCAGCCCACTGCTTCACAGGAGAAGGAAAAGATGTCTCACACACGCTGGCTAGTACTAAAAAGAGTAATAGGAAGAGAAGTTCAGGCCATCAATGTAAGTATGTTTCCCTGCCTCTTCTGCTGGCTGGTCAAGTGGAATCCTCAGGACAGCCCCAGTACCTTGTGAAGAGCTTCTTAACGCCAGCACAACTTCAACCTGTCTTTTAAAAGAAAGCTGTTAAAGGAGCAGGAGACTGTTTTTAAATGAGAACAACCGAAAATAAAATTATCTGAAGAGCCACTTACTACTGGCATATTACCGTTTAAAAGGAAAATATTAATTACGTGCAGGTGCTCCAGTCTTCGTTGCATTTTCTGTGATTCACAACATTACCTTTGAACAAAAGAGTAAGAGGAACGGAAGGGAGGATATTAACTCGGGTAACCAAGGATTTGGTAAGCTGGAACTTGGTGTCTTTAACACTTTAGCCTTGGAGCAAAAATGTACACCCTGTACAGGCTGAGCTGACTGATGAGGCAGGTGCTCCAGGGTACGTGCTACCGGGAGGTAAGTAACAAACACATTCCGCAGCTATTACCAGAAGTGGGGTTTCAGGATATGCAGACTGGTTTCACAAAAAATATTAGCGGTCTGTTGGTGACAGACAATTTGAGGAATTCAGCGCTGCCCATTACAGACTCCTCAGATCGGCACTTAACGAGAATTAATAAAACGTTTTTTTTTTTTTTTATATATATATATATACACACACACACACACACACACACCTATGTTCAAAAAAATGCATACAGTTAAAATATCAAATTAGTGATCCGGTAACAACACTGTTCAAAACCAATCTCTTTTGTATGAACATTAAAATAAATGCACACTTTTAAAAGCATTTCTTTTTAGTGCTTCCAAAGCACAGCGTGTGCCAAGGCAAGGCCACCTGAAGAATCCCCGTCCTCCTCACGGGATGAAAGAGAACTGAAGTCAGGGACCTGGGAAGCCTCAGGTGCGCTTTCATAATGTCTGCAGATAAAAACAGAAGAGAGTCTGAGGTAGATTGTTTAGTAACCACCAAGTGGTAACAGTCACAGGGCTGTCTTTAGCTTTCATTAACACAACAGCAGTTTCTTTACTCTCGATCTATGCTGAATCTCAAGTTTAAAGGCATGGCTAGCAGTTCTCGGGAACAAGGCCCTCGTCTCTGTGCTGGCAACATGCAGTATTACCAGTGCAGGTGTTTCTGGGAGTTTTGGTTGGTTGGTTGGTTTTTTATTGGGGGGGGGGGGGGGGGGGGGGGGGGGGGGGGGACACAACAGATGGGATCTCTCCACAATGCAGACACTGTGTGCATTTGACAGTGCCCCATTTTAGTGCGATCCACTGCCTATTGCACGTAAAACGGCTAATGACAGTATTCAAGTGAGTAAATTCTCACCACCTGCAGGAGGGGCAGCAATGGTTATTTTTTTCAGCCTGTTGAGCAAAGAGCACCCTCCACAGGAAAAAAGCCACACCTTTCGTAGCACGTCCTTAAGGTTACAGCCCAGCTTCTGCCGATAGAGGTTCGTAAAGTTAAAGCTCTGCTGCTTCTTCTCGGACTCTGACAGTAAGATCACTTGACCGCCAGGATGGCGAGGGCAACAGCTACGTCCTCTTCCACTCTTCTGCGGCACAGCAAACTCATTCCCGGTCCGTATTCCTCTGGCTGGTACACTATTATCTACCGTTCACCTGATTAACTCTGTTGGGTAGGCTGTTGAACTCTAGCTCCTCTAGCGTTCTCTCTAAGTGCTGTATTAAGACACGATTTTTAAACCTAGGGAAGTAATTTCATTTCTTCTTCCAAAAACAGCAGTTAAATAACTCAGTATTATTTGGCCACGACAAACAGTATTAGCGGAGGCTCTCTGTTTCCAGCATGGAAGAGCTTCCCTCATTTCTGACATCAGAATGGCAAATTTAATTTGATACAGCCATCTTTCCCCAACCCACGCAAATTCTGGGTCTTTCTTCCATAACCACCCGTATCTTTCTATTTCACACTTCAGCTCTAGGTAACGACCATTTACTTCAGAAAATACAACGGCAGTTTGACCGCTGAAACTGTAATAATTTAAGTATGTCAAAACAAAACACTTGTTTTGGAAAAGACTGAGATTTGCTATCATGAACAACGTTAGCGTTTAACTCCGAATCATTCGTATCTATACAAACCTTGCTCCTTCCCTTATAGCAAATTCAATGAAATACTTCTGAGTTTCCATCCGTCCTTGTACGTACCTCCTCAAGAAGAGAGAAGATTTTTTTCACGATCTTAAACAAGAGATCCAAACAGATATTAGAAACAGATCTTGTAAATGCATTTTCAGTAAATCTCAACAGCCAAAGGAAAAACAACAAAGCCTAGAGTTTCCCATTTCTGCATACAGTAATGCACGTAAGAAAAAAAAGCCAGCATACCAATAATTTGAAGTGATATCGATTAGCTGATATTCAAATGTAACGCTGAATTTTCTTCTCTTAAAAGAGCAGTATCTAGAAACACCTGCCCTTGGAAAATGCAGACTAGGTTTAATCAGCAGAGAAGCCTTGTATCTCCACGAACACGCTGCCATGATCAGCAGTTAATAGAAACAAAGGGATACCGAGCCATGTTTCAACCTAGAGCTGTCATTTTTGAAAGCAGAGGTTTAAGATAACTACTCTTTACAAGATGACCGATCTATGTGGAGCATGAGCACGATTGTCTCGTATAAAGTTTAACAAAAAAAAAAAAAAAGTAGCGCAAAAGAATGAACCGGACACCTTAGATGTGAAACAACAGTATTTTTTCATTGGTTTCTGTGTTTTCTTCTCTGAAGCAACTATGAAAACACGAATGGTGCTGTGACTAAGCCTGCTTAAGAGTGCTGCAGTAAGGACGGTGAGGATATAAAGTTGGACTGTGAATACATGTACTTACTTTCTTGTTCTTCCACTACTTGTACACGAGTAATCAAAAATCATTCCAAATCTGAGGTTTTATTTTCAAAATAGATCCTCATTTCAAGAAAAAGTCTTCTGTACCCCTAGCCTATTTTTAATACACTAATAAAGAACTTACTTCTTCCACGTTTGCAAACCTCTTTCACCACTCTGATTTTAATACCAGCATCGCTTCCCTCCAACATTGTAGGTGTTATTTTAAATCAATTTGGCACAGATTCAGAAGTAGACTCCATCACTCGTTTTTGGTCATCTCCAGCCACGCTGTAATTTAGAGGCCCTCGAACAAGTGCATTGGTACCAGGTTTACGATCCAAGCCATCTTTGCATCATTTAAGCAATTGAACTCATCATGTAGAGAGTCTAAGTCACCAGGTGACATTTCATCCTCTCCCTTAACAGCTGGAACCGAAGAAGCCATTTGCACAGACAAGCCATCAATTTGCTCTTCCAGCAACTGACAGTTTTCTGCTTTCTTCTCTCCATTACCATCTTGGACAGTACTGATACCAGTGTCTGAAAATTAAGAAGGAGCTTAGTAGTGCATATAACTGCAGGATCAAAAAACACAGAAGGACATTATTCTGCATCCCTTCTTGTTGAAAGTACTGTGGAGAGAGTTACTCAGCACTGTCAGATCACTTCAGTAGTTTTATTCACCCTTTGACGCAACCACAGGAATACCTCCTTTTGGGCTGCTACCGTCTCATATGACTGTCGTGAAGTTATTTGCTGTATTCCCATTTCAGTGACTAAAGCAAACTAAAGTTTCCCCTCCTTCCCCCAGTTCCAGCAAATTTTTCTTTCGACTCTGCTGCAACAGGTGGGTAAATTACTATTTGTGAGAAATTTAAATTTTTTTTTTTTTTTTTTACACACTTTCCTTCCCCACTTCTCCCTTCCCCACTATAGAATACACAAATGAGAATTAAAAGCTGAAATGAAATCCTTGCTACCGCCAAACCATCGTGGTGAAAGGTTTCAGCACTTTTTAGAAACAGTTCCAAATTATTGCTCATTCAGGACTTCGTTACCTATAGCAACAGCCTGTTTGTCTAAGCCGACCAAAGAAATTCAGTCCCAATTAACTCTAAAACTTACGTGTCCTTTTGAATTAACACGGAAAGCACGGAGACCTTTTTTTTTTTTTCCTGCACACTATGTCCATTTATGACCACACAAGTTCCTGTACTACAACAACTCCAACACACCTTTATTTGTTGGCATGCCTTTGAGGTTCAGATATGGTGACGGAGATCCAGCAGCACAGGGTGGCCCTTTCCCACCAACATGGTTTGTCACAACAGTGACTGTGGCCGTCGCAATAGCGGCGACGTGCTACGCCTTCTCTCTTTAGTGATGCTGGAGTATTGGGCTCTCCAGGACGCTTGATCTTATTCTGAGGCCCAGCAACAAATTTATCTGCTTCATCTATCATCGTACCCTGAAAAGACTTTTTTTTTTTTTTTTTTAATATAAGTAAAAAACAATTGCTTCGTCAATTCACTACCAGAGTATTTGCCTCCGTGTTACAATTCAGTTACTTTTCAAATAATGATACAGCAGATAGCAAGACTTCTCCTACCTTCTCATCCTGTTTGAACAGACTGCCAAGTGTATGAAGAAGCCTTTTTGGTTGATCTGGATCAATCTCCCGAAGGGGTGAAGGCATCATTTTCAACTACTCCTGATGATTTCCCCTTTGAGCAACAGGAACGCCGTGAAGGCAGTCTGCAGCAGAACAAGGTATCTAAATTTAGTCTACCTTAAGACTAAGGAAATACAAGCCTCGCATGCTTCCATTTCCAGTGTTAGCATTTAAGATCTAGAAATCACTATTTCCTCCCTCTACAAAACAAAGGAAAAGCAAAAGGCAAATAAAGCCCCTCTTTCCTTTCACCATCACTATAAGAACATCTACTGCATCCTGTTGCACAGGAAAGCTCACCCATGAAACTGAATTTTCAAATTCCAAGCACGCACAACATGTTTTGTGACAGAAGGCAGAAATTTCATTCTTTTCCTTCGGAATCTAGGGAAGGACGACTGACCCAAGAAACGATGCAAAGTCTACTTCCTCTCCCACACCGAGGACAGAAACACTACTTAGGTGAATTAAATAGCTGTACCAGAATATTAATAAATAATTGTGTCCATTTACCTTCATCCTGCCCCACGATATCCCTGTGTGTTTTCAGAAGATTGGTTCTCATTCCGGTTAGCTGATCTAGAAGATTGTGACAAGACATATCATATGCATTTCTGAATGCCCGTGGCTTCAAATCCTAGTTTTATAATAAAACAAGTAACTTTCAGTTAACCCGCGAGTTCTCACGCACAAAGAAATTGCTCTGTGGGCTGTACTACCGTTAACTACTAAAAAAACAAAACAAAACAAAAAAAAATTCCAAAACAACTTCAGACATTCTGAACGTATTCTGAAACAACTTTCTTTCCATCTCTCCGGAAAGAGCTTTCCTCCTATCTGTGACAAAGGAAAAAAAAAAAAAAAAAGTTGTGATCGCGGGAGTCGTTACACAAAGCCACACTCTGTGAATTCACTACTACAGTTAAGATCATTTTTAGTCAAAAATACCTCGGCAGCAATGCTATCACTGCAAACATAGCGTTGCCAAAAAAAAAAAAAAAAAAAAGAAATTCAACTCAAGATATAGGAGAGGGCAAGCTAAAAGCACAAATAACATGACCGATGGAGGCTGCAACAACCACCTGGTAGATGGTTGTCCACAGCCCTCGGATTGCATGGTCGTCTTTCCTGACAAACGAATACTGGAAGAACAGAAAAGATACACCGTGTGTCCGCAAAAGCCTTCGGGGAGACTACTGAAAGGAAAACCAAACCAAAAAACTAGGAACAGCAAGTGGCGTATACGTCAGTTTTGTTAACAGAGCACCACTAATGTACCAGGAATTTCCACATTCTTCGCCCCTCCTCTACCTTGAAAATGTCACCCAATTCTGTCAGTGTCTTCACCATCAGCATTTATTTATTTATTTCGTTTTTCACGTGGACATCCGAGGAAAACATTGAGTACCCTGTCATCGAGGAAGAAGAGGAGAGGGGGGAAAAAAAAAAAAAAAAAAAAGAGAGATGAGGGGGGAAGAAGCACTGCCATTCCTTTCCTCGGTAATGCGAGCAAAAAGCTCAGGCGCTCAGCAACAATGTGCTTTGAAAGATAAAACACAGAAGAAACTGCACGTTATTTAGTCTCAGCTACAGAGTCACGTGTATTTGTACCTGCTCATTTATTCATCTGCCAGTGTATTTTAGTACAAACGCTACAGAACATAGAAACCGCAAGGTTACTACTACCTTTTGTGACCGACGCGATCTTTGGCAGGAACAGCTATCGAAAAAGAACCAACAAAATCCCCTTCGTCGACAGCCATCCGAACCTTTATCGTCTAACAGCAGTCCTACAAACATCCCCTGGGATGCTCAACTCCTGAAACTTTCTGTTCAACTTGAGGCAGAACAAGCCCTTACCCTGGGCACCTTCACCCAGCTCTCCACTGCTAGCAGAGTAGCACCCTGATACTGTCCAGGACGCGCTGCAGCAGCCTACTCGCTTACGCGTATTTACTGCAGCCTGGTTCGAGACGCGCACAGAGGGACCCACGAAAAATCCACCCTTTCCTTCAGAGAAGTAAATACATACATACATACGGACGACACGGTAAGGAAGAAAAGCTGAACACACAGCATGCGGTCCTTTACCGTGGGGCAGATCCAGCATCAGCACAAGGAGCTTTGGGGCACGTGAGCGATCATCTACACCGGCCATCGCGACAAGCCAAACTCACGCACACGAGCCTCGACCTAAAAACACAGAACACATTAAGTTCCTTTATAGCTTATGGAAGTAACAACCAGCATCTTAGATGCAGTTGGATAGTTGGATTGCATCAGCTTAGGGACTGCCTCCTTCAAAACGCACAGGGGGGTGGGGAAACCAGTCTTGGAAACCTGTTGCCTAACAGGAAGGAGACTGTTGTCTTCTCCTCCATAGGTGACGTTCTTCCAAGCATCGTCCTGCTCCTGGATTTTACCAGCCGCGACGGGATGGTCCTACCGGCGTGAGTCGGGAACGCTTCCCACGGGGTTTCTGTGACACTGAAGTAAGTTTTCCGCAGGTACAAGTAACGCAGCACGAGACGGCAAGGAAGCTAAGGCACCGTCTGCAGCACAGCACGTGTGCGATATTGGGCCTGAGGGGACCAGTCAAAGCCTGCAGTAATCGCTGAACAGGTGGGCAAGCAGGGAGCCCTACGGGAAACAAAGCTCACGTTCTGCAAAGCTCTTTTCCCGTCAAGAAGACGGCCTTTTCTATTCAGCGCATTTACTGAACTTTAGGCTACTTCCCATTCGCTTTGGCAAGTTAGCCTTTGCGTAAGCCAAGAGGTTTTAAACTGCCAAGCACCACTGATGGTTCTTGTTCTCCAACAACAGGGAATTTCAATCAGGGCACTCGTTAACAGGAAAGCCTGGCTCTGTTTCACACAAATCACGTACCTAAACCACGGAGACAGGAGTCTGCAGGAAGAACTCTTTAAAAGGTGAACTTAAAGAGAAGGATACTACTCATTTTTCCACAACTTCTGCAAGGACTGCGGCAAAAAAAGGCTGAACCAGGGACGTCTCTATCATCATCCCCTCTAGAATTCAGCAACTCCATACAGTTATGGGGCAAATACCACAGCTGCAGCGCAAGACAAACAAAGACCTCGAAGGTCACGTTTCTGCCTGCGTACCGAGTTCCGCTGGGAAGACCCCCCACCTCTGGAAAGACCCCCAGCCGCTCAACTCCCAAGCAACGTTGCCACGGCCAGTGCTTACGCAGAGTTTTGCTCTCTCTCGCTGCTCAGTACAGGCCCAAGGCCTCCTTTATTGCACACAGTTCAAGCAAAACTCTTGGGACATAACCAAGAGACAGACAGACAGACAGACAGAAATTGCCTCTCACGTCTGTCCTCACTGACCGCAACCAGCGTCCTGGAAAGCCCCGCAAGCACCGGTCTATTCCTAGGACAACTCCGAAAGCTGAGGCGGGACAAAGTTTAGCCTCTCGTACCAAAGACTGAGCAACAGACAGAGCCTGACAGGCCAGTTCATTCTAGGTCTAAGAGGCTACTACGACTCGGCAGGCACTACGTGCCTTCCTTCCCTTTGCGCTTCCCAGCGCCGAGCAGCTCGCGCTTCCGCAAATTCAATGAAGCCTTGGAGCCGGGGCTGCAGGAAGCTTACGAGCACGCCTTGATTCCACCCCGAGGTCGCTGCGACTTACCTGGGCAGTCGGGACGGACGGGCTGCTCTCTCTCCTGAGAACCCTGCGACCGCAGCACGCCAGCTGCGGCTTTCCTCGCTTTACCCGGTGCGCCACCTTCGCTCGGCAACAAACCCCGCAGGGGTCCTAGCGGCGGGGAGCTGCTTCTGCCCCGGTGAACCGCAGCACAAGGAGAGAGCCGGCTGTCAGGACGCAGGGAGAGGAAAGCCTCCGAGGCGCGGCGCGGCGCAGCCCAACGATCAAGCGCAGCGAGGACCCGCGCCCGGCCTCAACACCCCCCGCCCCTCCCGGCCCGACGCTCCGAGGAGGCACCCCCGGAGGCTCTCGCTCGCCTCACCGCCGGCAACCGCGCTCGCCGCCAGCGGCAACCTGCGCCTCCCGGCGCGCACGGCCCGGCCCCGGCCCGGCCCCGGCCCGGCCGCGCAGCCCGGAGCCCACGTGGCCGCCCGGCAGCGCAGAACTACAGCTCCCAGCATGCCTCGGGACGGAGCACTCCAGCCAATCCAGAGGGGCGTCGGCCACGCGCACGCAACGGCACCTCCTCCTGCTGCCCTCTCTGCCCCCCCCCGCCGCCGCAGCCGCCCCCCTCTCCCCTGTCCCCTCTCCCCCAGCCCCCCGAAGCCGCCCCAGCTCCTCTCGTGCTCCGAGCATCTCCAGCATTTCAGGAACTGGAACCCTGGAACCGCTGACGTCTGGCACGTGTCAGAAACGTGGCAGGAGACGTACTCTGCTGTCGCAAGGCACTTGCAAAGCCGGCCCGACAGCTGAAGCAGACTCACACAGTCCACCGAGCAACTCGGGGCCCCCACTGCTGTCCACTCACCCTCATGCTTCGTTCAAGCTTCCGTGCCTACGCCCTGAGCTACAAGAAACAAAGAGAGAAGGTCACATCCACAATGGATACGCAAACAGTGCGGCACATGCAGAGGACTCAAACACAGAGACCAGAGCCAGACAAATAAAACAAACAAACAAACAAACAAACTGAAGTCCACAAATGCCACAAGGCCATGAATGCATAGCAGCCCCGGCAGGGGTAATGGCAGACATACCCTTTGCAGATGAAAAAGGTGACCCTGCTCAGTCTCTTGGTAATACTGCACCAACACGGTCCAGCCTCTTGTAGCATGTCATCAAGCTGGTTTTAGTCCTCTGGAGAGTTACACAAGTGGGTTGATTCATCTAGAGATTAAAATACAGATCAAACACAGGAGCGTATCCCACCATCCCAAAAAAAAAGTGAGCCAGCAACCTCTGCTACATATCCCTCTATGAAGTGAATTCCAAGCCCTTAGAATTCCAGAAATCCATAGACTCCAGCCTGCCTAGAGAACCCGGCAACTGACTGAAGGAAAAACAAAGCACTTACCCCCAAAGAGCAGCCCAGGCAGAAGGAGCTCTCTGACGGCATACTTGGGGCTCATATACCTTTTGGTCCCACCCAGCACCCAAACCCAATCACCTGGGAAAGGGGAGGGGCAAAGCACATGAAAGTAGAAAGAGGAGGAGCAGCAGCTGTGGTTTATTTACTTATTTATAAGGCTTAGCTCAACAGCATGCAGAGGGCAGACAGGAGAACTGGGGTGTTTCTAGAAGCAACAATCCCCATGCTTTCGCTGCAGCTTTGAATATTGAAAGGACAACACAACCAAGCAAGTAACTGAAGCTTTTTCAGCTCGAATTAGCTCAAACTTTTATTTACGCAGAAAGAAAAATCTAGGAGCAGAACAGATTATACGCCAACAAAATCAATTCCGTTCCACTCGCAGCAAAAATCACTTCCTTCAGCAGGCTATCTGAGAACCAAAAGGCTATGCTGATGGGTCAAAACACACTACAGGACACTGGGGCCGGGCCCTCCGCTGCACCCACTTAAAACCCATCCCTACACTCACCAAGGTGCAACCCCAACCCGAACACAGACGCAGCATTTCAGCCTCAACACAGTTTCCAGAACTGCTGGAAAGCAAGCTTCATCCTCAGCGAGGCGTGCTCAGGCTGCACAGGAGGGGGCTTCGGGCACCTCTTTGCCTACCGAAGAAGACCGCCATCAGCACCTGCTTTGTTCCGATCCTAAAGGCTAACATCACAGCCCACGTCGCCTGGGACACCTGATAAACAGAAGAGAAAGCAGCCATACCGTTTTCAAGCCGTCCCTGCACGTGTCGCTCCTCGATGATCTGCAACCTCCTCTCAAATCCTCAACCGCTTCTGTGGAGAGCCTGCCATGGCACCTGCAAAGCAAGACCCTTCGCAGTCACCTCGTGCTACTTGGCAGTTCTGCTCCAATCCAGCTCACAAACAGCCCGCCCTTCCCGTGCTGCTCTTCAGAGTGCAGCTTGGCCCCTCTGAGCCTGTGCGACACACCTGTGAAACAAAAAGAAAAGCATAGGCTGAAGCAGCATCCAAAGCCACAGCACAGCTGGGACAGTTACTCTCATCTGCTCCCTAACCTCTGCTCCCTCACCTGCCCTCGAGGCAGATGCTTCCATCTGCTCTCTTAGGCCAGCTACAACACCCCTGAAATATCAACAGGATTTTTACTGTACTTTGTGCAGTTAAGTAACTGCAGTGACAACTGCACCCCTAAAGTACCTGCTACATCTGTTCATCGCTCACCTTGCCAAAAGCAGCTCCGGTCAAGTCCCGCGTTGTACACTGTGTTTCAGCTTTAACAAATGAAAACGGTCACAAGATAATCATTCAGCTGCCAGCATTAGCACCCATCCCTCAACAACACAAAGGGACCCCGCTTACAATATTATCATTTCAAAACAGCAGCCCCCATACCTCAGCACACCTCAGAAGTAGACCAAGCCAGTCACCGAGCTGCCTACGGAGCGCTGAACAGTTCCGGAAGGAGCTCTTTCCTGTGACAGGTTCCTCCAAAGGTTTACGCTCTACTGGGGACAGGAGAGAAATAAAAATAAAAGTTTCAAAAACCCCTTATCTGTAAGCTTTCAAGATTCCACAGACCTCCTCCTCAAGCACACCGTTCAAGCACTATGCGAGCAGCTGCTCACAAGCAGCTCAACTCTTCCCCCCCACACGCACATCTGACAAACACCACAGAGATGACTGTGCCTGCTGCCCTTCAGTACGTGCGCAGAGGCAGACCAGATGTCTTCGCCAACACAGTCCGGACAATGTATTAGCACACCCATGCACTGCCACGTTAGCTGTCATCACTAACTGCCAGGCAGGACAGCTCCAGACCAAACACATACACACACAGCCACGCCACAAACACTACAAACAAAACACACAACACAAGGCGCAAGAAAAAGTGACCCCCGGAGGGAAGCCCTATGGCAACAGCAAGTCACAACAGGTGCTCTGCACCAGACCCAAGGAGAGACTCAAATGTCACGACACGCGACTGGAAGACACTGCCAGAACTGGGGTGATGGAGGCCTAAAAAGCCTTCCTTCAAGACAAGAGACCAGAAGGATGGGGACTGAAAACCCCATATGATTCAAAGATCGAAGCCGAAATTCCTTTAAGCGGTATATTCTTTATTGCAGCGCTGGATGCACGGGGGGATCTCTCCACCTATCGTGCATACCCAAAGCAGAAAGCAGTCTTGAATTTATACAATCAATCTATCAATATTCTACCGGCGCCTATACATATTCATTGCCTACCCCCGCCTTCCCTCGCTTCTCATGCTAATTAGCCTTTTGGCACCTTGCGCCTGAGTAGAGCCTCCCAAGAACTGTGGGCAGGGGCCTTTGGGACGTGGGCAGGGGTCTTTGGGAGGAAGACCCCGAGTCTTCCTCACATTGTACTTTTCACCTTTGGTCAGGAATCCGCTGAGTTGGCATGTTTCTTAATCGCAAGAGCTGGCTGTTGCTAATTCTTCCCTTTGTTGTGTCTTTATAATGAATTCCAACGTCCAGTTTTGAGATTTATAGTCCTTACATTTGTTTCTCTGTCCGTCTGCCGCTTCCTTATTGTGAGTTCCGGTGTCTTGTTTCGAGATATACAGTCCTTGTCTGGGGACTGTCCTTGCCTCCCCAATACCTCCTTAATCAATCCCCCTTTTTCTTTTCCCATGCAAATTCTTTTGCATCAGATGCTTTCATTATTTACAGTAACACAACAAAGCAGGCATCTAAACAACATGCACACAAATATTCCTAACACTACTAATGCGATTAGAGCAATGAACACTTGTTTCAACCATTGGAAATCGGGCAACCAGGAGGTTAACTTATTCCATATTTCACTAAAACTAAACTAAATATGAAAGATCATCTTTACTGATCTCATGTAGGATCCTTGTCTGCTTCCATATTTCTTCCAGGTCACTAGAGATCCTTCCACTCTGACTGCTTTCTTGCTTTTCTTTGGCTCCCATAAAAAGTAAAATGTGACAGATCAATAACAAAGCTCAGCTTCTTTGAAAGCATTTGAAAAAAGAATTTTAGATGTAGAGCTTAGGGATATGGTTTAGTGGGGACTGTTAGCGTTAGGTCAGAGGTTGGACTCGATGATCTTGAGGTCTCTTCCAACCTAGAAATTCTGTGATTCTGTGATCTACATACATACAACAACTTGTGTTTATTACTGTACAGACTCCCCCTTGAGTGGCCAATCACAAGTCTAGGGCCATCCGGTTTTGTAATACTACCTGTGATAAACTAGGTCTCTCTTCTTGTTGAGCCTTTATAGCATCCAGAATTTTGTTTTCTAACTTCTCTATAATTGCAGAAATATTAACTGTTGCCTTTTCCAATTCACTCACTCCTAACCATGTGATAAACCATCGCACAAAACTATGAAAAGGGGTGTGTCTCTCTATCAATGGATTGTTAATTTTTCCTCTGATTCTCCGGATATGATTTCTCAAGTAGGCTCGAGGCACTACATCGTGTACTGTCATACTGGGGACTACCGCTCCAAGAGTGCAAGTTCCCTTCCAATTCTCGGGCAAGACCTTATGGGCTGTATCATTGCATAGCCAATACCACCCTTTTCCTTCTGGTACTGGCCAGCTGGTTGAATTTGCCCAACTGCTAGTTGTACTAATATCAATTGTTCAATTACAAGATGTCTGATTCCCCACGTAAGTAGTACCTGTATTTATACAATCCTGTTTTCCCATACCCTTAGGCGGGTTACACCTTTGTACGCATACATAGTAAGATTCCAACGGCACAAAGCTACTAACTTCTAGTTCCAAAACTTCTTCGTATTTTCGACCCCAAGATGCGTTTTCCCACAAATTAGTCCAAGATAAGTTTGCAGGCGAGGGTATCCCGATTAACGATACACCCTTATTCCCATGCTGTGGCAGATGGGTGCATACCCAACAGTTCGTCTTATTGATTACTTGAGATATTGTTTGTATCAGGGACAGGTGTGAGTTCTCATCCCAAGCTGCCCACCCCAAATCCAAGAACCACACCCCTGCAATCATTAGGATCTGGAAAACCATAATTTTGTTGGTCCAATTGGAGTGGTGGTCCATATCCTCGCCGGGGCCTTCTTTACCCTTGAATTGTGGATCCAAACTGCTTGCTCCTTAATCTTAATGGCCGTGTGTGTTGTCAGTAATACCTGGTATGGTCCCGTCCACTTTCCTTCCATTTTTCCTCTAGGGGTTGTCCTGAAAAAGTCTTTTTATTTATATATACACACACACACACACACACACACATATATATATATACACACACACATATACACACACACAATCCCCGAGCTTAAAGGGGTGGATTGGTTGATCCAACCCTCTAGCCTTGGTCCCTAAAACAAATTTATGTACTTTATTTAATTGTTTCTGAAGTTCAGTTATATAAGCATATAAATATTCTGATCCTAACTGTGTTAGGTCCTCTCCACTAAATAGAAATTGATACGGCCTTCCATATAAGATTTTGAAGGGACTCAAATTACCTTTTATTCTAGGTTTAACTCTGATTCCAAGTAATGCTAAAGGGAGGGATCGAGGCCGTGACAAGTTAGCTTCTTGTCCAATTTTAGCTGTTTAATTAAATGGTTACCTGTCTGCGGTCTATAAGAGTATGCAGCTGTCTTCAGAATCTTACTTGTCTGTTGTACTACTTGCACACAAAAATGTGAAACTCTGTCAGAAGACATTGCTACTAGAATCCCAAAGCATGGTATTATTTCGTTTAACAAGACTTTAACCACCTCTCTTGCTTTGTTTGTTCAACAGGGAAAGGCTTTGGGCTTTCCTGAAAACGTGTCAGTCAGAACCAGTAAATAACGATACCCCCCTTTTCTAGGGAGTTCTGAAAAATCAATTTGCCACTGTTGCCCTTAATAATTTACTTTACCAATTATTCCCAATTTTATTCTATTCTCGGTATTGGGGTTATCGTGTAAGCAAATGCTACGTTGTTGAGTTACTTGTTTTATTGTTGTATATAAATTTCGTCCCACTAATGTCTGACTCAGGCTCTTATGCAGTGTGCCAGCTCCCCGGTGTGTTTTATCATGTTCTGTTAAGAACTATGGGCCATGTCAAATTAGAGGGTATTATTATGCGGTTATCGTTTAAATATACTCATCCATCTGATTTCGTTTTACCTTTCAAATCTTCAATTAATTTTAAGTCTTCTTTTGTGTAATTTGGATATAGTTTGGATTTTACTGTCTGGTATCAAAGACAATGCCTTCACCTCGGTTATTTCAGCTGCCTGCTTAGCCTCTGCCAATCGATTTCCAATTTCAAAATCAGTGTTCCCCTTTTGGTGTCCCCGACAATGCATGATAGCTACCTTTTCTGGTTGTTTTACAGCCTCTAACAATTTTAAAATTTCTTCAGCATACTTTATGTGTTTTCACTGAGCAGTCAGCAATCCATGTTCTTTCCAAATTGCTCCATGAGCACGTACCACGCCAAATGCATATTTAGAATCTGTCCAAATATTTATTTTCCTTCCTGCTGCTAGTTCCAGTGCTCATGTAAGAGCAATTATCTCTGCTTTCTGGGCGGACGTCCCAGGGGGTAATGGTTTGGACTCAATTACCTGTTGAGTGGTTGTAACGGCGTACCCTGCCTTATGTTGTCCTTTTTACACAAAGCTGCTTCCATCAGTATATCAAGATTCGTCAGCATCTTCTGAAGGTCCTTCCTTAAGATCAGGTCGACTAGAATACAGTCTCCATTGTTTTTATGCAATCATGGGTTATGAGTTCATCCAGAGTTCTGCTAAGGAAAGAAGCTGGATTTACGATGTTAGTGACCACAATTTCCACATCATCTTGTTCTACTAATATTGCTTGATATTTTAAAAACCTCTGTGGTGAAAGCCAATGGTTTCCTTTTTGTTCCAAAACTGCTGAGACCTTATGGGAGACTAACACTGTCATTCTCTGTCCCATTGTAAACTTCCAAGCTTCTTGTATATTGATAACAGCTGCAACAGCCCAAAGGCATCCGGGCCATCCTTTACTTACTTCATCTAATTGTTTAGAGAAGTAAGCTACTGCTCGTTTATAGGGACCCAATCTTTGTGCTAGTACACCCAAAGCTATCCCTTGTCTCTCATGAGAGAACAACCAAAAGGGTTTTGAGAGATCCGGTAATCCCAAAGCCAGAGCTTGCATCAATTCTCATTTAAAGGCTTTTCGTGCTTCTCCAGTCCAGACTAACTTTGACTGATTACTCTTTATCAATTCATATAGAGGCTTTACCATTAGTCCATAATTATAAATCCAAAGGCGACACCAACCTGTCATTCCTAAAAAGGTTCATAGCTCCTTTACCGTTTGGGGTTCTGGAGTCCAGCAAATGACTTCCTTACGTTCAGTTCCTAGTTCTCGTTGTCCTCCCGAAATTTCAAATCCCAAATAGGTCATGCATTGTTGAACTAGCTGGGCTTTCTGTTGAGAGACTCGATATCCATTTAAACCCAGAAAATTAAGGAGACTTATAGTCCATTGAATACAACTCTCTTTAGTTTCAGTAGCTATTAAGAGATCATCTACATATTGTAACAAAGCCCCTTCAGTGTCCAGAGGCATCCAAGTCTCGAGTTCCTTTGCTAATTGGTTTCCAAAAATGGTGGGGCTATTCTTGAATCCTTGAGGTAGTACTGTCCACATAAGCTGTGTCTTTCTGCCTGAGTCATGGTTTTCCCATTCAAAGGCGAATAGGTTTTGGCCTTCTGTGGCTAAGGCTAGGCAGAAGAAGGCATCTTTTAAATCCAGTACAGTAAACCAAACTTGACTATTCTTTAATTTAGTTAGCAAAGTATAAGGGTTTGCCACTACTGGATGTATATCCTCGGTGATTTTATTTACGGCTCTCAAATCCTGAACTTGCCTATAGCTTTTTCATCTGCCTGTTAAAAAGGCAGATATGGGTGTATTGTATTCCGATTCACATTCAACCAATAATCCATACTGTAGAAATCTATCAATTATTTCTTTAATTCCTTTCCTATCTTCCATCCTCAAAGGATATTGCTTAACCTTAACGGGTTTCTCTCCTGGCTTTAATTTAATAATTATTGGGGTCACATTTTTAGCTCTTCCAGGGACTTTGGTGGCCCAAACTCCTGGATATACTTGATCTGTGATCTCTAAGGGTATTTCACTTTTAGGGTCAGTTTGTATTAGTGACAAGCTCAACACATTCATTAGTTGTTCTTCTCCTATCCTTAATTCCATTTTCCCTTTTTCAAAGACAATTTCTGCTCCTAATTGCTCTAATAAATCTCTACCTAAGAGTGCCCATGAGGAGTTAAGCATATATAGAAATCTGTGTATGCCCCATTGTTTCCCTAACTTGTACTTCAAAGGTTCACAAAAATATGCCTTTTCAGGTTGATCAGTTGCACCTTTTGCCCTAACATAATCATTCCATAAAGGCATTAATACTTGATTTAGAACCGAATACGTTGCCCCCATATCAACAAGAAATTTCACTTCCATTCCGCCCCTAACTTCATTATAACCAGTGGAGGATCTGCTAGGGTAGATTCCCCAGGTCCCCGTTATTCCTGTTGAAATCAGGGGCCGATGATTACCCTAGGAAAAGGCTAGTCAATTTGTCCTACAAAGCTAGGTCCAAATCATTTTTTTGCTTGTTTTGTTTTTCTTCCATTACATTTCAGAGTTGGTCCAAAAATTCCATAGGGGTTTCTTTTGGACCTTGTCGGAAGCATATTCTCAATTCCCAATTCAACCAGATTTTAGTATTTACTTAACTGTTCATAATTTTCAGGATGATTAGGGTCTCAGTAGGGGTCTGTCAGGGGAATGCAGTTGTTCACAATTCCCTGAGCAGTCCCATTGGCAATCTGAGCTCGCACATGAACTCCGGTTTTCTGTTTCCATGACAACTGTCTTGGACCCATCATGATTCCTTTGCCCCAGAGGGCTAACACCCCTGATTTTGAGATCTCAGCCTCGGGCTGAGGCAGAACTATTAACATTCCTACATCCTCTTTCCCTGCTCATTCAACTTCAAACACCTTTAACACTTTCAACAACCCTTTTAACAATTCCTTTATCTTTCTCCAGCCTGTACTTTTCTAATGCCAACATCAAAGGCTCAGTCAGGGGCCAACTTAATTCCGTACCTTTTCCCTCCAAGATGCTGAAACAACATCAGTATCCAACATTTCATCCTGTTCTCCTTCTCAAAAACAACATTGACTATAATATGGTATTATAATTATTAGTTCCATTTAGGGGCCACTTTTCTCCACATTCCAGCTTATAAAGCAGCCACCATTGATAACAATATTTTATCAATGTTTACCTGTTCACGTTTCCAGCAGCAGATCCTCCAATATCCTTCCAATGACTCAAAACACGTCCTAAAGGGCTTTTCTTTAAAATCCCACCACTTTGCTGTTCTCCCATTTTCCCAGTTCACACTTTCAGAATACACTTATCACTTATCATAGAATCATAGAATCATAGAATCATAGAATATCCTGAGTTGGAAGGGACCCTTAAGGATCATCAAGTCCAACTCTTGACACCGCACAGGTCTACCCAAAAGTTCAGACCATGTGCCTAAGTTCACAGTCCAATCTCTTCTTAAATTCAGACAGGCTCGGTGCAGTGACCACTTCCCTGGGGAGCCTGTTCCAGTGTGCAACCATATGCACTTATGAAATGCAGCATGCAGGTATCTTTCTATAGCAACGCCAAGAACCTACTATTATTTCCAAGAATATAGCCAAAATCACAATAACAATAATCAGAGTCAAATTCCATATGCGATGAGTCAGAAAACCAAAATAAGTAACACTATAACAAATGAACCTTATAAGCAAATTTACCAGGTTCCAAATGGCAATTGAATGCCAACAAAATCAAACGTACATGTATACTTAAGGTGGTAGCCACAAAAGTATACACCACTCTGCAGACCTTTTATCTTCTGACTTATGGGCGGTTTCAAATGACCGGTCTACCAAACAAACAAACCAAAACCAAAATAAAGAATACTGTCACTTACAGCAATGGGGTCCTTGTCTGCCTCCACAGCGATCCGTTGAGTCAAGGAGTCCCTCCGAGAAATCCCAGAGGTACCCTAGGGAGTCCCATTCCCAGCAGGTCCTGCAGTCCGGCAGAGTGGGTGTCCCATCTGGGGTGCCAGATTGATTCAAAGAACAATGCCAAAATTTCAAAGTGACAAGGTATCTTTTATTATCAGCACTGGATGCATGGGGGATCCTTCCGCCTAATGTGCATGTTCAAAGTGACAAACTATCTTGTATTTATACAGCAAAACAATAACCGTAGGTCTTCCTCATGGTGTACTTTTCACCTTTTGCTAAAGAATGCCGAGTTGGCTGAATTGGTTGTTTTTCCAAGCCGCAGGAATGCCAAGTTGGCTCAAGTTAGCTCAAGTTTCAGCATAACTGAAGGTCAACAGATAACAAGATGTTATATATTTTGTTCTCATTACATTTTTAGCTACAATCACAGAATCACAGAATTTCTAGGTTGGAAGAGACCTCAAGATCATCGAGTCCAACCTCTGACCTAACACTAACAAGTCCGCCACTAAACCATATCACTAAGCTCTACATCTAAACATCTTTTAAAGACCTCCAGGGACGGTGACTCCACCACTTCCCTGGGCAGCCTGTTCCAATGCCTAACAACCCTTTTGGTGAAGAAGTTCTTCCTAACATCCAACCTAAAACTTTCTGGGCACAACTTAAGTCCATTCCCCCTCGTCCTGTCACCAGGCACGTGGGAGAACAGACCAACCCCCACCTCGCTACAGCCTCCTTTTAAGGTACCTGTAGAGAGCGATAAGGTCACCCCTGACCCTCCTTTTCTCCAGGCTGAACAAGCCCAGCTCCCTCAGCCGCTCCTCGTAAGACTTGTTCTCCAGACCCCTCACCAGCTTTGTCAGCCTTCTCTGGACTCGCTCGAGCACCTCAATGTCCTTCTTGTAGCGAGGGGCCCAAAACTGAACACAGTACTCGAGGTGCAGCCTCACCAGAGCTGAGTACAGGGGAACAATCACTTCCCTAGACCTGCTGGCCACACACTGTCAACCATCACTCCCAGGTCCTTCTCCACCAGGCAGCTTTCCAACCACTCCTCTCCCAGCCTGTAGCTCTGCTTGGGGTTATTGCGCCCCAGGTGCAGGACCCGGCACTTGGCCTTGTTGAACTTCATACAGTTGACCTCAGCCCATCGGTCCAGCCTATCCAGATCCTCCTGCAGAGCTTTCCTACCCTTGAGCAGATCAACACACGCACCTAACTTGGTGTCATCTGTGAACTTACTGAGGGTGCACTCAATGCCCTCATCCAGATCATTGATGAAGATATTAAAGAGGACCGGCCCCAGCACCGAGCCCTGGGGAACGCCACTAGTGACCAGCCTCCAACTGGATTTGACTCCATTCACCACAACTCTTTGGGCCCGGCTATCCAGCCAGTTTCTAACCCAATGAAGTGTATGCCAGTCCAAGCCAAGAGCAGCCAGTTTCTTGAGGAGAATGCTGTGGGAAACTGTGTCAAAAGCCTTGCTGAAGTCAAGGTAGACCACATCCGCAGCCTTTCCCTCATCCACCAAGCACGTCACTTTGTCATAGAAGGAGATCAGGTTCATCAAGCAGGACCTGCCTTTCATAAACCCATGCTGACTGGGCCTGATCACCTGCTTGCCCTGAAAGATTTATTCTATCCTAAAATGAGTTTATACAATGTCACCATAAACTCCTCCCAACTGTGCTTGCACAGTGCCTTCTGGTGGTGGTCGTTGGGGAGTCATGGGGATGAAGTCCGATAACTCCCCTTCATCACCACTAGCTGACCCCCTGCCTTGTACAGACTCAGCTGCTCCTTGGCTCTTGTCCAATCCACAAGGTTGGTCTCAAGTGGTTTTTGAGACAGGTTCCCCATTCTGTCTGGAATCATCCTCTGTGAGGGGCCCCGAGACTCCTTGTTTCAGTTAATTTGCACAGTGGTAAGCAAAGACACTTAGCAGTATCTATTTTAACGTGATTAAGCGAGCCCCCATTCTTCCATTCCTGGCTTTAATAATTACAATTGTTTTATTCAGAAATCATTAATGTGATTAAACAAGCCCCCATTCTATCCCTAGCTTCACTGTCATGACTAGAGGCTCTGTGGTTTTTGTTTTTACTGATTTTGCATTGCTCATCCTGTTTTTCTTACCTATCCTCCTTATTTTAGGACAGCAGGACCTTCCCCTTATCTTCTTAATATATTCCCTGCTGCTATTGAGATGGGAAAGATGCTAAAACTTATCCGAATTAGTATTTAGCTACATATATGGTAAAATATCCCAGTTATCGGGGATGTAAATGAGAACCTAAAAATATCATAATTATCCGGGATGTAGATGAGAACCTTACGAGAAGCACATGTAAAAAGCAGATATCACTCAAGGCCAACAGATAAGGGAAGAACAAACATCTCGTTAGGGAAGGATGAACAACTTGTTGGCAGAAAACAAGGCAAAGATAAGCAAAAAAGGCATAAATACCTACCAACAGAAGGTCAAAGTCCACAAAGGTAAAAAGTTGAACCTCCTCTTCCTCATTGCCTTCATCCTGAAAGACCCCTGCCCACGACCACCAGACTACATTGCACAGGCGCAACTGGGAGGAGATAAGGGAGGAGTATGGAAATGAGTATTTGGAAGAGGTCCACCTGTTCAGGGAAATTAATGAATATGCATTAGAGCTCATGTAAAATGGAATAGTATTCATGTATAACACTGTGAGAGATGACTGAGAAGGTGCACATTTTTTGAGGGAAGCTATTCCCCAGGCTGGTGCGCACTTTTGGAGGGAAGCTATTCCCAGTGCACCACAATAGGGGCCAGCAACCCCCTCCAGCCCCCCCCGCCCCCGACATCTCTGTCGGCCAGCGACCCCCCACCCTCGACATCTCCATCGAAGCAAGCCAAAGAAAACCTTCAGAACCATGCTGCCCCCGCCGCGCCCCGGGCCGCCCCGGCCACTGGAGGCGGCCGCTTCCCCAGCGCAAAGGGGCGGCATGCGCTGGCGGGAGCGCGAGGGGGCAGAGAGCCGTTCCGCCCCGTGCAAGGGGCAGCGAGGCGGGAAGCGAGCGCACGCGCTGCGCTGGGCCGGGCCGGGCCGCGCCGAGCCCCCCGCGGAGCCGGGAAGCCTGCGGCGGCCGGGCGGCGGCTGCTCAGGGGCCGCTGCCCCGTCCCGCGCCGCGGAAGCGCCGCGCGAACCCCCGCCCAACACCCGCCTGCCAGCTCTGTCTTTGCACAGCCACAGCAGCCTCCCGAGGGAGGTGCACCGTTCCCGGAGGTACTGCAATACCGGGACGATGCGCGGAGCGGAGGGAGCAAGCTCCGGATCCAACTCCCGAGCCCAAAAATCCGTTTAATATAAAGTCCTCTCATCGAGGACGTATCAGATATTAAACTGATAAGAACAGATACTACACTTGATCTTAGCCAAAAGGCCGAGAAGCGATGCCGACCGCCGCCTCCCCCGCGACACCCGCTCCCGCGCCCACCACCCCGACCTCACGGCCACCGCTCCACCGCCCGCCCCCGCCCTCCCGGGCCTCAACCCGCCGCCCTCGCCCGCCCTCGCCGACGCTCCGCTCGCGGCCGCGACCCCCAAGCGCCCCGCCGCCGCGTCGCCGGGGCCTCCCAGCGGCCCGTTCGGGCCCCCAAGCGCCCGATTAGCCGGGCCCCGCGACCGATTTGCATGCCCCGCCCCGCGCACCGCCTCTCCCTCCCCGCGCCGCGCCTCGCCTCGCCTCGCCGGCCGCGGGCCCCGCCCACGAAGCCTCTGCGCCCGGCCTTCGCTCCGCGCTCATTGGCGCAGCTCCGCCTCTCCTCGCAGTCGCCCCGCCCCTTACCTTCGCCCGCCCTCCCGCCCCCTCCCCTCCGGCGGGATTTGCATGCCCCGCCCATCTCCCCGGAGCCGCGCCGCTAGCTGCCGCCTCATTGGCCGGGGCCCCAGGCCGCCCGCCCCGGCGGCACCGAGCAGCGCCGCGGGAGCTGCGCGCGGCCGGCCGGCCGGCCGGGGAAGCTGTGGCCGGGAGGGCCCGGCCGGCCGGGCGCGGCACGACGCTGCCGCCGGCGGGGGTCCTCCGCCCTGCCGTTCAGCGCCTGCGGACGCCTCCGGAGCGAGGCACGGGGCCGCGGGGCTCGGCCCGGCGACCGGGGGACCGGCGGAGCGGAGCGGAGCGGAGCCGCCGCACGAGGAGGGGCCGCGAGCTCTGGGCGCGCTCGAGCCGGAGAGGAGACGCTGTGTGTGCCCCGGGAGCCGGGAGGAGACGCGAGCGGGACAGCGACCCGAGCTGGCCACAAAGGGCTGTCCGGAACGCACGCCATCACGCGGAGCACCGGCCGGGAAGGATGGCCGGGGGGCGGCTGCTGCTCAGGAAGCGGCTGGGCCGTCGGACACGCGTGTGGTGAGCAACTGCAGCGTGCATCAGGAGTTCGGTGCCTGCGTGCACGTTGTTGTCATTACTTTCTCTTAATTTTCTGTCCTATTGAACTGTCTTTATCTCAGCCGGCACGCGTTACCCACCCCACCCCACCCCCGATTCTCCCCCCTTTCCCGGAGGGGTGAGATTGAGGCAGCGAGGAAACGGCTGCGTGGCGCTGAGCTGTGCTGAAGCTCGGCAGCTGCAGGGGCTCCCCCTGCCCCGGCATCGCGGCCAGGCCCTGTCGCCTTCCCCTCCTCCCCCCCCACCCCCCCGCTACAGAACCTGCTCCCGTGAAGCTGGCGAGCGCCGTGTGCTTGGGGTGCTGGAAGCAGCCACTGCACGGCTGGAGACGTAGCTTTCCACCCGGAACACCGTCCTGGGCTTCGAAAGGCAAGTCTTGTGAGGGGAGGAAAAAAAGAAAGAATATAATAATTATAAATCAATAAAGAAATAACTTGCTCGGACGGGGTCTTCTGCAAAGCTGTTTTATTCACGATTGCAGCGGCGGGGGTCCTGCAAGCGGGAGCAACCAGCAAAAGTATATCATAACCTTATATTATAACCCTCTTACCCAAGGCTTGATTCCTCCCGTTTCCTCCCTGGCTGAGTGCAACAGGTTCACGAGCTACTCAACGCTTGTCACTGTACCGCACAGGTCCAGTTTTACTTGACCAACCGTTAATTTCTCCTTCCGCCCCATCTTCTCTTGTGACCACAGGGCCCACGATCTTTTGCTTTCAGTCATTTTGCACTGCTCGCCCTGCTTTTCTTACCCGTCCTCCGTATTTTGGGACAGTGGGAACCTTCCCCTTATCTGCTTAGCGTACTCTCCACTGCTGGGCTGCTGTCGTGCCTGCACAAGCACTTCTGGATATGCAAGCCTAGTGGAATTTTCCACTGCAAAAACACATTCTACTGCAAAGACGCAACGTTTTCTCACAGTCCCATGTCAACCCGGCACGCCAGAAATAATTGAATCAGGCAATGGGATTCATTTCCACAATGACCTCATAAACACCTGGACCAAAGAGCATGGCATTGAATGGGTATACCACATCCCTTCTCCTGCACCAGCGTCCAGGGAAAACAAACAAACAAACAAACAAACAAACAACAACAGACTGACAAAGAGTACGCTGAAAGCAATGGGTGCTGAGACATTCAACCGTTGGGGTGCTGTACTGGGTGTGGCTGGGACGGAGATAACTTTCCCCGCGGCAGCCCACACGGTGCTGTGCTCTGCACTTGTAGCTAGAACGGCACTGGTATCGCACCAGAGTTGTGTCTACTGCTGAGCAATACTGGCACAGGGTCAGGATTCCCTCAACCCCCGCCCCGAGCCAGCAGGCCTGGGGGTGGGCGAGAGGGGAGGAAGGAACATCAGCAGGGCAGCCGACGTAAAGCAACCGAAGGGCTATTCCATACATACCGTATGGCGTCACACTCAGCAATAAAAGTGGAAGAAGAGGGGAGGGGTGGGCTCTCGTGGGGAGAACATCTGTCCTCCCGAACAACGGCTATGAGCATTGAGGCCCTGCTTCAAGGACGTGCTCAAGCATCGCTCACTGGGGGGAAGTAGAGAGTAATTTCTTTCCTCTGCACTTCCACACAGCCTTTACTTCTGTTTTCCTTTTTTTTTTTTTCCCCCCTTTCCCTTTAGGGGAATTATTTAATAACAGTTTTCCCTTGATATTTTTTTTTTCCTTTACTTAAATTATCCTTATCTCAACCCGCGAGTTGTTCCTTTCCTTTTCTTCTTCCCCTCCTCTTCTGAGGAAGGGGAGTGAGAGAGCTGTTGCGGTGGAGTTCGTCAGCTGCCTAGAAAGGTAAAGCCACCACAGATCACAGAATTGTAGGGCTTGGAAGGGACCTCGAAATATCATCGGGTCCAACCCCCCTGCCAAAGCAGGTTCCTTAGAGCAGGCTGCCCAGGTAGGATGCACATGTAGCAACAGCCACCTGGTTAGTCTGCCAATCGAGCTAGCCCTGCCCAATGAAAACTCCTACACACGGAGAAAGGGATAAAGTTCTTGCAGTGCATATTAAAAAAAAAAAAAAAAAAAAAAAAGCCATGCTGGTGAAGACGGTCTGACTTACGCCTGCCTCAGGCAAAGGCAAAGCCGTCCATGGGGCTGCTTTTGCTCAAGGACGTGGGTGCGCTTGGCAGCTGATGCAGAAGTATGGGGCAGTGTGAAAACCCTCAAGAGCATCTGGGGTGAGAACAGGCAGTCCTTTGGGTCGTACAATGTTAGTTGCTGTATAATGCTGCATGTCGTCTGCAGTTGCCGTGTGTCGACTCAAGGGCGTTACAGGAAGAGTCGCTCAGATTCATGAGGAATGACAGCACGTGCACAGACGTGCGGGGCTTTCCTCGCATACGGGGCTCGCTGTGCCTGCGCGCGCCCAGCCGCCCACCCCAGCTTTCGGCGAGTCCTCCCCCACCCAGCCTCAGCACACAGGCAGCCCTGCTGCCCAGGACTTCCACGATCCCAGGAACTCCTGCTTGCACGCACCTTCTTCCTTGCCACGGTCCCAGCAACGCTCAGTAAGCTCACCGTGCTCCGAGGTTTCTCTAAAGACCTTTCCGGACCCAGCTTGGCTGCCCCAAGCAGCAGAGGGGCCGCAAGGCAGACAAACTGCAACTACAGCCCCCTCATCGCCTTCCTCCTCCACCAGCCCCGCAGCTGCCACCCCCGCCCAGGTGCAGCCCTTTTATGAGGAGGGGCTGCCCAGATCACTACCCACCCTCATTAGCCGCACCTGGGGCTCCAGTGACTGGGGGTCCAGCGACAGGTTTTCACTCTCTTTTCCTAATCTTCTTCCCAAATGTCCCAGTTCTCTGGGATTCAACTCTTCTGTCCACGTACAAACGTTACTATTTCAGATGATTGATGAGCCCCGTTCCAATGAGAAATCCACAGGACTTCGGGAGGACACCTGAAGCACTCAGCCCTCCGTCTTCTAGACAAACAATACCACCTTTTCCACAAAATTTACATTTCAGCAGGACCGAAATTCAAGCCGAGTGCCAGTTTTTCTCATGCACTTTGTTAGCAAGCTCACACAAAACAAGGAATCACTCCTACGGATCCATCGATATGGGGGTTTGAAAAGGTATTGAGGCCTAAATAAATTCGCTCTCCCCCTTCTAACCAAATTCCCAAGGGCTCAAGCCCAAACCACCGCAGACGCGACTCCCTCCGTTCTGCCTCTTTGATAATCGGTCAGCCCCTCTCCCCCGATACCCGGGAAACCGACCGAACACCACAGCGAATATATCCAAACTTCTAAACTGTCACTTAGATAATGCCGCCACCTTCCTCCTTGTCACGCTCCAAACATTTAAGAACAAAAATGGGATTACGAGATGCACCGCCGGGCGCATAGATTGGGCACCACCAGTCAACCCTTGGATAAAACAGCACTTCCTTTCGGTCTGTCGTGCGCTTCGTTCGTCCCCGGCCGCTCCCCTCGCGGAGGATACGGGACCGCGGATCGGAACGCCGCACTCGCTTCGCGGCGATGCTGCGTCTCGCTCACCCAGCACAATCACGCCGTCACGCAAAGAGGCCCCCTGCGCTCCTCGCTCATGCCACAAGAATATATCACTTAAAACAACCACCAAACGTGTTCGTAAGTCACTTCACAACAGCACTTTGTCTCAAACACACACACTGACGCCAATGCTTTCGACATGACATACCCAGACATCTACAAAGAAGACACGCAGTTATTACCACTCCACTTAACATCCCTCCAGCAGCTGCTACTATTACCCAGGTAACCTTGTCACAATTGTGAGAGGCCCGCTTCCCCTTCTCCTGCTTCTTATGCGGTCTTTAGCAGGTCCGTCCTGGCTCCCAACACTGGGACGCAGCGGTAACCTCGCATTTGCTCCATCTACTCCCAAGATCTCTAGCGGCCGCTCTAGCGGCCAGCAACCCCCCCCCCTCCCCGACATCTCCATCGGTCAGCCTGTAGCGTACCCTCCTCCCACACGGGGACTCTGCTGCACGCCAGACGTCTCTGCGCGACTTACCAGCCGCCCCGGCCACCCGCACGACTTACAGGCCCTTCCTGTACCCTAAAACTTACCGTTTGTCCGCGGCCTCAGGAGGTCTTTGTCTGCTCCCGCGGTGAGCGGCTCAGAGCGGAGGCTCCCCCGAGGAAAATGCTCGGGGTGCACCTAGGGGCGTCCGCTCCGCAGCCGATCCCGCAGCCGAGCGGAACGTCTCTCCCGGCCGGCTCGCCAAACTGCCTTGCGGCAAACAGAGTCCACAGTCAGTAAGACTGCAAAAGTAGGTCTGTTTATTCAGCGCTGGGCAGCACGGGGGGATGGTCCCGCCAAAGTCGTGTGCAGCGCACGCGGCAATTTGCCGCGGTTATACGCAGCCAGCAAAGAGATACATTTGCACGAAGTTTCACAGCGCGCCTATACGTATTCACAACCCGTCCCCGCCTCACGGTAAAAGTAGTTCAAGAAGTCATTTCCACAGGCACCCCCCACCCGCGCTTGCGCAGTGTCTCCCGGTGGCGGTCGTCGGGGGTCATGGGGACGAAGGTTGGTGGCTCTTCCTCGTCCCCGCTAGTTGACCTCTTGTCTTTGCGCAGAGTCGGTTGCTCCTTGGCTCCTGCCCATCCGCAGGACCGGTTTCTGCCAGTTTCTTAAGGCAGGCTCCCACTCTTATTAATAAGAGACTGACCTCGGTAAGGGGCCCAAGGCTTCTGGCTTTAGTTATTTTGCACAACGCAGCGTAGTTGGCAGAGACACCAGGTAGCATCCTAGTGGCATGCTATGCTGTCAGCGCTCTCTCTCTACCTGATGCGATTCTCCTAAGTGCCTCTGTCGCCAGCGCCAGCTGCAAGCCAAAGAAAACCTTCAGAACCATGCTGCCCCCGCCGCGCCCCGGGCCGCCCCGGCCACTGGAGGCGGCCGCTTCCCCAGCGCAAAGGGGCGGCATGCGCTGGCGGGAGCGCGAGGGGGCAGAGAGCCGTTCCGCCCCGTGCAAGGGGCAGCGAGGCGGGAAGCGAGCGCACGCGCTGCGCTGGGCCGGGCCGGGCCGCGCCGAGCCCCCCGCGGAGCCGGGAAGCCTGCGGCGGCCGGGCGGCGGCTGCTCAGGGGCCGCTGCCCCGTCCCGCGCCGCGGAAGCGCCGCGCGAACCCCCGCCCAACACCCGCCTGCCAGCTCTGTCTTTGCACAGCCACAGCAACCTCCCGAGGGAGGTGCACCGTTCCCGGAGGTACTGCAATACCGGGACGATGCGCGGAGCGGAGGGAGCAAGCTCCGGATCCAACTCCCGAGCCCAAAAATCCGTTTAATATAAAGTCCTCTCATCGAGGACGTATCAGATATTAAACTGATAAGAACAGATACTACACTTGATCTTAGCCAAAAGGCCGAGAAGCGATGCCGACCCCCCCCTCCCCCGCGACACCCGCTCCCGCGCCCACCACCCCGACCTCACGGCCACCGCTCCACCGCCCGCCCCCGCCCTCCCGGGCCTCAACCCGCCGCCCTCGCCCGCCCTCGCCGACGCTCCGCTCGCGGCCGCGACCCCCAAGCGCCCCGCCGCCGCGTCGCCGGGGCCTCCCAGCGGCCCGTTCGGGCCCCCAAGCGCCCGATTAGCCGGGCCCCGCGACCGATTTGCATGCCCCGCCCCGCGCACCGCCTCTCCCTCCCCGCGCCGCGCCTCGCCTCGCCTCGCCGGCCGCGGGCCCCGCCCACGAAGCCTCTGCGCCCGGCCTTCGCTCCGCGCTCATTGGCGCAGCTCCGCCTCTCCTCGCAGTCGCCCCGCCCCTTACCTTCGCCCGCCCTCCCGCCCCCTCCCCTCCGGCGGGATTTGCATGCCCCGCCCATCTCCCCGGAGCCGCGCCGCTAGCTGCCGCCTCATTGGCCGGGGCCCCAGGCCGCCCGCCCCGGCGGCACCGAGCAGCGCCGCGGGAGCTGCGCGCGGCCGGCCGGCCGGCCGGGGAAGCTGTGGCCGGGAGGGCCCGGCCGGCCGGGCGCGGCACGACGCTGCCGCCGGCGGGGGTCCTCCGCCCTGCCGTTCAGCGCCTGCGGACGCCTCCGGAGCGAGGCACGGGGCCGCGGGGCTCGGCCCGGCGACCGGGGGACCGGCGGAGCGGAGCGGAGCCGCCGCACGAGGAGGGGCCGCGAGCTCTGGGCGCGCTCGAGCCGGAGAGGAGACGCTGTGTGTGCCCCGGGAGCCGGGAGGAGACGCGAGCGGGACAGCGACCCGAGCTGGCCACAAAGGGCTGTCCGGAACGCACGCCATCACGCGGAGCACCGGCCGGGAAGGATGGCCGGGGGGCGGCTGCTGCTCAGGAAGCGGCTGGGCCGTCGGACACGCGTGTGGTGAGCAACTGCAGCGTGCATCAGGAGTTCGGTGCCTGCGTGCACGTTGTTGTCATTACTTTCTCTTAATTTTCTGTCCTATTGAACTGTCTTTATCTCAGCCGGCACGCGTTACCCACCCCACCCCACCCCCGATTCTCCCCCCTTTCCCGGAGGGGTGAGATTGAGGCAGCGAGGAAACGGCTGCGTGGCGCTGAGCTGTGCTGAAGCTCGGCAGCTGCAGGGGCTCCCCCTGCCCCGGCATCGCGGCCAGGCCCTGTCGCCTTCCCCTCCTCCCCCCCCACCCCCCCGCTACAGAACCTGCTCCCGTGAAGCTGGCGAGCGCCGTGTGCTTGGGGTGCTGGAAGCAGCCACTGCACGGCTGGAAACGTAGCTTTCCACCCGGAACACCGTCCTGGGCTTTGAAAGGCAAGTCTTGTGAGGGGAGGAAAAAAAGAAAGAATATAATAATTATAAATCAATAAAGAAAGAAATAACTTGCTCGGACGGGGTCTTCTGCAAAGCTGTTTTATTCACGATTGCAGCGGCGGGGGTCCTGCAAGCGGGAGCAACCAGCAAAAGTATATCATAACCTTATATTATAACCCTCTTACCCAAGGCTTGATTCCTCCCGTTTCCTCCCTGGCTGAGTGCAACAGGTTCACGAGCTACTCAACGCTTGTCACTGTACCGCACAGGTCCAGTTTTACTTGACCAACCGTTAATTTCTCCTTCCGCCCCATCTTCTCTTGTGACCACAGGGCCCACGATCTTTTGCTTTCAGTCATTTTGCACTGCTCGCCCTGCTTTTCTTACCCGTCCTCCGTATTTTGGGACAGTGGGAACCTTCCCCTTATCTGCTTAGCGTACTCTCCACTGCTGGGCTGCTGTCGTGCCTGCACAAGCACTTCTGGATATGCAAGCCTAGTGGAATTTTCCACTGCAAAAACACATTCTACTGCAAAGACGCAACGTTTTCTCACAGTCCCATGTCAACCCGGCACGCCAGAAATAATTGAATCAGGCAATGGGATTCATTTCCACAATGACCTCATAAACACCTGGACCAAAGAGCATGGCATTGAATGGGTATACCACATCCCTTCTCCTGCACCAGCGTCCAGGGAAAACAAACAAACAAACAAACAACAACAGACTGACAAAGAGTACGCTGAAAGCAATGGGTGCTGAGACATTCAACCGTTGGGGTGCTGTACTGGGTGTGGCTGGGACGGAGATAACTTTCCCCGCGGCAGCCCACACGGTGCTGTGCTCTGCACTTGTAGCTAGAACGGCACTGGTATCGCACCAGAGTTGTGTCTACTGCTGAGCAATACTGGCACAGGGTCAGGATTCCCTCAACCCCCGCCCCGAGCCAGCAGGCCTGGGGGTGGGCGAGAGGGGAGGAAGGAACATCAGCAGGGCAGCCGACGTAAAGCAACCGAAGGGCTATTCCATACATACCGTATGGCGTCACACTCAGCAATAAAAGTGGAAGAAGAGGGGAGGGGTGGGCTCTCGTGGGGAGAACATCTGTCCTCCCGAACAACGGCTATGAGCATTGAGGCCCTGCTTCAAGGACGTGCTCAAGCATCGCTCACTGGGGGGAAGTAGAGAGTAATTTCTTTCCTCTGCACTTCCACACAGCCTTTACTTCTGTTTTCCTTTTTTTTTTTTTTTTTTCCCCCCTTTCCCTTTAGGGGAATTATTTAATAACAGTTTTCCCTTGATATTTTTTTTTTCCTTTACTTAAATTATCCTTATCTCAACCCGCGAGTTGTTCCTTTCCTTTTCTTCTTCCCCTCCTCTTCTGAGGAAGGGGAGTGAGAGAGCTGTTGCGGTGGAGTTCGTCAGCTGCCTAGAAAGGTAAAGCCACCACAGATCACAGAATTGTAGGGCTTGGAAGGGACCTCGAAATATCATCGGGTCCAACCCCCCTGCCAAAGCAGGTTCCTTAGAGCAGGCTGCCCAGGTAGGATGCACATGTAGCAACAGCCACCTGGTTAGTCTGCCAATCGAGCTAGCCCTGCCCAATGAAAACTCCTACACACGGAGAAAGGGATAAAGTTCTTGCAGTGCATATTAAAAAAAAAAAAAAAAAAAAAAAAGCCATGCTGGTGAAGACGGTCTGACTTACGCCTGCCTCAGGCAAAGGCAAAGCCGTCCATGGGGCTGCTTTTGCTCAAGGACGTGGGTGCGCTTGGCAGCTGATGCAGAAGTATGGGGCAGTGTGAAAACCCTCAAGAGCATCTGGGGTGAGAACAGGCAGTCCTTTGGGTCGTACAATGTTAGTTGCTGTATAATGCTGCATGTCGTCTGCAGTTGCCGTGTGTCGACTCAAGGGCGTTACAGGAAGAGTCGCTCAGATTCATGAAGAATGACAGCACGTGCACAGACGTGCGGGGCTTTCCTCGCATACGGGGCTCGCTGTGCCTGCGCGCGCCCAGCCGCCCACCCCAGCTTTCGGCGAGTCCTCCCCCACCCAGCCTCAGCACACAGGCAGCCCTGCTGCCCAGGACTTCCACGATCCCAGGAACTCCTGCTTGCACGCACCTTCTTCCTTGCCACGGTCCCAGCAACGCTCAGTAAGCTCACCGTGCTCCGAGGTTTCTCTAAAGACCTTTCCGGACCCAGCTTGGCTGCCCCAAGCAGCAGAGGGGCCGCAAGGCAGACAAACTGCAACTACAGCCCCCTCATCGCCTTCCTCCTCCACCAGCCCCGCAGCTGCCACCCCCGCCCAGGTGCAGCCCTTTTATGAGGAGGGGCTGCCCAGATCACTACCCACCCTCATTAGCCGCACCTGGGGCTCCAGTGACTGGGGGTCCAGCGACAGGTTTTCACTCTCTTTTCCTAATCTTCTTCCCAAATGTCCCAGTTCTCTGGGATTCAACTCTTCTGTCCACGTACAAACGTTACTATTTCAGATGATTGATGAGCCCCGTTCCAATGAGAAATCCACAGGACTTCGGGAGGACACCTGAAGCACTCAGCCCTCCGTCTTCTAGACAAACAATACCACCTTTTCCACAAAATTTACATTTCAGCAGGACCGAAATTCAAGCCGAGTGCCAGTTTTTCTCATGCACTTTGTTAGCAAGCTCACACAAAACAAGGAATCACTCCTACGGATCCATCGATATGGGGGTTTGAAAAGGTATTGAGGCCTAAATAAATTCGCTCTCCCCCTTCTAACCAAATTCCCAAGGGCTCAAGCCCAAACCACCGCAGACGCGACTCCCTCCGTTCTGCCTCTTTGATAATCGGTCAGCCCCTCTCCCCCGATACCCGGGAAACCGACCGAACACCACAGCGAATATATCCAAACTTCTAAACTGTCACTTAGATAATGCCGCCACCTTCCTCCTTGTCACGCTCCAAACATTTAAGAACAAAAATGGGATTACGAGATGCACCGCCGGGCGCATAGATTGGGCACCACCAGTCAACCCTTGGATAAAACAGCACTTCCTTTCGGTCTGTCGTGCGCTTCGTTCGTCCCCGGCCGCTCCCCTCGCGGAGGATACGGGACCGCGGATCGGAACGCCGCACTCGCTTCGCGGCGATGCTGCGTCTCGCTCACCCAGCACAATCACGCCGTCACGCAAAGAGGCCCCCTGCGCTCCTCGCTCATGCCACAAGAATATATCACTTAAAACAACCACCAAACGTGTTCGTAAGTCACTTCACAACAGCACTTTGTCTCAAACACACACACTGACGCCAATGCTTTCGACATGACATACCCAGACATCTACAAAGAAGACACGCAGTTATTACCACTCCACTTAACATCCCTCCAGCAGCTGCTACTATTACCCAGGTAACCTTGTCACAATTGTGAGAGGCCCGCTTCCCCTTCTCCTGCTTCTTATGCGGTCTTTAGCAGGTCCGTCCTGGCTCCCAACACTGGGACGCAGCGGTAACCTCGCATTTGCTCCATCTACTCCCAAGATCTCTAGCGGCCGCTCTAGCGGCCAGCAACCCCCCCCCCTCCCCGACATCTCCATCGGTCAGCCTGTAGCGTACCCTCCTCCCACACGGGGACTCTGCTGCACGCCAGACGTCTCTGCGCGACTTACCAGCCGCCCCGGCCACCCGCACGACTTACAGGCCCTTCCTGTACCCTAAAACTTACCGTTTGTCCGCGGCCTCAGGAGGTCTTTGTCTGCTCCCGCGGTGAGCGGCTCAGAGCGGAGGCTCCCCCGAGGAAAATGCTCGGGGTGCACCTAGGGGCGTCCGCTCCGCAGCCGATCCCGCAGCCGAGCGGAACGTCTCTCCCGGCCGGCTCGCCAAACTGCCTTGCGGCAAACAGAGTCCACAGTCAGTAAGACTGCAAAAGTAGGTCTGTTTATTCAGCGCTGGGCAGCACGGGGGGATGGTCCCGCCAAAGTCGTGTGCAGCGCACGCGGCAATTTGCCGCGGTTATACGCAGCCAGCAAAGAGATACATTTGCACGAAGTTTCACAGCGCGCCTATACGTATTCACAACCCGTCCCCGCCTCACGGTAAAAGTAGTTCAAGAAGTCATTTCCACAGGCACCCCCCACCCGCGCTTGCGCAGTGTCTCCCGGTGGCGGTCGTCGGGGGTCATGGGGACGAAGGTTGGTGGCTCTTCCTCGTCCCCGCTAGTTGACCTCTTGTCTTTGCGCAGAGTCGGTTGCTCCTTGGCTCCTGCCCATCCGCAGGACCGGTTTCTGCCAGTTTCTTAAGGCAGGCTCCCACTCTTATTAATAAGAGACTGACCTCGGTAAGGGGCCCAAGGCTTCTGGCTTTAGTTATTTTGCACAACGCAGCGTAGTTGGCAGAGACACCAGGTAGCATCCTAGTCGCATGCTATGCTGTCAGCGCTCTCTCTCTACCTGATGCGATTCTCCTAAGTGCCTCTGTCGCCAGCGCCAGCTGCAAGCCAAAGAAAACCTTCAGAACCATGCTGCCCCCGCCGCGCCCCGGGCCGCCCCGGCCACTGGAGGCGGCCGCTTCCCCAGCGCAAAGGGGCGGCATGCGCTGGCGGGAGCGCGAGGGGGCAGAGAGCCGTTCCGCCCCGTGCAAGGGGCAGCGAGGCGGGAAGCGAGCGCACGCGCTGGGCCGGGCCGAGCCCCCCGCGGAGCCGGGAAGCCTGCGGCGGCCGGGCGGCGGCTGCTCAGGGGCCGCTGCCCCGTCCCGCGCCGCGGAAGCGCCGCGCGAACCCCCGCCCAACACCCGCCTGCCAGCTCTGTCTTTGCACAGCCACAGCAACCTCCCGAGGGAGGTGCACCGTTCCCGGAGGTACTGCAATACCGGGACGATGCGCGGAGCGGAGGGAGCAAGCTCCGGATCCAACTCCCGAGCCCAAAAATCCGTTTAATATAAAGTCCTCTCATCGAGGACGTATCAGATATTAAACTGATAAGAACAGATACTACACTTGATCTTAGCCAAAAGGCCGAGAAGCGATGCCGACCGCCGCCTCCCCCGCGACACCCGCTCCCGCGCCCACCACCCCGACCTCACGGCCACCGCTCCACCGCCCGCCCCCGCCCTCCCGGGCCTCAACCCGCCGCCCTCGCCCGCCCTCGCCGACGCTCCGCTCGCGGCCGCGACCCCCAAGCGCCCCGCCGCCGCGTCGCCGGGGCCTCCCAGCGGCCCGTTCGGGCCCCCAAGCGCCCGATTAGCCGGGCCCCGCGACCGATTTGCATGCCCCGCCCCGCGCACCGCCTCTCCCTCCCCGCGCCGCGCCTCGCCTCGCCTCGCCGGCCGCGGGCCCCGCCCACGAAGCCTCTGCGCCCGGCCTTCGCTCCGCGCTCATTGGCGCAGCTCCGCCTCTCCTCGCAGTCGCCCCGCCCCTTACCTTCGCCCGCCCTCCCGCCCCCTCCCCTCCGGCGGGATTTGCATGCCCCGCCCATCTCCCCGGAGCCGCGCCGCTAGCTGCCGCCTCATTGGCCGGGGCCCCAGGCCGCCCGCCCCGGCGGCACCGAGCAGCGCCGCGGGAGCTGCGCGCGGCCGGCCGGCCGGCCGGGGAAGCTGTGGCCGGGAGGGCCCGGCCGGCCGGGCGCGGCACGACGCTGCCGCCGGCGGGGGTCCTCCGCCCTGCCGTTCAGCGCCTGCGGACGCCTCCGGAGCGAGGCACGGGGCCGCGGGGCTCGGCCCGGCGACCGGGGGACCGGCGGAGCGGAGCGGAGCCGCCGCACGAGGAGGGGCCGCGAGCTCTGGGCGCGCTCGAGCCGGAGGGGAGACGCTGTGTGTGCCCCGGGAGCCGGGAGGAGACGCGAGCGGGACAGCGACCCGAGCTGGCCACAAAGGGCTGTCCGGAACGCACGCCATCACGCGGAGCACCGGCCGGGAAGGATGGCCGGGGGGCGGCTGCTGCTCAGGAAGCGGCTGGGCCGTCGGACACGCGTGTGGTGAGCAACTGCAGCGTGCATCAGGAGTTCGGTGCCTGCGTGCACGTTGTTGTCATTACTTTCTCTTAATTTTCTGTCCTATTGAACTGTCTTTATCTCAGCCGGCACGCGTTACCCACCCCACCCCACCCCCGATTCTCCCCCCTTTCCCGGAGGGGTGAGATTGAGGCAGCGAGGAAACGGCTGCGTGGCGCTGAGCTGTGCTGAAGCTCGGCAGCTGCAGGGGCTCCCCCTGCCCCGGCATCGCGGCCAGGCCCTGTCGCCTTCCCCTCCTCCCCCCCCACCCCCCCGCTACAGAACCTGCTCCCGTGAAGCTGGCGAGCGCCGTGTGCTTGGGGTGCTGGAAGCAGCCACTGCACGGCTGGAAACGTAGCTTTCCACCCGGAACACCGTCCTGGGCTTTGAAAGGCAAGTCTTGTGAGGGGAGGAAAAAAAGAAAGACTATAATAATTATAAATCAATAAATAAATCAATAAAGAAAGAAATAACTTGCTCGGACGGGGTCTTCTGCAAAGCTGTTTTATTCACGATTGCAGCGGCGGGGGTCCTGCAAGCGGGAGCAACCAGCAAAAGTATATCATAACCTTATATTATAACCCTCTTACCCAAGGCTTGATTCCTCCCGTTTCCTCCCTGGCTGAGTGCAACAGGTTCACGAGCTACTCAACGCTTGTCACTGTACCGCACAGGTCCAGTTTTACTTGACCAACCGTTAATTTCTCCTTCCGCCCCATCTTCTCTTGTGACCACAGGGCCCACGATCTTTTGCTTTCAGTCATTTTGCACTGCTCGCCCTGCTTTTCTTACCCGTCCTCCGTATTTTGGGACAGTGGGAACCTTCCCCTTATCTGCTTAGCGTACTCTCCACTGCTGGGCTGCTGTCGTGCCTGCACAAGCACTTCTGGATATGCAAGCCTAGTGGAATTTTCCACTGCAAAAACACATTCTACTGCAAAGACGCAACGTTTTCTCACAGTCCCATGTCAACCCGGCACGCCAGAAATAATTGAATCAGGCAATGGGATTCATTTCCACAATGACCTCATAAACACCTGGACCAAAGAGCATGGCATTGAATGGGTATACCACATCCCTTCTCCTGCACCAGCGTCCAGGGAAAACAAACAAACAAACAAACAAACAAACAACAACAGACTGACAAAGAGTACGCTGAAAGCAATGGGTGCTGAGACATTCAACCGTTGGGGTGCTGTACTGGGTGTGGCTGGGACGGAGATAACTTTCCCCGCGGCAGCCCACACGGTGCTGTGCTCTGCACTTGTAGCTAGAACGGCACTGGTATCGCACCAGAGTTGTGTCTACTGCTGAGCAATACTGGCACAGGGTCAGGATTCCCTCAACCCCCGCCCCGAGCCAGCAGGCCTGGGGGTGGGCGAGAGGGGAGGAAGGAACATCAGCAGGGCAGCCGACGTAAAGCAACCGAAGGGCTATTCCATACATACCGTATGGCGTCACACTCAGCAATAAAAGTGGAAGAAGAGGGGAGGGGTGGGCTCTCGTGGGGAGAACATCTGTCCTCCCGAACAACGGCTATGAGCATTGAGGCCCTGCTTCAAGGACGTGCTCAAGCATCGCTCACTGGGGGGAAGTAGAGAGTAATTTCTTTCCTCTGCACTTCCACACAGCCTTTACTTCTGTTTTCCTTTTTTTTTTTTTTTTTTCCCCCCTTTCCCTTTAGGGGAATTATTTAATAACAGTTTTCCCTTGATATTTTTTTTTTCCTTTACTTAAATTATCCTTATCTCAACCCGCGAGTTGTTCCTTTCCTTTTCTTCTTCCCCTCCTCTTCTGAGGAAGGGGAGTGAGAGAGCTGTTGCGGTGGAGTTCGTCAGCTGCCTAGAAAGGTAAAGCCACCACAGATCACAGAATTGTAGGGCTTGGAAGGGACCTCGAAATATCATCGGGTCCAACCCCCCTGCCAAAGCAGGTTCCTTAGAGCAGGCTGCCCAGGTAGGATGCACATGTAGCAACAGCCACCTGGTTAGTCTGCCAATCGAGCTAGCCCTGCCCAATGAAAACTCCTACACACGGAGAAAGGGATAAAGTTCTTGCAGTGCATATTAAAAAAAAAAAAAAAAAAAAAAAAGCCATGCTGGTGAAGACGGTCTGACTTACGCCTGCCTCAGGCAAAGGCAAAGCCGTCCATGGGGCTGCTTTTGCTCAAGGACGTGGGTGCGCTTGGCAGCTGATGCAGAAGTATGGGGCAGTGTGAAAACCCTCAAGAGCATCTGGGGTGAGAACAGGCAGTCCTTTGGGTCGTACAATGTTAGTTGCTGTATAATGCTGCATGTCGTCTGCAGTTGCCGTGTGTCGACTCAAGGGCGTTACAGGAAGAGTCGCTCAGATTCATGAAGAATGACAGCACGTGCACAGACGTGCGGGGCTTTCCTCGCATACGGGGCTCGCTGTGCCTGCGCGCGCCCAGCCGCCCACCCCAGCTTTCGGCGAGTCCTCCCCCACCCAGCCTCAGCACACAGGCAGCCCTGCTGCCCAGGACTTCCACGATCCCAGGAACTCCTGCTTGCACGCACCTTCTTCCTTGCCACGGTCCCAGCAACGCTCAGTAAGCTCACCGTGCTCCGAGGTTTCTCTAAAGACCTTTCCGGACCCAGCTTGGCTGCCCCAAGCAGCAGAGGGGCCGCAAGGCAGACAAACTGCAACTACAGCCCCCTCATCGCCTTCCTCCTCCACCAGCCCCGCAGCTGCCACCCCCGCCCAGGTGCAGCCCTTTTATGAGGAGGGGCTGCCCAGATCACTACCCACCCTCATTAGCCGCACCTGGGGCTCCAGTGACTGGGGGTCCAGCGACAGGTTTTCACTCTCTTTTCCTAATCTTCTTCCCAAATGTCCCAGTTCTCTGGGATTCAACTCTTCTGTCCACGTACAAACGTTACTATTTCAGATGATTGATGAGCCCCGTTCCAATGAGAAATCCACAGGACTTCGGGAGGACACCTGAAGCACTCAGCCCTCCGTCTTCTAGACAAACAATACCACCTTTTCCACAAAATTTACATTTCAGCAGGACCGAAATTCAAGCCGAGTGCCAGTTTTTCTCATGCACTTTGTTAGCAAGCTCACACAAAACAAGGAATCACTCCTACGGATCCATCGATATGGGGGTTTGAAAAGGTATTGAGGCCTAAATAAATTCGCTCTCCCCCTTCTAACCAAATTCCCAAGGGCTCAAGCCCAAACCACTGCAGACGCGACTCCCTCCGTTCTGCCTCTTTGATAATCGGTCAGCCCCTCTCCCCCGATACCCGGGAAACCGACCGAACACCACAGCGAATATATCCAAACTTCTAAACTGTCACTTAGATAATGCCGCCACCTTCCTCCTTGTCACGCTCCAAACATTTAAGAACAAAAATGGGATTACGAGATGCACCGCCGGGCGCATAGATTGGGCACCACCAGTCAACCCTTGGATAAAACAGCACTTCCTTTCGGTCTGTCGTGCGCTTCGTTCGTCCCCGGCCGCTCCCCTCGCGGAGGATACGGGACCGCGGATCGGAACGCCGCACTCGCTTCGCGGCGATGCTGCGTCTCGCTCACCCAGCACAATCACGCCGTCACGCAAAGAGGCCCCCTGCGCTCCTCGCTCATGCCACAAGAATATATCACTTAAAACAACCACCAAACGTGTTCGTAAGTCACTTCACAACAGCACTTTGTCTCAAACACACACACTGACGCCAATGCTTTCGACATGACATACCCAGACATCTACAAAGAAGACACGCAGTTATTACCACTCCACTTAACATCCCTCCAGCAGCTGCTACTATTACCCAGGTAACCTTGTCACAATTGTGAGAGGCCCGCTTCCCCTTCTCCTGCTTCTTATGCGGTCTTTAGCAGGTCCGTCCTGGCTCCCAACACTGGGACGCAGCGGTAACCTCGCATTTGCTCCATCTACTCCCAAGATCTCTAGCGGCCGCTCTAGCGGCCAGCAACCCCCCCCCCTCCCCGACATCTCCATCGGTCAGCCTGTAGCGTACCCTCCTCCCACACGGGGACTCTGCTGCACGCCAGACGTCTCTGCGCGACTTACCAGCCGCCCCGGCCACCCGCACGACTTACAGGCCCTTCCTGTACCCTAAAACTTACCGTTTGTCCGCGGCCTCAGGAGGTCTTTGTCTGCTCCCGCGGTGAGCGGCTCAGAGCGGAGGCTCCCCCGAGGAAAATGCTCGGGGTGCACCTAGGGGCGTCCGCTCCGCAGCCGATCCCGCAGCCGAGCGGAACGTCTCTCCCGGCCGGCTCGCCAAACTGCCTTGCGGCAAACAGAGTCCACAGTCAGTAAGACTGCAAAAGTAGGTCTGTTTATTCAGCGCTGGGCAGCACGGGGGGATGGTCCCGCCAAAGTCGTGTGCAGCGCACGCGGCAATTTGCCGCGGTTATACGCAGCCAGCAAAGAGATACATTTGCACGAAGTTTCACAGCGCGCCTATACGTATTCACAACCCGTCCCCGCCTCACGGTAAAAGTAGTTCAAGAAGTCATTTCCACAGGCACCCCCCACCCGCGCTTGCGCAGTGTCTCCCGGTGGCGGTCGTCGGGGGTCATGGGGACGAAGGTTGGTGGCTCTTCCTCGTCCCCGCTAGTTGACCTCTTGTCTTTGCGCAGAGTCGGTTGCTCCTTGGCTCCTGCCCATCCGCAGGACCGGTTTCTGCCAGTTTCTTAAGGCAGGCTCCCACTCTTATTAATAAGAGACTGACCTCGGTAAGGGGCCCAAGGCTTCTGGCTTTAGTTATTTTGCACAACGCAGCGTAGTTGGCAGAGACACCAGGTAGCATCCTAGTGGCATGCTATGCTGTCAGCGCTCTCTCTCTACCTGATGCGATTCTCCTAAGTGCCTCTGTCGCCAGCGCCAGCTGCAAGCCAAAGAAAACCTTCAGAACCATGCTGCCCCCGCCGCGCCCCGGGCCGCCCCGGCCACTGGAGGCGGCCGCTTCCCCAGCGCAAAGGGGCGGCATGCGCTGGCGGGAGCGCGAGGGGGCAGAGAGCCGTTCCGCCCCGTGCAAGGGGCAGCGAGGCGGGAAGCGAGCGCACGCGCTGCGCTGGGCCGGGCCGGGCCGCGCCGAGCCCCCCGCGGAGCCGGGAAGCCTGCGGCGGCCGGGCGGCGGCTGCTCAGGGGCCGCTGCCCCGTCCCGCGCCGCGGAAGCGCCGCGCGAACCCCCGCCCAACACCTGCCTGCCAGCTCTGTCTTTGCACAGCCACAGCAACCTCCCGAGGGAGGTGCACCGTTCCCGGAGGTACTGCAATACCGGGACGATGCGCGGAGCGGAGGGAGCAAGCTCCGGATCCAACTCCCGAGCCCAAAAATCCGTTTAATATAAAGTCCTCTCATCGAGGACGTATCAGATATTAAACTGATAAGAACAGATACTACACTTGATCTTAGCCAAAAGGCCGAGAAGCGATGCCGACCCCCCCCTCCCCCGCGACACCCGCTCCCGCGCCCACCACCCCGACCTCACGGCCACCGCTCCACCGCCCGCCCCCGCCCTCCCGGGCCTCAACCCGCCGCCCTCGCCCGCCCTCGCCGACGCTCCGCTCGCGGCCGCGACCCCCAAGCGCCCCGCCGCCGCGTCGCCGGGGCCTCCCAGCGGCCCGTTCGGGCCCCCAAGCGCCCGATTAGCCGGGCCCCGCGACCGATTTGCATGCCCCGCCCCGCGCACCGCCTCTCCCTCCCCGCGCCGCGCCTCGCCTCGCCTCGCCGGCCGCGGGCCCCGCCCACGAAGCCTCTGCGCCCGGCCTTCGCTCCGCGCTCATTGGCGCAGCTCCGCCTCTCCTCGCAGTCGCCCCGCCCCTTACCTTCGCCCGCCCTCCCGCCCCCTCCCCTCCGGCGGGATTTGCATGCCCCGCCCATCTCCCCGGAGCCGCGCCGCTAGCTGCCGCCTCATTGGCCGGGGCCCCAGGCCGCCCGCCCCGGCGGCACCGAGCAGCGCCGCGGGAGCTGCGCGCGGCCGGCCGGCCGGCCGGGGAAGCTGTGGCCGGGAGGGCCCGGCCGGCCGGGCGCGGCACGACGCTGCCGCCGGCGGGGGTCCTCCGCCCTGCCGTTCAGCGCCTGCGGACGCCTCCGGAGCGAGGCACGGGGCCGCGGGGCTCGGCCCGGCGACCGGGGGACCGGCGGAGCGGAGCGGAGCCGCCGCACGAGGAGGGGCCGCGAGCTCTGGGCGCGCTCGAGCCGGAGAGGAGACGCTGTGTGTGCCCCGGGAGCCGGGAGGAGACGCGAGCGGGACAGCGACCCGAGCTGGCCACAAAGGGCTGTCCGGAACGCACGCCATCACGCGGAGCACCGGCCGGGAAGGATGGCCGGGGGGCGGCTGCTGCTCAGGAAGCGGCTGGGCCGTCGGACACGCGTGTGGTGAGCAACTGCAGCGTGCATCAGGAGTTCGGTGCCTGCGTGCACGTTGTTGTCATTACTTTCTCTTAATTTTCTGTCCTATTGAACTGTCTTTATCTCAGCCGGCACGCGTTACCCACCCCACCCCACCCCCGATTCTCCCCCCTTTCCCGGAGGGGTGAGATTGAGGCAGCGAGGAAACGGCTGCGTGGCGCTGAGCTGTGCTGAAGCTCGGCAGCTGCAGGGGCTCCCCCTGCCCCGGCATCGCGGCCAGGCCCTGTCGCCTTCCCCTCCTCCCCCCCCACCCCCCCGCTACAGAACCTGCTCCCGTGAAGCTGGCGAGCGCCGTGTGCTTGGGGTGCTGGAAGCAGCCACTGCACGGCTGGAAACGTAGCTTTCCACCCGGAACACCGTCCTGGGCTTTGAAAGGCAAGTCTTGTGAGGGGAGGAAAAAAAGAAAGACTATAATAATTATAAATCAATAAATAAATCAATAAAGAAAGAAATAACTTGCTCGGACGGGGTCTTCTGCAAAGCTGTTTTATTCACGATTGCAGCGGCGGGGGTCCTGCAAGCGGGAGCAACCAGCAAAAGTATATCATAACCTTATATTATAACCCTCTTACCCAAGGCTTGATTCCTCCCGTTTCCTCCCTGGCTGAGTGCAACAGGTTCACGAGCTACTCAACGCTTGTCACTGTACCGCACAGGTCCAGTTTTACTTGACCAACCGTTAATTTCTCCTTCCGCCCCATCTTCTCTTGTGACCACAGGGCCCACGATCTTTTGCTTTCAGTCATTTTGCACTGCTCGCCCTGCTTTTCTTACCCGTCCTCCGTATTTTGGGACAGTGGGAACCTTCCCCTTATCTGCTTAGCGTACTCTCCACTGCTGGGCTGCTGTCGTGCCTGCACAAGCACTTCTGGATATGCAAGCCTAGTGGAATTTTCCACTGCAAAAACACATTCTACTGCAAAGACGCAACGTTTTCTCACAGTCCCATGTCAACCCGGCACGCCAGAAATAATTGAATCAGGCAATGGGATTCATTTCCACAATGACCTCATAAACACCTGGACCAAAGAGCATGGCATTGAATGGGTATACCACATCCCTTCTCCTGCACCAGCGTCCAGGGAAAACAAACAAACAAACAAACAAACAAACAACAACAGACTGACAAAGAGTACGCTGAAAGCAATGGGTGCTGAGACATTCAACCGTTGGGGTGCTGTACTGGGTGTGGCTGGGACGGAGATAACTTTCCCCGCGGCAGCCCACACGGTGCTGTGCTCTGCACTTGTAGCTAGAACGGCACTGGTATCGCACCAGAGTTGTGTCTACTGCTGAGCAATACTGGCACAGGGTCAGGATTCCCTCAACCCCCGCCCCGAGCCAGCAGGCCTGGGGGTGGGCGAGAGGGGAGGAAGGAACATCAGCAGGGCAGCCGACGTAAAGCAACCGAAGGGCTATTCCATACATACCGTATGGCGTCACACTCAGCAATAAAAGTGGAAGAAGAGGGGAGGGGTGGGCTCTCGTGGGGAGAACATCTGTCCTCCCGAACAACGGCTATGAGCATTGAGGCCCTGCTTCAAGGACGTGCTCAAGCATCGCTCACTGGGGGGAAGTAGAGAGTAATTTCTTTCCTCTGCACTTCCACACAGCCTTTACTTCTGTTTTCCTTTTTTTTTTTTTTTTTTTCCCCCCTTTCCCTTTAGGGGAATTATTTAATAACAGTTTTCCCTTGATATTTTTTTTTTCCTTTACTTAAATTATCCTTATCTCAACCCGCGAGTTGTTCCTTTCCTTTTCTTCTTCCCCTCCTCTTCTGAGGAAGGGGAGTGAGAGAGCTGTTGCGGTGGAGTTCGTCAGCTGCCTAGAAAGGTAAAGCCACCACAGATCACAGAATTGTAGGGCTTGGAAGGGACCTCGAAATATCATCGGGTCCAACCCCCCTGCCAAAGCAGGTTCCTTAGAGCAGGCTGCCCAGGTAGGATGCACATGTAGCAACAGCCACCTGGTTAGTCTGCCAATCGAGCTAGCCCTGCCCAATGAAAACTCCTACACACGGAGAAAGGGATAAAGTTCTTGCAGTGCATATTAAAAAAAAAAAAAAAAAAAAAAAAGCCATGCTGGTGAAGACGGTCTGACTTACGCCTGCCTCAGGCAAAGGCAAAGCCGTCCATGGGGCTGCTTTTGCTCAAGGACGTGGGTGCGCTTGGCAGCTGATGCAGAAGTATGGGGCAGTGTGAAAACCCTCAAGAGCATCTGGGGTGAGAACAGGCAGTCCTTTGGGTCGTACAATGTTAGTTGCTGTATAATGCTGCATGTCGTCTGCAGTTGCCGTGTGTCGACTCAAGGGCGTTACAGGAAGAGTCGCTCAGATTCATGAAGAATGACAGCACGTGCACAGACGTGCGGGGCTTTCCTCGCATACGGGGCTCGCTGTGCCTGCGCGCGCCCAGCCGCCCACCCCAGCTTTCGGCGAGTCCTCCCCCACCCAGCCTCAGCACACAGGCAGCCCTGCTGCCCAGGACTTCCACGATCCCAGGAACTCCTGCTTGCACGCACCTTCTTCCTTGCCACGGTCCCAGCAACGCTCAGTAAGCTCACCGTGCTCCGAGGTTTCTCTAAAGACCTTTCCGGACCCAGCTTGGCTGCCCCAAGCAGCAGAGGGGCCGCAAGGCAGACAAACTGCAACTACAGCCCCCTCATCGCCTTCCTCCTCCACCAGCCCCGCAGCTGCCACCCCCGCCCAGGTGCAGCCCTTTTATGAGGAGGGGCTGCCCAGATCACTACCCACCCTCATTAGCCGCACCTGGGGCTCCAGTGACTGGGGGTCCAGCGACAGGTTTTCACTCTCTTTTCCTAATCTTCTTCCCAAATGTCCCAGTTCTCTGGGATTCAACTCTTCTGTCCACGTACAAACGTTACTATTTCAGATGATTGATGAGCCCCGTTCCAATGAGAAATCCACAGGACTTCGGGAGGACACCTGAAGCACTCAGCCCTCCGTCTTCTAGACAAACAATACCACCTTTTCCACAAAATTTACATTTCAGCAGGACCGAAATTCAAGCCGAGTGCCAGTTTTTCTCATGCACTTTGTTAGCAAGCTCACACAAAACAAGGAATCACTCCTACGGATCCATCGATATGGGGGTTTGAAAAGGTATTGAGGCCTAAATAAATTCGCTCTCCCCCTTCTAACCAAATTCCCAAGGGCTCAAGCCCAAACCACTGCAGACGCGACTCCCTCCGTTCTGCCTCTTTGATAATCGGTCAGCCCCTCTCCCCCGATACCCGGGAAACCGACCGAACACCACAGCGAATATATCCAAACTTCTAAACTGTCACTTAGATAATGCCGCCACCTTCCTCCTTGTCACGCTCCAAACATTTAAGAACAAAAATGGGATTACGAGATGCACCGCCGGGCGCATAGATTGGGCACCACCAGTCAACCCTTGGATAAAACAGCACTTCCTTTCGGTCTGTCGTGCGCTTCGTTCGTCCCCGGCCGCTCCCCTCGCGGAGGATACGGGACCGCGGATCGGAACGCCGCACTCGCTTCGCGGCGATGCTGCGTCTCGCTCACCCAGCACAATCACGCCGTCACGCAAAGAGGCCCCCTGCGCTCCTCGCTCATGCCACAAGAATATATCACTTAAAACAACCACCAAACGTGTTCGTAAGTCACTTCACAACAGCACTTTGTCTCAAACACACACACTGACGCCAATGCTTTCGACATGACATACCCAGACATCTACAAAGAAGACACGCAGTTATTACCACTCCACTTAACATCCCTCCAGCAGCTGCTACTATTACCCAGGTAACCTTGTCACAATTGTGAGAGGCCCGCTTCCCCTTCTCCTGCTTCTTATGCGGTCTTTAGCAGGTCCGTCCTGGCTCCCAACACTGGGACGCAGCGGTAACCTCGCATTTGCTCCATCTACTCCCAAGATCTCTAGCGGCCGCTCTAGCGGCCAGCAACCCCCCCCCCTCCCCGACATCTCCATCGGTCAGCCTGTAGCGTACCCTCCTCCCACACGGGGACTCTGCTGCACGCCAGACGTCTCTGCGCGACTTACCAGCCGCCCCGGCCACCCGCACGACTTACAGGCCCTTCCTGTACCCTAAAACTTACCGTTTGTCCGCGGCCTCAGGAGGTCTTTGTCTGCTCCCGCGGTGAGCGGCTCAGAGCGGAGGCTCCCCCGAGGAAAATGCTCGGGGTGCACCTAGGGGCGTCCGCTCCGCAGCCGATCCCGCAGCCGAGCGGAACGTCTCTCCCGGCCGGCTCGCCAAACTGCCTTGCGGCAAACAGAGTCCACAGTCAGTAAGACTGCAAAAGTAGGTCTGTTTATTCAGCGCTGGGCAGCACGGGGGGATGGTCCCGCCAAAGTCGTGTGCAGCGCACGCGGCAATTTGCCGCGGTTATACGCAGCCAGCAAAGAGATACATTTGCACGAAGTTTCACAGCGCGCCTATACGTATTCACAACCCGTCCCCGCCTCACGGTAAAAGTAGTTCAAGAAGTCATTTCCACAGGCACCCCCCACCCGCGCTTGCGCAGTGTCTCCCGGTGGCGGTCGTCGGGGGTCATGGGGACGAAGGTTGGTGGCTCTTCCTCGTCCCCGCTAGTTGACCTCTTGTCTTTGCGCAGAGTCGGTTGCTCCTTGGCTCCTGCCCATCCGCAGGACCGGTTTCTGCCAGTTTCTTAAGGCAGGCTCCCACTCTTATTAATAAGAGACTGACCTCGGTAAGGGGCCCAAGGCTTCTGGCTTTAGTTATTTTGCACAACGCAGCGTAGTTGGCAGAGACACCAGGTAGCATCCTAGTGGCATGCTATGCTGTCAGCGCTCTCTCTCTACCTGATGCGATTCTCCTAAGTGCCTCTGTCGCCAGCGCCAGCTGCAAGCCAAAGAAAACCTTCAGAACCATGCTGCCCCCGCCGCGCCCCGGGCCGCCCCGGCCACTGGAGGCGGCCGCTTCCCCAGCGCAAAGGGGCGGCATGCGCTGGCGGGAGCGCGAGGGGGCAGAGAGCCGTTCCGCCCCGTGCAAGGGGCAGCGAGGCGGGAAGCGAGCGCACGCGCTGCGCTGGGCCGGGCCGGGCCGCGCCGAGCCCCCCGCGGAGCCGGGAAGCCTGCGGCGGCCGGGCGGCGGCTGCTCAGGGGCCGCTGCCCCGTCCCGCGCCGCGGAAGCGCCGCGCGAACCCCCGCCCAACACCTGCCTGCCAGCTCTGTCTTTGCACAGCCACAGCAACCTCCCGAGGGAGGTGCACCGTTCCCGGAGGTACTGCAATACCGGGACGATGCGCGGAGCGGAGGGAGCAAGCTCCGGATCCAACTCCCGAGCCCAAAAATCCGTTTAATATAAAGTCCTCTCATCGAGGACGTATCAGATATTAAACTGATAAGAACAGATACTACACTTGATCTTAGCCAAAAGGCCGAGAAGCGATGCCGACCCCCCCCTCCCCCGCGACACCCGCTCCCGCGCCCACCACCCCGACCTCACGGCCACCGCTCCACCGCCCGCCCCCGCCCTCCCGGGCCTCAACCCGCCGCCCTCGCCCGCCCTCGCCGACGCTCCGCTCGCGGCCGCGACCCCCAAGCGCCCCGCCGCCGCGTCGCCGGGGCCTCCCAGCGGCCCGTTCGGGCCCCCAAGCGCCCGATTAGCCGGGCCCCGCGACCGATTTGCATGCCCCGCCCCGCGCACCGCCTCTCCCTCCCCGCGCCGCGCCTCGCCTCGCCTCGCCGGCCGCGGGCCCCGCCCACGAAGCCTCTGCGCCCGGCCTTCGCTCCGCGCTCATTGGCGCAGCTCCGCCTCTCCTCGCAGTCGCCCCGCCCCTTACCTTCGCCCGCCCTCCCGCCCCCTCCCCTCCGGCGGGATTTGCATGCCCCGCCCATCTCCCCGGAGCCGCGCCGCTAGCTGCCGCCTCATTGGCCGGGGCCCCAGGCCGCCCGCCCCGGCGGCACCGAGCAGCGCCGCGGGAGCTGCGCGCGGCCGGCCGGCCGGCCGGGGAAGCTGTGGCCGGGAGGGCCCGGCCGGCCGGGCGCGGCACGACGCTGCCGCCGGCGGGGGTCCTCCGCCCTGCCGTTCAGCGCCTGCGGACGCCTCCGGAGCGAGGCACGGGGCCGCGGGGCTCGGCCCGGCGACCGGGGGACCGGCGGAGCGGAGCGGAGCCGCCGCACGAGGAGGGGCCGCGAGCTCTGGGCGCGCTCGAGCCGGAGAGGAGACGCTGTGTGTGCCCCGGGAGCCGGGAGGAGACGCGAGCGGGACAGCGACCCGAGCTGGCCACAAAGGGCTGTCCGGAACGCACGCCATCACGCGGAGCACCGGCCGGGAAGGATGGCCGGGGGGCGGCTGCTGCTCAGGAAGCGGCTGGGCCGTCGGACACGCGTGTGGTGAGCAACTGCAGCGTGCATCAGGAGTTCGGTGCCTGCGTGCACGTTGTTGTCATTACTTTCTCTTAATTTTCTGTCCTATTGAACTGTCTTTATCTCAGCCGGCACGCGTTACCCACCCCACCCCACCCCCGATTCTCCCCCCTTTCCCGGAGGGGTGAGATTGAGGCAGCGAGGAAACGGCTGCGTGGCGCTGAGCTGTGCTGAAGCTCGGCAGCTGCAGGGGCTCCCCCTGCCCCGGCATCGCGGCCAGGCCCTGTCGCCTTCCCCTCCTCCCCCCCCACCCCCCCGCTACAGAACCTGCTCCCGTGAAGCTGGCGAGCGCCGTGTGCTTGGGGTGCTGGAAGCAGCCACTGCACGGCTGGAAACGTAGCTTTCCACCCGGAACACCGTCCTGGGCTTTGAAAGGCAAGTCTTGTGAGGGGAGGAAAAAAAGAAAGACTATAATAATTATAAATCAATAAATAAATCAATAAAGAAAGAAATAACTTGCTCGGACGGGGTCTTCTGCAAAGCTGTTTTATTCACGATTGCAGCGGCGGGGGTCCTGCAAGCGGGAGCAACCAGCAAAAGTATATCATAACCTTATATTATAACCCTCTTACCCAAGGCTTGATTCCTCCCGTTTCCTCCCTGGCTGAGTGCAACAGGTTCACGAGCTACTCAACGCTTGTCACTGTACCGCACAGGTCCAGTTTTACTTGACCAACCGTTAATTTCTCCTTCCGCCCCATCTTCTCTTGTGACCACAGGGCCCACGATCTTTTGCTTTCAGTCATTTTGCACTGCTCGCCCTGCTTTTCTTACCCGTCCTCCGTATTTTGGGACAGTGGGAACCTTCCCCTTATCTGCTTAGCGTACTCTCCACTGCTGGGCTGCTGTCGTGCCTGCACAAGCACTTCTGGATATGCAAGCCTAGTGGAATTTTCCACTGCAAAAACACATTCTACTGCAAAGACGCAACGTTTTCTCACAGTCCCATGTCAACCCGGCACGCCAGAAATAATTGAATCAGGCAATGGGATTCATTTCCACAATGACCTCATAAACACCTGGACCAAAGAGCATGGCATTGAATGGGTATACCACATCCCTTCTCCTGCACCAGCGTCCAGGGAAAACAAACAAACAAACAAACAAACAAACAACAACAGACTGACAAAGAGTACGCTGAAAGCAATGGGTGCTGAGACATTCAACCGTTGGGGTGCTGTACTGGGTGTGGCTGGGACGGAGATAACTTTCCCCGCGGCAGCCCACACGGTGCTGTGCTCTGCACTTGTAGCTAGAACGGCACTGGTATCGCACCAGAGTTGTGTCTACTGCTGAGCAATACTGGCACAGGGTCAGGATTCCCTCAACCCCCGCCCCGAGCCAGCAGGCCTGGGGGTGGGCGAGAGGGGAGGAAGGAACATCAGCAGGGCAGCCGACGTAAAGCAACCGAAGGGCTATTCCATACATACCGTATGGCGTCACACTCAGCAATAAAAGTGGAAGAAGAGGGGAGGGGTGGGCTCTCGTGGGGAGAACATCTGTCCTCCCGAACAACGGCTATGAGCATTGAGGCCCTGCTTCAAGGACGTGCTCAAGCATCGCTCACTGGGGGGAAGTAGAGAGTAATTTCTTTCCTCTGCACTTCCACACAGCCTTTACTTCTGTTTTCCTTTTTTTTTTTTTCCCCCCTTTCCCTTTAGGGGAATTATTTAATAACAGTTTTCCCTTGATATTTTTTTTTTCCTTTACTTAAATTATCCTTATCTCAACCCGCGAGTTGTTCCTTTCCTTTTCTTCTTCCCCTCCTCTTCTGAGGAAGGGGAGTGAGAGAGCTGTTGCGGTGGAGTTCGTCAGCTGCCTAGAAAGGTAAAGCCACCACAGATCACAGAATTGTAGGGCTTGGAAGGGACCTCGAAATATCATCGGGTCCAACCCCCCTGCCAAAGCAGGTTCCTTAGAGCAGGCTGCCCAGGTAGGATGCACATGTAGCAACAGCCACCTGGTTAGTCTGCCAATCGAGCTAGCCCTGCCCAATGAAAACTCCTACACACGGAGAAAGGGATAAAGTTCTTGCAGTGCATATTAAAAAAAAAAAAAAAAAAAAAAAAGCCATGCTGGTGAAGACGGTCTGACTTACGCCTGCCTCAGGCAAAGGCAAAGCCGTCCATGGGGCTGCTTTTGCTCAAGGACGTGGGTGCGCTTGGCAGCTGATGCAGAAGTATGGGGCAGTGTGAAAACCCTCAAGAGCATCTGGGGTGAGAACAGGCAGTCCTTTGGGTCGTACAATGTTAGTTGCTGTATAATGCTGCATGTCGTCTGCAGTTGCCGTGTGTCGACTCAAGGGCGTTACAGGAAGAGTCGCTCAGATTCATGAGGAATGACAGCACGTGCACAGACGTGCGGGGCTTTCCTCGCATACGGGGCTCGCTGTGCCTGCGCGCGCCCAGCCGCCCACCCCAGCTTTCGGCGAGTCCTCCCCCACCCAGCCTCAGCACACAGGCAGCCCTGCTGCCCAGGACTTCCACGATCCCAGGAACTCCTGCTTGCACGCACCTTCTTCCTTGCCACGGTCCCAGCAACGCTCAGTAAGCTCACCGTGCTCCGAGGTTTCTCTAAAGACCTTTCCGGACCCAGCTTGGCTGCCCCAAGCAGCAGAGGGGCCGCAAGGCAGACAAACTGCAACTACAGCCCCCTCATCGCCTTCCTCCTCCACCAGCCCCGCAGCTGCCACCCCCGCCCAGGTGCAGCCCTTTTATGAGGAGGGGCTGCCCAGATCACTACCCACCCTCATTAGCCGCACCTGGGGCTCCAGTGACTGGGGGTCCAGCGACAGGTTTTCACTCTCTTTTCCTAATCTTCTTCCCAAATGTCCCAGTTCTCTGGGATTCAACTCTTCTGTCCACGTACAAACGTTACTATTTCAGATGATTGATGAGCCCCGTTCCAATGAGAAATCCACAGGACTTCGGGAGGACACCTGAAGCACTCAGCCCTCCGTCTTCTAGACAAACAATACCACCTTTTCCACAAAATTTACATTTCAGCAGGACCGAAATTCAAGCCGAGTGCCAGTTTTTCTCATGCACTTTGTTAGCAAGCTCACACAAAACAAGGAATCACTCCTACGGATCCATCGATATGGGGGTTTGAAAAGGTATTGAGGCCTAAATAAATTCGCTCTCCCCCTTCTAACCAAATTCCCAAGGGCTCAAGCCCAAACCACCGCAGACGCGACTCCCTCCGTTCTGCCTCTTTGATAATCGGTCAGCCCCTCTCCCCCGATACCCGGGAAACCGACCGAACACCACAGCGAATATATCCAAACTTCTAAACTGTCACTTAGATAATGCCGCCACCTTCCTCCTTGTCACGCTCCAAACATTTAAGAACAAAAATGGGATTACGAGATGCACCGCCGGGCGCATAGATTGGGCACCACCAGTCAACCCTTGGATAAAACAGCACTTCCTTTCGGTCTGTCGTGCGCTTCGTTCGTCCCCGGCCGCTCCCCTCGCGGAGGATACGGGACCGCGGATCGGAACGCCGCACTCGCTTCGCGGCGATGCTGCGTCTCGCTCACCCAGCACAATCACGCCGTCACGCAAAGAGGCCCCCTGCGCTCCTCGCTCATGCCACAAGAATATATCACTTAAAACAACCACCAAACGTGTTCGTAAGTCACTTCACAACAGCACTTTGTCTCAAACACACACACTGACGCCAATGCTTTCGACATGACATACCCAGACATCTACAAAGAAGACACGCAGTTATTACCACTCCACTTAACATCCCTCCAGCAGCTGCTACTATTACCCAGGTAACCTTGTCACAATTGTGAGAGGCCCGCTTCCCCTTCTCCTGCTTCTTATGCGGTCTTTAGCAGGTCCGTCCTGGCTCCCAACACTGGGACGCAGCGGTAACCTCGCATTTGCTCCATCTACTCCCAAGATCTCTAGCGGCCGCTCTAGCGGCCAGCAACCCCCCCCCCTCCCCGACATCTCCATCGGTCAGCCTGTAGCGTACCCTCCTCCCACACGGGGACTCTGCTGCACGCCAGACGTCTCTGCGCGACTTACCAGCCGCCCCGGCCACCCGCACGACTTACAGGCCCTTCCTGTACCCTAAAACTTACCGTTTGTCCGCGGCCTCAGGAGGTCTTTGTCTGCTCCCGCGGTGAGCGGCTCAGAGCGGAGGCTCCCCCGAGGAAAATGCTCGGGGTGCACCTAGGGGCGTCCGCTCCGCAGCCGATCCCGCAGCCGAGCGGAACGTCTCTCCCGGCCGGCTCGCCAAACTGCCTTGCGGCAAACAGAGTCCACAGTCAGTAAGACTGCAAAAGTAGGTCTGTTTATTCAGCGCTGGGCAGCACGGGGGGATGGTCCCGCCAAAGTCGTGTGCAGCGCACGCGGCAATTTGCCGCGGTTATACGCAGCCAGCAAAGAGATACATTTGCACGAAGTTTCACAGCGCGCCTATACGTATTCACAACCCGTCCCCGCCTCACGGTAAAAGTAGTTCAAGAAGTCATTTCCACAGGCACCCCCCACCCGCGCTTGCGCAGTGTCTCCCGGTGGCGGTCGTCGGGGGTCATGGGGACGAAGGTTGGTGGCTCTTCCTCGTCCCCGCTAGTTGACCTCTTGTCTTTGCGCAGAGTCGGTTGCTCCTTGGCTCCTGCCCATCCGCAGGACCGGTTTCTGCCAGTTTCTTAAGGCAGGCTCCCACTCTTATTAATAAGAGACTGACCTCGGTAAGGGGCCCAAGGCTTCTGGCTTTAGTTATTTTGCACAACGCAGCGTAGTTGGCAGAGACACCAGGTAGCATCCTAGTGGCATGCTATGCTGTCAGCGCTCTCTCTCTACCTGATGCGATTCTCCTAAGTGCCTCTGTCGCCAGCGCCAGCTGCAAGCCAAAGAAAACCTTCAGAACCATGCTGCCCCCGCCGCGCCCCGGGCCGCCCCGGCCACTGGAGGCGGCCGCTTCCCCAGCGCAAAGGGGCGGCATGCGCTGGCGGGAGCGCGAGGGGGCAGAGAGCCGTTCCGCCCCGTGCAAGGGGCAGCGAGGCGGGAAGCGAGCGCACGCGCTGCGCTGGGCCGGGCCGGGCCGCGCCGAGCCCCCCGCGGAGCCGGGAAGCCTGCGGCGGCCGGGCGGCGGCTGCTCAGGGGCCGCTGCCCCGTCCCGCGCCGCGGAAGCGCCGCGCGAACCCCCGCCCAACACCCGCCTGCCAGCTCTGTCTTTGCACAGCCACAGCAACCTCCCGAGGGAGGTGCACCGTTCCCGGAGGTACTGCAATACCGGGACGATGCGCGGAGCGGAGGGAGCAAGCTCCGGATCCAACTCCCGAGCCCAAAAATCCGTTTAATATAAAGTCCTCTCATCGAGGACGTATCAGATATTAAACTGATAAGAACAGATACTACACTTGATCTTAGCCAAAAGGCCGAGAAGCGATGCCGACCCCCCCCTCCCCCGCGACACCCGCTCCCGCGCCCACCACCCCGACCTCACGGCCACCGCTCCACCGCCCGCCCCCGCCCTCCCGGGCCTCAACCCGCCGCCCTCGCCCGCCCTCGCCGACGCTCCGCTCGCGGCCGCGACCCCCAAGCGCCCCGCCGCCGCGTCGCCGGGGCCTCCCAGCGGCCCGTTCGGGCCCCCAAGCGCCCGATTAGCCGGGCCCCGCGACCGATTTGCATGCCCCGCCCCGCGCACCGCCTCTCCCTCCCCGCGCCGCGCCTCGCCTCGCCTCGCCGGCCGCGGGCCCCGCCCACGAAGCCTCTGCGCCCGGCCTTCGCTCCGCGCTCATTGGCGCAGCTCCGCCTCTCCTCGCAGTCGCCCCGCCCCTTACCTTCGCCCGCCCTCCCGCCCCCTCCCCTCCGGCGGGATTTGCATGCCCCGCCCATCTCCCCGGAGCCGCGCCGCTAGCTGCCGCCTCATTGGCCGGGGCCCCAGGCCGCCCGCCCCGGCGGCACCGAGCAGCGCCGCGGGAGCTGCGCGCGGCCGGCCGGCCGGCCGGGGAAGCTGTGGCCGGGAGGGCCCGGCCGGCCGGGCGCGGCACGACGCTGCCGCCGGCGGGGGTCCTCCGCCCTGCCGTTCAGCGCCTGCGGACGCCTCCGGAGCGAGGCACGGGGCCGCGGGGCTCGGCCCGGCGACCGGGGGACCGGCGGAGCGGAGCGGAGCCGCCGCACGAGGAGGGGCCGCGAGCTCTGGGCGCGCTCGAGCCGGAGAGGAGACGCTGTGTGTGCCCCGGGAGCCGGGAGGAGACGCGAGCGGGACAGCGACCCGAGCTGGCCACAAAGGGCTGTCCGGAACGCACGCCATCACGCGGAGCACCGGCCGGGAAGGATGGCCGGGGGGCGGCTGCTGCTCAGGAAGCGGCTGGGCCGTCGGACACGCGTGTGGTGAGCAACTGCAGCGTGCATCAGGAGTTCGGTGCCTGCGTGCACGTTGTTGTCATTACTTTCTCTTAATTTTCTGTCCTATTGAACTGTCTTTATCTCAGCCGGCACGCGTTACCCACCCCACCCCACCCCCGATTCTCCCCCCTTTCCCGGAGGGGTGAGATTGAGGCAGCGAGGAAACGGCTGCGTGGCGCTGAGCTGTGCTGAAGCTCGGCAGCTGCAGGGGCTCCCCCTGCCCCGGCATCGCGGCCAGGCCCTGTCGCCTTCCCCTCCTCCCCCCCCACCCCCCCGCTACAGAACCTGCTCCCGTGAAGCTGGCGAGCGCCGTGTGCTTGGGGTGCTGGAAGCAGCCACTGCACGGCTGGAAACGTAGCTTTCCACCCGGAACACCGTCCTGGGCTTTGAAAGGCAAGTCTTGTGAGGGGAGGAAAAAAAGAAAGAATATAATAATTATAAATCAATAAAGAAAGAAATAACTTGCTCGGACGGGGTCTTCTGCAAAGCTGTTTTATTCACGATTGCAGCGGCGGGGGTCCTGCAAGCGGGAGCAACCAGCAAAAGTATATCATAACCTTATATTATAACCCTCTTACCCAAGGCTTGATTCCTCCCGTTTCCTCCCTGGCTGAGTGCAACAGGTTCACGAGCTACTCAACGCTTGTCACTGTACCGCACAGGTCCAGTTTTACTTGACCAACCGTTAATTTCTCCTTCCGCCCCATCTTCTCTTGTGACCACAGGGCCCACGATCTTTTGCTTTCAGTCATTTTGCACTGCTCGCCCTGCTTTTCTTACCCGTCCTCCGTATTTTGGGACAGTGGGAACCTTCCCCTTATCTGCTTAGCGTACTCTCCACTGCTGGGCTGCTGTCGTGCCTGCACAAGCACTTCTGGATATGCAAGCCTAGTGGAATTTTCCACTGCAAAAACACATTCTACTGCAAAGACGCAACGTTTTCTCACAGTCCCATGTCAACCCGGCACGCCAGAAATAATTGAATCAGGCAATGGGATTCATTTCCACAATGACCTCATAAACACCTGGACCAAAGAGCATGGCATTGAATGGGTATACCACATCCCTTCTCCTGCACCAGCGTCCAGGGAAAACAAACAAACAAACAAACAACAACAGACTGACAAAGAGTACGCTGAAAGCAATGGGTGCTGAGACATTCAACCGTTGGGGTGCTGTACTGGGTGTGGCTGGGACGGAGATAACTTTCCCCGCGGCAGCCCACACGGTGCTGTGCTCTGCACTTGTAGCTAGAACGGCACTGGTATCGCACCAGAGTTGTGTCTACTGCTGAGCAATACTGGCACAGGGTCAGGATTCCCTCAACCCCCGCCCCGAGCCAGCAGGCCTGGGGGTGGGCGAGAGGGGAGGAAGGAACATCAGCAGGGCAGCCGACGTAAAGCAACCGAAGGGCTATTCCATACATACCGTATGGCGTCACACTCAGCAATAAAAGTGGAAGAAGAGGGGAGGGGTGGGCTCTCGTGGGGAGAACATCTGTCCTCCCGAACAACGGCTATGAGCATTGAGGCCCTGCTTCAAGGACGTGCTCAAGCATCGCTCACTGGGGGGAAGTAGAGAGTAATTTCTTTCCTCTGCACTTCCACACAGCCTTTACTTCTGTTTTCCTTTTTTTTTTTTTTTTTTCCCCCCTTTCCCTTTAGGGGAATTATTTAATAACAGTTTTCCCTTGATATTTTTTTTTTCCTTTACTTAAATTATCCTTATCTCAACCCGCGAGTTGTTCCTTTCCTTTTCTTCTTCCCCTCCTCTTCTGAGGAAGGGGAGTGAGAGAGCTGTTGCGGTGGAGTTCGTCAGCTGCCTAGAAAGGTAAAGCCACCACAGATCACAGAATTGTAGGGCTTGGAAGGGACCTCGAAATATCATCGGGTCCAACCCCCCTGCCAAAGCAGGTTCCTTAGAGCAGGCTGCCCAGGTAGGATGCACATGTAGCAACAGCCACCTGGTTAGTCTGCCAATCGAGCTAGCCCTGCCCAATGAAAACTCCTACACACGGAGAAAGGGATAAAGTTCTTGCAGTGCATATTAAAAAAAAAAAAAAAAAAAAAAAAGCCATGCTGGTGAAGACGGTCTGACTTACGCCTGCCTCAGGCAAAGGCAAAGCCGTCCATGGGGCTGCTTTTGCTCAAGGACGTGGGTGCGCTTGGCAGCTGATGCAGAAGTATGGGGCAGTGTGAAAACCCTCAAGAGCATCTGGGGTGAGAACAGGCAGTCCTTTGGGTCGTACAATGTTAGTTGCTGTATAATGCTGCATGTCGTCTGCAGTTGCCGTGTGTCGACTCAAGGGCGTTACAGGAAGAGTCGCTCAGATTCATGAAGAATGACAGCACGTGCACAGACGTGCGGGGCTTTCCTCGCATACGGGGCTCGCTGTGCCTGCGCGCGCCCAGCCGCCCACCCCAGCTTTCGGCGAGTCCTCCCCCACCCAGCCTCAGCACACAGGCAGCCCTGCTGCCCAGGACTTCCACGATCCCAGGAACTCCTGCTTGCACGCACCTTCTTCCTTGCCACGGTCCCAGCAACGCTCAGTAAGCTCACCGTGCTCCGAGGTTTCTCTAAAGACCTTTCCGGACCCAGCTTGGCTGCCCCAAGCAGCAGAGGGGCCGCAAGGCAGACAAACTGCAACTACAGCCCCCTCATCGCCTTCCTCCTCCACCAGCCCCGCAGCTGCCACCCCCGCCCAGGTGCAGCCCTTTTATGAGGAGGGGCTGCCCAGATCACTACCCACCCTCATTAGCCGCACCTGGGGCTCCAGTGACTGGGGGTCCAGCGACAGGTTTTCACTCTCTTTTCCTAATCTTCTTCCCAAATGTCCCAGTTCTCTGGGATTCAACTCTTCTGTCCACGTACAAACGTTACTATTTCAGATGATTGATGAGCCCCGTTCCAATGAGAAATCCACAGGACTTCGGGAGGACACCTGAAGCACTCAGCCCTCCGTCTTCTAGACAAACAATACCACCTTTTCCACAAAATTTACATTTCAGCAGGACCGAAATTCAAGCCGAGTGCCAGTTTTTCTCATGCACTTTGTTAGCAAGCTCACACAAAACAAGGAATCACTCCTACGGATCCATCGATATGGGGGTTTGAAAAGGTATTGAGGCCTAAATAAATTCGCTCTCCCCCTTCTAACCAAATTCCCAAGGGCTCAAGCCCAAACCACCGCAGACGCGACTCCCTCCGTTCTGCCTCTTTGATAATCGGTCAGCCCCTCTCCCCCGATACCCGGGAAACCGACCGAACACCACAGCGAATATATCCAAACTTCTAAACTGTCACTTAGATAATGCCGCCACCTTCCTCCTTGTCACGCTCCAAACATTTAAGAACAAAAATGGGATTACGAGATGCACCGCCGGGCGCATAGATTGGGCACCACCAGTCAACCCTTGGATAAAACAGCACTTCCTTTCGGTCTGTCGTGCGCTTCGTTCGTCCCCGGCCGCTCCCCTCGCGGAGGATACGGGACCGCGGATCGGAACGCCGCACTCGCTTCGCGGCGATGCTGCGTCTCGCTCACCCAGCACAATCACGCCGTCACGCAAAGAGGCCCCCTGCGCTCCTCGCTCATGCCACAAGAATATATCACTTAAAACAACCACCAAACGTGTTCGTAAGTCACTTCACAACAGCACTTTGTCTCAAACACACACACTGACGCCAATGCTTTCGACATGACATACCCAGACATCTACAAAGAAGACACGCAGTTATTACCACTCCACTTAACATCCCTCCAGCAGCTGCTACTATTACCCAGGTAACCTTGTCACAATTGTGAGAGGCCCGCTTCCCCTTCTCCTGCTTCTTATGCGGTCTTTAGCAGGTCCGTCCTGGCTCCCAACACTGGGACGCAGCGGTAACCTCGCATTTGCTCCATCTACTCCCAAGATCTCTAGCGGCCGCTCTAGCGGCCAGCAACCCCCCCCCCTCCCCGACATCTCCATCGGTCAGCCTGTAGCGTACCCTCCTCCCACACGGGGACTCTGCTGCACGCCAGACGTCTCTGCGCGACTTACCAGCCGCCCCGGCCACCCGCACGACTTACAGGCCCTTCCTGTACCCTAAAACTTACCGTTTGTCCGCGGCCTCAGGAGGTCTTTGTCTGCTCCCGCGGTGAGCGGCTCAGAGCGGAGGCTCCCCCGAGGAAAATGCTCGGGGTGCACCTAGGGGCGTCCGCTCCGCAGCCGATCCCGCAGCCGAGCGGAACGTCTCTCCCGGCCGGCTCGCCAAACTGCCTTGCGGCAAACAGAGTCCACAGTCAGTAAGACTGCAAAAGTAGGTCTGTTTATTCAGCGCTGGGCAGCACGGGGGGATGGTCCCGCCAAAGTCGTGTGCAGCGCACGCGGCAATTTGCCGCGGTTATACGCAGCCAGCAAAGAGATACATTTGCACGAAGTTTCACAGCGCGCCTATACGTATTCACAACCCGTCCCCGCCTCACGGTAAAAGTAGTTCAAGAAGTCATTTCCACAGGCACCCCCCACCCGCGCTTGCGCAGTGTCTCCCGGTGGCGGTCGTCGGGGGTCATGGGGACGAAGGTTGGTGGCTCTTCCTCGTCCCCGCTAGTTGACCTCTTGTCTTTGCGCAGAGTCGGTTGCTCCTTGGCTCCTGCCCATCCGCAGGACCGGTTTCTGCCAGTTTCTTAAGGCAGGCTCCCACTCTTATTAATAAGAGACTGACCTCGGTAAGGGGCCCAAGGCTTCTGGCTTTAGTTATTTTGCACAACGCAGCGTAGTTGGCAGAGACACCAGGTAGCATCCTAGTGGCATGCTATGCTGTCAGCGCTCTCTCTCTACCTGATGCGATTCTCCTAAGTGCCTCTGTCGCCAGCGCCAGCTGCAAGCCAAAGAAAACCTTCAGAACCATGCTGCCCCCGCCGCGCCCCGGGCCGCCCCGGCCACTGGAGGCGGCCGCTTCCCCAGCGCAAAGGGGCGGCATGCGCTGGCGGGAGCGCGAGGGGGCAGAGAGCCGTTCCGCCCCGTGCAAGGGGCAGCGAGGCGGGAAGCGAGCGCACGCGCTGCGCTGGGCCGGGCCGGGCCGCGCCGAGCCCCCCGCGGAGCCGGGAAGCCTGCGGCGGCCGGGCGGCGGCTGCTCAGGGGCCGCTGCCCCGTCCCGCGCCGCGGAAGCGCCGCGCGAACCCCCGCCCAACACCCGCCTGCCAGCTCTGTCTTTGCACAGCCACAGCAACCTCCCGAGGGAGGTGCACCGTTCCCGGAGGTACTGCAATACCGGGACGATGCGCGGAGCGGAGGGAGCAAGCTCCGGATCCAACTCCCGAGCCCAAAAATCCGTTTAATATAAAGTCCTCTCATCGAGGACGTATCAGATATTAAACTGATAAGAACAGATACTACACTTGATCTTAGCCAAAAGGCCGAGAAGCGATGCCGACCCCCCCCTCCCCCGCGACACCCGCTCCCGCGCCCACCACCCCGACCTCACGGCCACCGCTCCACCGCCCGCCCCCGCCCTCCCGGGCCTCAACCCGCCGCCCTCGCCCGCCCTCGCCGACGCTCCGCTCGCGGCCGCGACCCCCAAGCGCCCCGCCGCCGCGTCGCCGGGGCCTCCCAGCGGCCCGTTCGGGCCCCCAAGCGCCCGATTAGCCGGGCCCCGCGACCGATTTGCATGCCCCGCCCCGCGCACCGCCTCTCCCTCCCCGCGCCGCGCCTCGCCTCGCCTCGCCGGCCGCGGGCCCCGCCCACGAAGCCTCTGCGCCCGGCCTTCGCTCCGCGCTCATTGGCGCAGCTCCGCCTCTCCTCGCAGTCGCCCCGCCCCTTACCTTCGCCCGCCCTCCCGCCCCCTCCCCTCCGGCGGGATTTGCATGCCCCGCCCATCTCCCCGGAGCCGCGCCGCTAGCTGCCGCCTCATTGGCCGGGGCCCCAGGCCGCCCGCCCCGGCGGCACCGAGCAGCGCCGCGGGAGCTGCGCGCGGCCGGCCGGCCGGCCGGGGAAGCTGTGGCCGGGAGGGCCCGGCCGGCCGGGCGCGGCACGACGCTGCCGCCGGCGGGGGTCCTCCGCCCTGCCGTTCAGCGCCTGCGGACGCCTCCGGAGCGAGGCACGGGGCCGCGGGGCTCGGCCCGGCGACCGGGGGACCGGCGGAGCGGAGCGGAGCCGCCGCACGAGGAGGGGCCGCGAGCTCTGGGCGCGCTCGAGCCGGAGAGGAGACGCTGTGTGTGCCCCGGGAGCCGGGAGGAGACGCGAGCGGGACAGCGACCCGAGCTGGCCACAAAGGGCTGTCCGGAACGCACGCCATCACGCGGAGCACCGGCCGGGAAGGATGGCCGGGGGGCGGCTGCTGCTCAGGAAGCGGCTGGGCCGTCGGACACGCGTGTGGTGAGCAACTGCAGCGTGCATCAGGAGTTCGGTGCCTGCGTGCACGTTGTTGTCATTACTTTCTCTTAATTTTCTGTCCTATTGAACTGTCTTTATCTCAGCCGGCACGCGTTACCCACCCCACCCCCGATTCTCCCCCCTTTCCCGGAGGGGTGAGATTGAGGCAGCGAGGAAACGGCTGCGTGGCGCTGAGCTGTGCTGAAGCTCAGCAGCTGCAGGGGCTCCCCCTGCCCCGGCATCGCGGCCAGGCCCTGTCGCTTCCCCTCCTCCCCCCCCGGCAGCTGAAGGGCCGCCCCGCTACAGAACCTGCCCCGCTACAGAACCTGCTCCCGTGAAGCTGGCGAGCGCCGTGTGCTTGGGGTGCTGGAAGCAGCCACTGCACGGCTGGAAACGTAGCTTTCCACCCGGAACACCGTCCTGGGCTTCGAAAGGCAAGTCTTGTGAGGGGAGGAAAAAAAGAAAGAATATAATAATTATAAATAAATAAATAAATCAATAACTTGCTCGGACGGGGTCTTCTGCAAAGCTGTTTTATTCACGATTGCAGCGGCGGGGGTCCTGCAAGCGGGAGCAACCAGCAAAAGTATATCATAACCTTATATTATAACCCTCTTACCCAAGGCTTGATTCCTCCCGTTTCCTCCCTGGCTGAGTGCAACAGGTTCACGAGCTACTCAACGCTTGTCACTGTACCGCACAGGTCCAGTTTTACTTGACCAACCGTTAATTTCTCCTTCCGCCCCATCTTCTCTTGTGACCACAGGGCCCACGATCTTTTGCTTTCAGTCATTTTGCACTGCTCGCCCTGCTTTTCTTACCCGTCCTCCGTATTTTGGGACAGTGGGAACCTTCCCCTTATCTGCTTAGCGTACTCTCCACTGCTGGGCTGCTGTCGTGCCTGCACAAGCACTTCTGGATATGCAAGCCTAGTGGAATTTTCCACTGCAAAAACACATTCTACTGCAAAGACGCAACGTTTTCTCACAGTCCCATGTCAACCCGGCACGCCAGAAATAATTGAATCAGGCAATGGGATTCATTTCCACAATGACCTCATAAACACCTGGACCAAAGAGCATGGCATTGAATGGGTATACCACATCCCTTCTCCTGCACCAGCGTCCAGGGAAAACAAACAAACAAACAAACAAACAAACAACAACAGACTGACAAAGAGTACGCTGAAAGCAATGGGTGCTGAGACATTCAACCGTTGGGGTGCTGTACTGGGTGTGGCTGGGACGGAGATAACTTTCCCCGCGGCAGCCCACACGGTGCTGTGCTCTGCACTTGTAGCTAGAACGGCACTGGTATCGCACCAGAGTTGTGTCTACTGCTGAGCAATAGTGGCACAGGGTCAGGATTCCCTCAACCCCCGCCCCGAGCCAGCAGGCCTGGGGGTGGGCGAGAGGGGAGGAAGGAACATCAGCAGGGCAGCTGACGTAAAGCAACCGAAGGGCTATTCCATACATACCGTATGGCGTCACACTCAGCAATAAAAGTGGAAGAAGAGGGGAGGGGTGGGCTCTCGTGGGGAGAACATCTGTCCTCCCGAACAACGGCTATGTGCATTGAGGCCCTGCTTCAAGGACGTGCTCAAGCATCGCTCACTGGGGGGAAGTAGAGAGTAATTTCTTTCCTCTGCACTTCCACACAGCCTTTACTTTTGTTTTCCTTTTTTTTTTTTTTCCCCCCTTTCCCTTTAGGGGAATTATTTAATAACAGTTTTCCCTTGATATTTTTTTTTCCTTTAATTAAATTATCCTTATCTCAACCCACGAGTTGTTCCTTTCCTTTTCTTCTTCCCCTCCTCTTCTGAGGAAGGGGAGTGAGAGAGCTGTTGCGGTGGAGTTCGTCAGCTGCCTAGAAAGGTAAAGCCACCACAGATCACAGAATTGTAGGGCTTGGAAGGGACCTCGAAATATCATCGGGTCCAACCCCCCTGCCAAAGCAGGTTCCTTAGAGCAGGCTGCCCAGGTAGGAGGCACATGTAGCAACAGCCACCTGGTTAGTCTGCCAATCGAGCTAGCCCTGCCCAATGAAAACTCCTACACACGGAGAAAGGGATAAAGTCCTTGCAGTGCATATTAAAAAAAAAAAAAAAAAAAAAAAAAAAAAAAGCCATACTGGTGAAGACGGTCTGACTTATGCCTGCCTCAGGCAAAGGCAAAGCCGTCCATGGGGCTGCTTTTGCTCAAGGACGTGGGTGCGCTTGGCAGCTGATGCAGAAGTATGGGGCAGTGTGAAAACCCTCAAGGGCATCTGGGGTGAGGACAGGCAGTCCTTTGGGTCGTACAATGTTAGTTGCTGTATAATGCTGCATGTCGTCTGCAGTTGCCGTGTGTCGACTCAAGGGCGTTACAGGAAGAGTCGCTCAGATTCATGAGGAATGACAGCACGTGCACAGACGCGCGGGGCTTTCCTCGCATACGGGGCTCGCTGTGCCTGCGCGCGCCCAGCCGCCCACCCCAGCTTTCGGCGAGTCCTCCCCCACCCAGCCTCAGCACACAGGCAGCCCTGCTGCCCAGGACTTCCACGATCCCAGGAACTCCTGCTTGCACGCACCTTCTTCCTTGCCACGGTCCCAGCAACGCTCAGTAAGCTCACCGTGCTCCGAGGTTTCTCTAAAGACCTTTCCGGACCCAGCTTGGCTGCCCCAAGCAGCAGAGGGGCCGCAAGGCAGACAAACTGCAACTACAGCCCCCTCATCGCCTTCCTCCTCCACCAGCCCCGCAGCTGCCACCCCCGCCCAGGTGCAGCCCTTTTATGAGGAGGGGCTGCCCAGATCACTACCCACCCTCATTAGCCGCACCTGGGGCTCCAGTGACTGGGGGTCCAGCGACAGGTTTTTACTCTCTTTTCCTAATCTTCTTCCCAAATGTCCCAGTTCTCTGGGATTCAACTCTTCTGTCCACGTACAAACGTTACTATTTCAGATGATTGACGAGCCCCGTTCCAATGAGAAATCCACAGGACTTCGGGAGGACACCTGAAGCACTCAGCCCTCCGTCTTCTAGACAAACAATACCACCTTTTCCACAAAATTTACATTTCAGCAGGACCGAAATTCAAGCCGAGTGCCAGTTTTTCTCATGCACTTTGTTAGCAAGCTCACACAAAACAAGGCATCACTCCTACGGATCCATCAATATGGGGGTTTGAAAAGGTATTGAGGCCTAAATAAATTCGCTCTCCCCCTTCTAACCAAATTCCCAAGGGCTCAAGCCCAAACCACCGCAGACGCGACTCCCTCCGTTCTGCCTCTTTGATAATCGGTCAGCCCCTCTCCCCCGATACCTGGGAAACCGACCGAACACCACAGCGAATATATCCAAACTTCTAAACTGTCACTTAGATAATGCCGCCACCTTCCTCCTTGTCACGCTCCAAACATTTAAGAACAAAAATGGGATTACGAGATGCACCGCCGGGCGCATAGATTGGGCACCACCAGTCAACCCTTGGATAAAACAGCACTTCCTTTCGGTCTGTCGTGCGCTTCGTTCGTCCCCGGCCGCTCCCCTCGCGGAGGATACGGGACCGCGGATCGGAACGCCGCACTCGCTTCGCGGCGATGCTGCGTCTCGCTCACCCAGCACAATCACGCCGTCACGCAAAGAGGCCCCCTGCGCTCCTCGCTCATGCCACAAGAATATATCACTTAAAACAACCACCAAACGTGTTCGTAAGTCACTTCACAACAGCACTTTGTCTCAAACACACACGCTGACGCCAATGCTTTCGACATGACATACCCAGACACCTACAAAGAAGACACGCAGTTATTACCACTCCACTTAACATCCCTCCAGCAGCTGCTACTATTACCCAGGTAACCTTGTCACAATTTTGAGAGGCCCGCTTCCCCTTCTCCTGCTTCTTATGCGGTCATTAGCAGGTCCGTCCTGGCTCCCAACACTGGGACGCAGCGGTAACCTCGCATTTGCTCCATCTACTCCCAAGATCTCTAGCGGCCGCTCTAGCGGCCAGCAAACCCCCCCCCCCCCAACATCTCCATCGGTCAGCCTGTAGCGTACCCTCCTCCCACACGGGGACTCTGCTGCACGCCAGACGTCTCTGCGCGACTTACCAGCCGCCCCGGCCACCCGCACGACTTACAGGCCCTTCCTGTACCCTAAAACTTACCGTTTGTCCGCGGCCTCAGGAGGTCTTTGTCTGCTCCCGCGGTGAGCGGCTCAGAGCGGAGGCTCCCCCGAGGAAAATGCTCGGGGTGCACCTAGGGGCGTCCGCTCCGCAGCCGATCCCGCAGCCGAGCGGAACGTCTCTCCCGGCCGGCTCGCCAAACTGCCTTGCGGCAAACAGAGTCCACAATCAGTAAGACTGCAAAAGTAGGTCTGTTTATTCAGCGCTGGGCAGCACGGGGGGATGGTCCCGCCAAGGTCGTGTGCAGCGCACGCGGCAATTTGCCGCGGTTATACGCAGCCAGCAAAGAGATACATTTGCACGAAGTTTCACAGCGCGCCTATACGTATTCACAACCCGTCCCCGCCTCACGGTAAAAGTAGTTCAAGAAGTCATTTCCACAGGCACCCCCCACCCGCGCTTGCGCAGTGTCTCCCGGTGGCGGTCGTCGGGGGTCATGGGGACGAAGGTTGGTGGCTCTTCCTCGTCCCCGCTAGTTGACCTCTTGTCTTTGCGCAGAGTCGGTTGCTCCTTGGCTCCTGCCCATCCGCAGGACCGGTTTCTGCCAGTTTCTTAAGGCAGGCTCCCACTCTTATTAATAAGAGACTGACCTCGGTAAGGGGCCCAAGGCTTCTGGCTTTAGTTATTTTGCACAACGCAGCGTAGTTGGCAGAGACACCAGGTAGCATCCTAGTGGCATGCTATGCTGTCAGCGCTCTCTCTCTACCTGATGCGATTCTCCTAAGTGCCTCTGTCGCCAGCGCCAGCTGCAAGCCAAAGAAAACCTTCAGAACCATGCTGCCCCCGCCGCGCCCCGGGCCGCCCCGGCCACTGGAGGCGGCCGCTTCCCCAGCGCAAAGGGGCGGCATGCGCTGGCGGGAGCGCGAGGGGGCAGAGAGCCGTTCCGCCCCGTGCAAGGGGCAGCGAGGCGGGAAGCGAGCGCACGCGCTGCGCTGGGCCGGGCCGGGCCGCGCCGAGCCCCCCGCGGAGCCGGGAAGCCTGCGGCGGCCGGGCGGCGGCTGCTCAGGGGCCGCTGCCCCGTCCCGCGCCGCGGAAGCGCCGCGCGAACCCCCGCCCAACACCCGCCTGCCAGCTCTGTCTTTGCACAGCCACAGCAACCTCCCGAGGGAGGTGCACCGTTCCCGGAGGTACTGCAATACCGGGACGATGCGCGGAGCGGAGGGAGCAAGCTCCGGATCCAACTCCCGAGCCCAAAAATCCGTTTAATATAAAGTCCTCTCATCGAGGACGTATCAGATATTAAACTGATAAGAACAGATACTACACTTGATCTTAGCCAAAAGGCCGAGAAGCGATGCCGACCGCCGCCTCCCCCGCGACACCCGCTCCCGCGCCCACCACCCCGACCTCACGGCCACCGCTCCACCGCCCGCCCCCGCCCTCCCGGGCCTCAACCCGCCGCCCTCGCCCGCCCTCGCCGACGCTCCGCTCGCGGCCGCGACCCCCAAGCGCCCCGCCGCCGCGTCGCCGGGGCCTCCCAGCGGCCCGTTCGGGCCCCCAAGCGCCCGATTAGCCGGGCCCCGCGACCGATTTGCATGCCCCGCCCCGCGCCTCGCCGGCCGCGGGCCCCGCCCACGAAGCCTCTGCGCCCGGCCTTCGCTCCGCGCTCATTGGCGCAGCTCCGCCTCTCCTCGCAGTCGCCCCGCCCCTTACCTTCGCCCGCCCTCCCGCCCCCTCCCCTCCGGCGGGATTTGCATGCCCCGCCCATCTCCCCGGAGCCGCGCCGCTAGCTGCCGCCTCATTGGCCGGGGCCCCAGGCCGCCCGCCCCGGCGGCACCGAGCAGCGCCGCGGGAGCTGCGCGCGGCCGGCCGGCCGGCCGGGGAAGCTGTGGCCGGGAGGGCCCGGCCGGCCGGGCGCGGCACGACGCTGCCGCCGGCGGGGGTCCTCCGCCCTGCCGTTCAGCGCCTGCGGACGCCTCCGGAGCGAGGCACGGGGCCGCGGGGCTCGGCCCGGCGACCGGGGGACCGGCGGAGCGGAGCGGAGCCGCCGCACGAGGAGGGGCCGCGAGCTCTGGGCGCGCTCGAGCCGGAGAGGAGACGCTGTGTGTGCCCCGGGAGCCGGGAGGAGACGCGAGCGGGACAGCGACCCGAGCTGGCCACAAAGGGCTGTCCGGAACGCACGCCATCACGCGGAGCACCGGCCGGGAAGGATGGCCGGGGGGCGGCTGCTGCTCAGGAAGCGGCTGGGCCGTCGGACACGCGTGTGGTGAGCAACTGCAGCGTGCATCAGGAGTTCGGTGCCTGCGTGCACGTTGTTGTCATTACTTTCTCTTAATTTTCTGTCCTATTGAACTGTCTTTATCTCAGCCGGCACGCGTTACCCACCCCACCCCCGATTCTCCCCCCTTTCCCGGAGGGGTGAGATTGAGGCAGCGAGGAAACGGCTGCGTGGCGCTGAGCTGTGCTGAAGCTCAGCAGCTGCAGGGGCTCCCCCTGCCCCGGCATCGCGGCCAGGCCCTGTCGCTTCCCCTCCTCCCCCCCCGGCAGCTGAAGGGCCGCCCCGCTACAGAACCTGCCCCGCTACAGAACCTGCTCCCGTGAAGCTGGCGAGCGCCGTGTGCTTGGGGTGCTGGAAGCAGCCACTGCACGGCTGGAAACGTAGCTTTCCACCCGGAACACCGTCCTGGGCTTCGAAAGGCAAGTCTTGTGAGGGGAGGAAAAAAAGAAAGAATATAATAATTATAAATAAATAAATAAATCAATAACTTGCTCGGACGGGGTCTTCTGCAAAGCTGTTTTATTCACGATTGCAGCGGCGGGGGTCCTGCAAGCGGGAGCAACCAGCAAAAGTATATCATAACCTTATATTATAACCCTCTTACCCAAGGCTTGATTCCTCCCGTTTCCTCCCTGGCTGAGTGCAACAGGTTCACGAGCTACTCAACGCTTGTCACTGTAGCGCACAGGTCCAGTTTTACTTGACCAACCGTTAATTTCTCCTTCCGCCCCATCTTCTCTTGTGACCACAGGGCCCACGATCTTTTGCTTTCAGTCATTTTGCACTGCTCGCCCTGCTTTTCTTACCCGTCCTCCGTATTTTGGGACAGTGGGAACCTTCCCCTTATCTGCTTAGCGTACTCTCCACTGCTGGGCTGCTGTCGTGCCTGCACAAGCACTTCTGGATATGCAAGCCTAGTGGAATTTTCCACTGCAAAAACACATTCTACTGCAAAGACGCAACGTTTTCTCACAGTCCCATGTCAACCCGGCACGCCAGAAATAATTGAATCAGGCAATGGGATTCATTTCCACAATGACCTCATAAACACCTGGACCAAAGAGCATGGCATTGAATGGGTATACCACATCCCTTCTCCTGCACCAGCGTCCAGGGAAAACAAACAAACAAACAAACAAACAACAACAGACTGACAAAGAGTACGCTGAAAGCAATGGGTGCTGAGACATTCAACCGTTGGGGTGCTGTACTGGGTGTGGCTGGGACGGAGATAACTTTCCCCGCGGCAGCCCACACGGTGCTGTGCTCTGCACTTGTAGCTAGAACGGCACTGGTATCGCACCAGAGTTGTGTCTACTGCTGAGCAATAGTGGCACAGGGTCAGGATTCCCTCAACCCCCGCCCCGAGCCAGCAGGCCTGGGGGTGGGCGAGAGGGGAGGAAGGAACATCAGCAGGGCAGCTGACGTAAAGCAACCGAAGGGCTATTCCATACATACCGTATGGCGTCACACTCAGCAATAAAAGTGGAAGAAGAGGGGAGGGGTGGGCTCTCGTGGGGAGAACATCTGTCCTCCCGAACAACGGCTATGTGCATTGAGGCCCTGCTTCAAGGACGTGCTCAAGCATCGCTCACTGGGGGGAAGTAGAGAGTAATTTCTTTCCTCTGCACTTCCACACAGCCTTTACTTTTGTTTTCCTTTTTTTTTTTTTTCCCCCCTTTCCCTTTAGGGGAATTATTTAATAACAGTTTTCCCTTGATATTTTTTTTTCCTTTAATTAAATTATCCTTATCTCAACCCACGAGTTGTTCCTTTCCTTTTCTTCTTCCCCTCCTCTTCTGAGGAAGGGGAGTGAGAGAGCTGTTGCGGTGGAGTTCGTCAGCTGCCTAGAAAGGTAAAGCCACCACAGATCACAGAATTGTAGGGCTTGGAAGGGACCTCGAAATATCATCGGGTCCAACCCCCCTGCCAAAGCAGGTTCCTTAGAGCAGGCTGCCCAGGTAGGAGGCACATGTAGCAACAGCCACCTGGTTAGTCTGCCAATCGAGCTAGCCCTGCCCAATGAAAACTCCTACACACGGAGAAAGGGATAAAGTCCTTGCAGTGCATATTAAAAAAAAAAAAAAAAAAAAAAAAAAAAAAAAAAAAAAAGCCATACTGGTGAAGACGGTCTGACTTATGCCTGCCTCAGGCAAAGGCAAAGCCGTCCATGGGGCTGCTTTTGCTCAAGGACGTGGGTGCGCTTGGCAGCTGATGCAGAAGTATGGGGCAGTGTGAAAACCCTCAAGGGCATCTGGGGTGAGGACAGGCAGTCCTTTGGGTCGTACAATGTTAGTTGCTGTATAATGCTGCATGTCGTCTGCAGTTGCCGTGTGTCGACTCAAGGGCGTTACAGGAAGAGTCGCTCAGATTCATGAGGAATGACAGCACGTGCACAGACGCGCGGGGCTTTCCTCGCATACGGGGCTCGCTGTGCCTGCGCGCGCCCAGCCGCCCACCCCAGCTTTCGGCGAGTCCTCCCCCACCCAGCCTCAGCACACAGGCAGCCCTGCTGCCCAGGACTTCCACGATCCCAGGAACTCCTGCTTGCATGCACCTTCTTCCTTGCCACGGTCCCAGCAACGCTCAGTAAGCTCACCGTGCTCCGAGGTTTCTCTAAAGACCTTTCCGGACCCAGCTTGGCTGCCCCAAGCAGCAGAGGGGCCGCAAGGCAGACAAACTGCAACTACAGCCCCCTCATCGCCTTCCTCCTCCACCAGCCCCGCAGCTGCCACCCCCGCCCAGGTGCAGCCCTTTTATGAGGAGGGGCTGCCCAGATCACTACCCACCCTCATTAGCCGCACCTGGGGCTCCAGTGACTGGGGGTCCAGCGACAGGTTTTTACTCTCTTTTCCTAATCTTCTTCCCAAATGTCCCAGTTCTCTGGGATTCAACTCTTCTGTCCACGTACAAACGTTACTATTTCAGATGATTGACGAGCCCCGTTCCAATGAGAAATCCACAGGACTTCGGGAGGACACCTGAAGCACTCAGCCCTCCGTCTTCTAGACAAACAATACCACCTTTTCCACAAAATTTACATTTCAGCAGGACCGAAATTCAAGCCGAGTGCCAGTTTTTCTCATGCACTTTGTTAGCAAGCTCACACAAAACAAGGCATCACTCCTACGGATCCATCGATATGGGGGTTTGAAAAGGTATTGAGGCCTAAATAAATTCGCTCTCCCCCTTCTAACCAAATTCCCAAGGGCTCAAGCCCAAACCACCGCAGACGCGACTCCCTCCGTTCTGCCTCTTTGATAATCGGTCAGCCCCTCTCCCCCGATACCTGGGAAACCGACCGAACACCACAGCGAATATATCCAAACTTCTAAACTGTCACTTAGATAATGCCGCCACCTTCCTCCTTGTCACGCTCCAAACATTTAAGAACAAAAATGGGATTACGAGATGCACCGCCGGGCGCATAGATTGGGCACCACCAGTCAACCCTTGGATAAAACAGCACTTCCTTTCGGTCTGTCGTGCGCTTCGTTCGTCCCCGGCCGCTCCCCTCGCGGAGGATACGGGACCGCGGATCGGAACGCCGCACTCGCTTCGCGGCGATGCTGCGTCTCGCTCACCCAGCACAATCACGCCGTCACGCAAAGAGGCCCCCTGCGCTCCTCGCTCATGCCACAAGAATATATCACTTAAAACAACCACCAAACGTGTTCGTAAGTCACTTCACAACAGCACTTTGTCTCAAACACACACGCTGACGCCAATGCTTTCGACATGACATACCCAGACACCTACAAAGAAGACACGCAGTTATTACCACTCCACTTAACATCCCTCCAGCAGCTGCTACTATTACCCAGGTAACCTTGTCACAATTTTGAGAGGCCCGCTTCCCCTTCTCCTGCTTCTTATGCGGTCATTAGCAGGTCCGTCCTGGCTCCCAACACTGGGACGCAGCGGTAACCTCGCATTTGCTCCATCTACTCCCAAGATCTCTAGCGGCCGCTCTAGCGGCCAGCAAACCCCCCCCCCCCCAACATCTCCATCGGTCAGCCTGTAGCGTACCCTCCTCCCACACGGGGACTCTGCTGCACGCCAGACGTCTCTGCGCGACTTACCAGCCGCCCCGGCCACCCGCACGACTTACAGGCCCTTCCTGTACCCTAAAACTTACCGTTTGTCCGCGGCCTCAGGAGGTCTTTGTCTGCTCCCGCGGTGAGCGGCTCAGAGCGGAGGCTCCCCCGAGGAAAATGCTCGGGGTGCACCTAGGGGCGTCCGCTCCGCAGCCGATCCCGCAGCCGAGCGGAACGTCTCTCCCGGCCGGCTCGCCAAACTGCCTTGCGGCAAACAGAGTCCACAATCAGTAAGACTGCAAAAGTAGGTCTGTTTATTCAGCGCTGGGCAGCACGGGGGGATGGTCCCGCCAAGGTCGTGTGCAGCGCACGCGGCAATTTGCCGCGGTTATACGCAGCCAGCAAAGAGATACATTTGCACGAAGTTTCACAGCGCGCCTATACGTATTCACAACCCGTCCCCGCCTCACGGTAAAAGTAGTTCAAGAAGTCATTTCCACAGGCACCCCCCACCCGCGCTTGCGCAGTGTCTCCCGGTGGCGGTCGTCGGGGGTCATGGGGACGAAGGTTGGTGGCTCTTCCTCGTCCCCGCTAGTTGACCTCTTGTCTTTGCGCAGAGTCGGTTGCTCCTTGGCTCCTGCCCATCCGCAGGACCGGTTTCTGCCAGTTTCTTAAGGCAGGCTCCCACTCTTATTAATAAGAGACTGACCTCGGTAAGGGGCCCAAGGCTTCTGGCTTTAGTTATTTTGCACAACGCAGCGTAGTTGGCAGAGACACCAGGTAGCATCCTAGTGGCATGCTATGCTGTCAGCGCTCTCTCTCTACCTGATGCGATTCTCCTAAGTGCCTCTGTCGCCAGCGCCAGCTGCAAGCCAAAGAAAACCTTCAGAACCATGCTGCCCCCGCCGCGCCCCGGGCCGCCCCGGCCACTGGAGGCGGCCGCTTCCCCAGCGCAAAGGGGCGGCATGCGCTGGCGGGAGCGCGAGGGGGCAGAGAGCCGTTCCGCCCCGTGCAAGGGGCAGCGAGGCGGGAAGCGAGCGCACGCGCTGCGCTGGGCCGGGCCGGGCCGCGCCGAGCCCCCCGCGGAGCCGGGAAGCCTGCGGCGGCCGGGCGGCGGCTGCTCAGGGGCCGCTGCCCCGTCCCGCGCCGCGGAAGCGCCGCGCGAACCCCCGCCCAACACCCGCCTGCCAGCTCTGTCTTTGCACAGCCACAGCAACCTCCCGAGGGAGGTGCACCGTTCCCGGAGGTACTGCAATACCGGGACGATGCGCGGAGCGGAGGGAGCAAGCTCCGGATCCAACTCCCGAGCCCAAAAATCCGTTTAATATAAAGTCCTCTCATCGAGGACGTATCAGATATTAAACTGATAAGAACAGATACTACACTTGATCTTAGCCAAAAGGCCGAGAAGCGATGCCGACCGCCGCCTCCCCCGCGACACCCGCTCCCGCGCCCACCACCCCGACCTCACGGCCACCGCTCCACCGCCCGCCCCCGCCCTCCCGGGCCTCAACCCGCCGCCCTCGCCCGCCCTCGCCGACGCTCCGCTCGCGGCCGCGACCCCCAAGCGCCCCGCCGCCGCGTCGCCGGGGCCTCCCAGCGGCCCGTTCGGGCCCCCAAGCGCCCGATTAGCCGGGCCCCGCGACCGATTTGCATGCCCCGCCCCGCGCACCGCCTCTCCCTCCCCGCGCCGCGCCTCGCCTCGCCTCGCCGGCCGCGGGCCCCGCCCACGAAGCCTCTGCGCCCGGCCTTCGCTCCGCGCTCATTGGCGCAGCTCCGCCTCTCCTCGCAGTCGCCCCGCCCCTTACCTTCGCCCGCCCTCCCGCCCCCTCCCCTCCGGCGGGATTTGCATGCCCCGCCCATCTCCCCGGAGCCGCGCCGCTAGCTGCCGCCTCATTGGCCGGGGCCCCAGGCCGCCCGCCCCGGCGGCACCGAGCAGCGCCGCGGGAGCTGCGCGCGGCCGGCCGGCCGGCCGGGGAAGCTGTGGCCGGGAGGGCCCGGCCGGCCGGGCGCGGCACGACGCTGCCGCCGGCGGGGGTCCTCCGCCCTGCCGTTCAGCGCCTGCGGACGCCTCCGGAGCGAGGCACGGGGCCGCGGGGCTCGGCCCGGCGACCGGGGGACCGGCGGAGCGGAGCGGAGCGGAGCCGCCGCACGAGGAGGGGCCGCGAGCTCTGGGCGCGCTCGAGCCGGAGGGGAGACGCTGTGTGTGCCCCGGGAGCCGGGAGGAGACGCGAGCGGGACAGCGACCCGAGCTGGCCACAAAGGGCTGTCCGGAACGCACGCCATCACGCGGAGCACCGGCCGGGAAGGATGGCCGGGGGGCGGCTGCTGCTCAGGAAGCGGCTGGGCCGTCGGACACGCGTGTGGTGAGCAACTGCAGCGTGCATCAGGAGTTCGGTGCCTGCGTGCACGTTGTTGTCATTACTTTCTCTTAATTTTCTGTCCTATTGAACTGTCTTTATCTCAGCCGGCACGCGTTACCCACCCCACCCCACCCCCGATTCTCCCCCCTTTCCCGGAGGGGTGAGATTGAGGCAGCGAGGAAACGGCTGCGTGGCGCTGAGCTGTGCTGAAGCTCGGCAGCTGCAGGGGCTCCCCCTGCCCCGGCATCGCGGCCAGGCCCTGTCGCCTTCCCCTCCTCCCCCCCCACCCCCCCGCTACAGAACCTGCTCCCGTGAAGCTGGCGAGCGCCGTGTGCTTGGGGTGCTGGAAGCAGCCACTGCACGGCTGGAGACGTAGCTTTCCACCCGGAACACCGTCCTGGGCTTTGAAAGGCAAGTCTTGTGAGGGGAGGAAAAAAAGAAAGAATATAATAATTATAAATCAATAAAGAAATAACTTGCTCGGACGGGGTCTTCTGCAAAGCTGTTTTATTCACGATTGCAGCGGCGGGGGTCCTGCAAGCGGGAGCAACCAGCAAAAGTATATCATAACCTTATATTATAACCCTCTTACCCAAGGCTTGATTCCTCCCGTTTCCTCCCTGGCTGAGTGCAACAGGTTCACGAGCTACTCAACGCTTGTCACTGTACCGCACAGGTCCAGTTTTACTTGACCAACCGTTAATTTCTCCTTCCGCCCCATCTTCTCTTGTGACCACAGGGCCCACGATCTTTTGCTTTCAGTGATTTTGCACTGCTCGCCCTGCTTTTCTTACCCGTCCTCCGTATTTTGGGACAGTGGGAACCTTCCCCTTATCTGCTTAGCGTACTCTCCACTGCTGGGCTGCTGTCGTGCCTGCACAAGCACTTCTGGATATGCAAGCCTAGTGGAATTTTCCACTGCAAAAACACATTCTACTGCAAAGACGCAACGTTTTCTCACAGTCCCATGTCAACCCGGCACGCCAGAAATAATTGAATCAGGCAATGGGATTCATTTCCACAATGACCTCATAAACACCTGGACCAAAGAGCATGGCATTGAATGGGTATACCACATCCCTTCTCCTGCACCAGCGTCCAGGGAAAACAAACAAACAAACAAACAAACAAACAACAACAGACTGACAAAGAGTACGCTGAAAGCAATGGGTGCTGAGACATTCAACCGTTGGGGTGCTGTACTGGGTGTGGCTGGGACGGAGATAACTTTCCCTGCGGCAGCCCACACGGTGCTGTGCTCTGCACTTGTAGCTAGAACGGCACTGGTATCGCACCAGAGTTGTGTCTACTGCTGAGCAATAGTGGCACAGGGTCAGGATTCCCTCAACCCCCGCCCCGAGCCAGCAGGCCTGGGGGTGGGCGAGAGGGGAGGAAGGAACATCAGCAGGGCAGCTGACGTAAAGCAACCGAAGGGCTATTCCATACATACCGTATGGCGTCACACTCAGCAATAAAAGTGGAAGAAGAGGGGAGGGGTGGGCTCTCGTGGGGAGAACATCTGTCCTCCCGAACAACGGCTATGTGCATTGAGGCCCTGCTTCAAGGACGTGCTCAAGCATCGCTCACTGGGGGGAAGTAGAGAGTAATTTCTTTCCTCTGCACTTCCACACAGCCTTTACTTTTGTTTTCCTTTTTTTTTTTTTTCCCCCCTTTCCCTTTAGGGGAATTATTTAATAACAGTTTTCCCTTGATATTTTTTTTTCCTTTAATTAAATTATCCTTATCTCAACCCACGAGTTGTTCCTTTCCTTTTCTTCTTCCCCTCCTCTTCTGAGGAAGGGGAGTGAGAGAGCTGTTGCGGTGGAGTTCGTCAGCTGCCTAGAAAGGTAAAGCCACCACAGATCACAGAATTGTAGGGCTTGGAAGGGACCTCGAAATATCATCGGGTCCAACCCCCCTGCCAAAGCAGGTTCCTTAGAGCAGGCTGCCCAGGTAGGAGGCACATGTAGCAACAGCCACCTGGTTAGTCTGCCAATCGAGCTAGCCCTGCCCAATGAAAACTCCTACACACGGAGAAAGGGATAAAGTCCTTGCAGTGCATATTAAAAAAAAAAAAAAAAAAAAAAAAAAAAAAAAAAAGCCATACTGGTGAAGACGGTCTGACTTATGCCTGCCTCAGGCAAAGGCAAAGCCGTCCATGGGGCTGCTTTTGCTCAAGGACGTGGGTGCGCTTGGCAGCTGATGCAGAAGTATGGGGCAGTGTGAAAACCCTCAAGGGCATCTGGGGTGAGGACAGGCAGTCCTTTGGGTCGTACAATGTTAGTTGCTGTATAATGCTGCATGTCGTCTGCAGTTGCCGTGTGTCGACTCAAGGGCGTTACAGGAAGAGTCGCTCAGATTCATGAGGAATGACAGCACGTGCACAGACGCGCGGGGCTTTCCTCGCATACGGGGCTCGCTGTGCCTGCGCGCGCCCAGCCGCCCACCCCAGCTTTCGGCGAGTCCTCCCCCACCCAGCCTCAGCACACAGGCAGCCCTGCTGCCCAGGACTTCCACGATCCCAGGAACTCCTGCTTGCACGCACCTTCTTCCTTGCCACGGTCCCAGCAACGCTCAGTAAGCTCACCGTGCTCCGAGGTTTCTCTAAAGACCTTTCCGGACCCAGCTTGGCTGCCCCAAGCAGCAGAGGGGCCGCAAGGCAGACAAACTGCAACTACAGCCCCCTCATCGCCTTCCTCCTCCACCAGCCCCGCAGCTGCCACCCCCGCCCAGGTGCAGCCCTTTTATGAGGAGGGGCTGCCCAGATCACTACCCACCCTCATTAGCCGCACCTGGGGCTCCAGTGACTGGGGGTCCAGCGACAGGTTTTCACTCTCTTTTCCTAATCTTCTTCCCAAATGTCCCAGTTCTCTGGGATTCAACTCTTCTGTCCACGTACAAACGTTACTATTTCAGATGATTGATGAGCCCCGTTCCAATGAGAAATCCACAGGACTTCGGGAGGACACCTGAAGCACTCAGCCCTCCGTCTTCTAGACAAACAATACCACCTTTTCCACAAAATTTACATTTCAGCAGGACCGAAATTCAAGCCGAGTGCCAGTTTTTCTCATGCACTTTGTTAGCAAGCTCACACAAAACAAGGAATCACTCCTACGGATCCATCGATATGGGGGTTTGAAAAGGTATTGAGGCCTAAATAAATTCGCTCTCCCCCTTCTAACCAAATTCCCAAGGGCTCAAGCCCAAACCACCGCAGACGCGACTCCCTCCGTTCTGCCTCTTTGATAATCGGTCAGCCCCTCTCCCCCGATACCTGGGAAACCGACCGAACACCACAGCGAATATATCCAAACTTCTAAACTGTCACTTAGATAATGCCGCCACCTTCCTCCTTGTCACGCTCCAAACATTTAAGAACAAAAATGGGATTACGAGATGCACCGCCGGGCGCATAGATTGGGCACCACCAGTCAACCCTTGGATAAAACAGCACTTCCTTTCGGTCTGTCGTGCGCTTCGTTCGTCCCCGGCCGCTCCCCTCGCGGAGGATACGGGACCGCGGATCGGAACGCCGCACTCGCTTCGCGGCGATGCTGCGTCTCGCTCACCCAGCACAATCACGCCGTCACGCAAAGAGGCCCCCTGCGCTCCTCGCTCATGCCACAAGAATATATCACTTAAAACAACCACCAAACGTGTTCGTAAGTCACTTCACAACAGCACTTTGTCTCAAACACACACGCTGACGCCAATGCTTTCGACATGACATACCCAGACACCTACAAAGAAGACACGCAGTTATTACCACTCCACTTAACATCCCTCCAGCAGCTGCTACTATTACCCAGGTAACCTTGTCACAATTTTGAGAGGCCCGCTTCCCCTTCTCCTGCTTCTTATGCGGTCATTAGCAGGTCCGTCCTGGCTCCCAACACTGGGACGCAGCGGTAACCTCGCATTTGCTCCATCTACTCCCAAGATCTCTAGCGGCCGCTCTAGCGGCCAGCAAACCCCCCCCCCCCCAACATCTCCATCGGTCAGCCTGTAGCGTACCCTCCTCCCACACGGGGACTCTGCTGCACGCCAGACGTCTCTGCGCGACTTACCAGCCGCCCCGGCCACCCGCACGACTTACAGGCCCTTCCTGTACCCTAAAACTTACCGTTTGTCCGCGGCCTCAGGAGGTCTTTGTCTGCTCCCGCGGTGAGCGGCTCAGAGCGGAGGCTCCCCCGAGGAAAATGCTCGGGGTGCACCTAGGGGCGTCCGCTCCGCAGCCGATCCCGCAGCCGAGCGGAACGTCTCTCCCGGCCGGCTCGCCAAACTGCCTTGCGGCAAACAGAGTCCACAATCAGTAAGACTGCAAAAGTAGGTCTGTTTATTCAGCGCTGGGCAGCACGGGGGGATGGTCCCGCCAAGGTCGTGTGCACCGCACGCGGCAATTTGCCGCGGTTATACGCAGCCAGCAAAGAGATACATTTGCACGAAGTTTCACAGCGCGCCTATACGTATTCACAACCCGTCCCCGCCTCACGGTAAAAGTAGTTCAAGAAGTCATTTCCACAGGCACCCCCCACCCGCGCTTGCGCAGTGTCTCCCGGTGGCGGTCGTCGGGGGTCATGGGGACGAAGGTTGGTGGCTCTTCCTCGTCCCCGCTAGTTGACCTCTTGTCTTTGCGCAGAGTCGGTTGCTCCTTGGCTCCTGCCCATCCGCAGGACCGGTTTCTGCCAGTTTCTTAAGGCAGGCTCCCACTCTTATTAATAAGAGACTGACCTCGGTAAGGGGCCCAAGGCTTCTGGCTTTAGTTATTTTGCACAACGCAGCGTAGTTGGCAGAGACACCAGGTAGCATCCTAGTGGCATGCTATGCTGTCAGCGCTCTCTCTCTACCTGATGCGATTCTCCTAAGTGCCTCTGTCGCCAGCGCCAGCTGCAAGCCAAAGAAAACCTTCAGAACCATGCTGCCCCCGCCGCGCCCCGGGCCGCCCCGGCCACTGGAGGCGGCCGCTTCCCCAGCGCAAAGGGGCGGCATGCGCTGGCGGGAGCGCGAGGGGGCAGAGAGCCGTTCCGCCCCGTGCAAGGGGCAGCGAGGCGGGAAGCGAGCGCACGCGCTGCGCTGGGCCGGGCCGGGCCGCGCCGAGCCCCCCGCGGAGCCGGGAAGCCTGCGGCGGCCGGGCGGCGGCTGCTCAGGGGCCGCTGCCCCGTCCCGCGCCGCGGAAGCGCCGCGCGAACCCCCGCCCAACACCCGCCTGCCAGCTCTGTCTTTGCACAGCCACAGCAACCTCCCGAGGGAGGTGCACCGTTCCCGGAGGTACTGCAATACCGGGACGATGCGCGGAGCGGAGGGAGCAAGCTCCGGATCCAACTCCCGAGCCCAAAAATCCGTTTAATATAAAGTCCTCTCATCGAGGACGTATCAGATATTAAACTGATAAGAACAGATACTACACTTGATCTTAGCCAAAAGGCCGAGAAGCGATGCCGACCGCCGCCTCCCCCGCGACACCCGCTCCCGCGCCCACCACCCCGACCTCACGGCCACCGCTCCACCGCCCGCCCCCGCCCTCCCGGGCCTCAACCCGCCGCCCTCGCCCGCCCTCGCCGACGCTCCGCTCGCGGCCGCGACCCCCAAGCGCCCCGCCGCCGCGTCGCCGGGGCCTCCCAGCGGCCCGTTCGGGCCCCCAAGCGCCCGATTAGCCGGGCCCCGCGACCGATTTGCATGCCCCGCCCCGCGCACCGCCTCTCCCTCCCCGCGCCGCGCCTCGCCTCGCCTCGCCGGCCGCGGGCCCCGCCCACGAAGCCTCTGCGCCCGGCCTTCGCTCCGCGCTCATTGGCGCAGCTCCGCCTCTCCTCGCAGTCGCCCCGCCCCTTACCTTCGCCCGCCCTCCCGCCCCCTCCCCTCCGGCGGGATTTGCATGCCCCGCCCATCTCCCCGGAGCCGCGCCGCTAGCTGCCGCCTCATTGGCCGGGGCCCCAGGCCGCCCGCCCCGGCGGCACCGAGCAGCGCCGCGGGAGCTGCGCGCGGCCGGCCGGCCGGCCGGGGAAGCTGTGGCCGGGAGGGCCCGGCCGGCCGGGCGCGGCACGACGCTGCCGCCGGCGGGGGTCCTCCGCCCTGCCGTTCAGCGCCTGCGGACGCCTCCGGAGCGAGGCACGGGGCCGCGGGGCTCGGCCCGGCGACCGGGGGACCGGCGGAGCGGAGCGGAGCGGAGCCGCCGCACGAGGAGGGGCCGCGAGCTCTGGGCGCGCTCGAGCCGGAGGGGAGACGCTGTGTGTGCCCCGGGAGCCGGGAGGAGACGCGAGCGGGACAGCGACCCGAGCTGGCCACAAAGGGCTGTCCGGAACGCACGCCATCACGCGGAGCACCGGCCGGGAAGGATGGCCGGGGGGCGGCTGCTGCTCAGGAAGCGGCTGGGCCGTCGGACACGCGTGTGGTGAGCAACTGCAGCGTGCATCAGGAGTTCGGTGCCTGCGTGCACGTTGTTGTCATTACTTTCTCTTAATTTTCTGTCCTATTGAACTGTCTTTATCTCAGCCGGCACGCGTTACCCACCCCACCCCCGATTCTCCCCCCTTTCCCGGAGGGGTGAGATTGAGGCAGCGAGGAAACGGCTGCGTGGCGCTGAGCTGTGCTGAAGCTCAGCAGCTGCAGGGGCTCCCCCTGCCCCGGCATCGCGGCCAGGCCCTGTCGCTTCCCCTCCTCCCCCCCCGGCAGCTGAAGGGCCGCCCCGCTACAGAACCTGCCCCGCTACAGAACCTGCTCCCGTGAAGCTGGCGAGCGCCGTGTGCTTGGGGTGCTGGAAGCAGCCACTGCACGGCTGGAGACGTAGCTTTCCACCCGGAACACCGTCCTGGGCTTTGAAAGGCAAGTCTTGTGAGGGGAGGAAAAAAAGAAAGAATATAATAATTATAAATCAATAAAGAAATAACTTGCTCGGACGGGGTCTTCTGCAAAGCTGTTTTATTCACGATTGCAGCGGCGGGGGTCCTGCAAGCGGGAGCAACCAGCAAAAGTATATCATAACCTTATATTATAACCCTCTTACCCAAGGCTTGATTCCTCCCGTTTCCTCCCTGGCTGAGTGCAACAGGTTCACGAGCTACTCAACGCTTGTCACTGTACCGCACAGGTCCAGTTTTACTTGACCAACCGTTAATTTCTCCTTCCGCCCCATCTTCTCTTGTGACCACAGGGCCCACGATCTTTTGCTTTCAGTCATTTTGCACTGCTCGCCCTGCTTTTCTTACCCGTCCTCCGTATTTTGGGACAGTGGGAACCTTCCCCTTATCTGCTTAGCGTACTCTCCACTGCTGGGCTGCTGTCGTGCCTGCACAAGCACTTCTGGATATGCAAGCCTAGTGGAATTTTCCACTGCAAAAACACATTCTACTGCAAAGACGCAACGTTTTCTCACAGTCCCATGTCAACCCGGCACGCCAGAAATAATTGAATCAGGCAATGGGATTCATTTCCACAATGACCTCATAAACACCTGGACCAAAGAGCATGGCATTGAATGGGTATACCACATCCCTTCTCCTGCACCAGCGTCCAGGGAAAACAAACAAACAAACAAACAAACAAACAACAACAGACTGACAAAGAGTACGCTGAAAGCAATGGGTGCTGAGACATTCAACCGTTGGGGTGCTGTACTGGGTGTGGCTGGGACGGAGATAACTTTCCCCGCGGCAGCCCACACGGTGCTGTGCTCTGCACTTGTAGCTAGAACGGCACTGGTATCGCACCAGAGTTGTGTCTACTGCTGAGCAATAGTGGCACAGGGTCAGGATTCCCTCAACCCCCGCCCCGAGCCAGCAGGCCTGGGGGTGGGCGAGAGGGGAGGAAGGAACATCAGCAGGGCAGCTGACGTAAAGCAACCGAAGGGCTATTCCATACATACCGTATGGCGTCACACTCAGCAATAAAAGTGGAAGAAGAGGGGAGGGGTGGGCTCTCGTGGGGAGAACATCTGTCCTCCCGAACAACGGCTATGTGCATTGAGGCCCTGCTTCAAGGACGTGCTCAAGCATCGCTCACTGGGGGGAAGTAGAGAGTAATTTCTTTCCTCTGCACTTCCACACAGCCTTTACTTTTGTTTTCCTTTTTTTTTTTTTTCCCCCCTTTCCCTTTAGGGGAATTATTTAATAACAGTTTTCCCTTGATATTTTTTTTTCCTTTAATTAAATTATCCTTATCTCAACCCACGAGTTGTTCCTTTCCTTTTCTTCTTCCCCTCCTCTTCTGAGGAAGGGGAGTGAGAGAGCTGTTGCGGTGGAGTTCGTCAGCTGCCTAGAAAGGTAAAGCCACCACAGATCACAGAATTGTAGGGCTTGGAAGGGACCTCGAAATATCATCGGGTCCAACCCCCCTGCCAAAGCAGGTTCCTTAGAGCAGGCTGCCCAGGTAGGAGGCACATGTAGCAACAGCCACCTGGTTAGTCTGCCAATCGAGCTAGCCCTGCCCAATGAAAACTCCTACACACGGAGAAAGGGATAAAGTCCTTGCAGTGCATATTAAAAAAAAAAAAAAAAAAAAAAAAAAAAAAAAAAAAAAAAAAAAAAAAAAAAAAAGCCATACTGGTGAAGACGGTCTGACTTATGCCTGCCTCAGGCAAAGGCAAAGCCGTCCATGGGGCTGCTTTTGCTCAAGGACGTGGGTGCGCTTGGCAGCTGATGCAGAAGTATGGGGCAGTGTGAAAACCCTCAAGGGCATCTGGGGTGAGGACAGGCAGTCCTTTGGGTCGTACAATGTTAGTTGCTGTATAATGCTGCATGTCGTCTGCAGTTGCCGTGTGTCGACTCAAGGGCGTTACAGGAAGAGTCGCTCAGATTCATGAGGAATGACAGCACGTGCACAGACGCGCGGGGCTTTCCTCGCATACGGGGCTCGCTGTGCCTGCGCGCGCCCAGCCGCCCACCCCAGCTTTCGGCGAGTCCTCCCCCACCCAGCCTCAGCACACAGGCAGCCCTGCTGCCCAGGACTTCCACGATCCCAGGAACTCCTGCTTGCATGCACCTTCTTCCTTGCCACGGTCCCAGCAACGCTCAGTAAGCTCACCGTGCTCCGAGGTTTCTCTAAAGACCTTTCCGGACCCAGCTTGGCTGCCCCAAGCAGCAGAGGGGCCGCAAGGCAGACAAACTGCAACTACAGCCCCCTCATCGCCTTCCTCCTCCACCAGCCCCGCAGCTGCCACCCCCGCCCAGGTGCAGCCCTTTTATGAGGAGGGGCTGCCCAGATCACTACCCACCCTCATTAGCCGCACCTGGGGCTCCAGTGACTGGGGGTCCAGCGACAGGTTTTCACTCTCTTTTCCTAATCTTCTTCCCAAATGTCCCAGTTCTCTGGGATTCAACTCTTCTGTCCACGTACAAACGTTACTATTTCAGATGATTGATGAGCCCCGTTCCAATGAGAAATCCACAGGACTTCGGGAGGACACCTGAAGCACTCAGCCCTCCGTCTTCTAGACAAACAATACCACCTTTTCCACAAAATTTACATTTCAGCAGGACCGAAATTCAAGCCGAGTGCCAGTTTTTCTCATGCACTTTGTTAGCAAGCTCACACAAAACAAGGCATCACTCCTACGGATCCATCAATATGGGGGTTTGAAAAGGTATTGAGGCCTAAGTAAATTCGCTCTCCCCCTTCTAACCAAATTCCCAAGGGCTCAAGCCCAAACCACCGCAGACGCGACTCCCTCCGTTCTGCCTCTTTGATAATCGGTCAGCCCCTCTCCCCCGATACCTGGGAAACCGACCGAACACCACAGCGAATATATCCAAACTTCTAAACTGTCACTTAGATAATGCCGCCACCTTCCTCCTTGTCACGCTCCAAACATTTAAGAACAAAAATGGGATTACGAGATGCACCGCCGGGCGCATAGATTGGGCACCACCAGTCAACCCTTGGATAAAACAGCACTTCCTTTCGGTCTGTCGTGCGCTTCGTTCGTCCCCGGCCGCTCCCCTCGCGGAGGATACGGGACCGCGGATCGGAACGCCGCACTCGCTTCGCGGCGATGCTGCGTCTCGCTCACCCAGCACAATCACGCCGTCACGCAAAGAGGCCCCCTGCGCTCCTCGCTCATGCCACAAGAATATATCACTTAAAACAACCACCAAACGTGTTCGTAAGTCACTTCACAACAGCACTTTGTCTCAAACACACACGCTGACGCCAATGCTTTCGACATGACATACCCAGACACCTACAAAGAAGACACGCAGTTATTACCACTCCACTTAACATCCCTCCAGCAGCTGCTACTATTACCCAGGTAACCTTGTCACAATTTTGAGAGGCCCGCTTCCCCTTCTCCTGCTTCTTATGCGGTCATTAGCAGGTCCGTCCTGGCTCCCAACACTGGGACGCAGCGGTAACCTCGCATTTGCTCCATCTACTCCCAAGATCTCTAGCGGCCGCTCTAGCGGCCAGCAAACCCCCCCCCCCCCAACATCTCCATCGGTCAGCCTGTAGCGTACCCTCCTCCCACACGGGGACTCTGCTGCACGCCAGACGTCTCTGCGCGACTTACCAGCCGCCCCGGCCACCCGCACGACTTACAGGCCCTTCCTGTACCCTAAAACTTACCGTTTGTCCGCGGCCTCAGGAGGTCTTTGTCTGCTCCCGCGGTGAGCGGCTCAGAGCGGAGGCTCCCCCGAGGAAAATGCTCGGGGTGCACCTAGGGGCGTCCGCTCCGCAGCCGATCCCGCAGCCGAGCGGAACGTCTCTCCCGGCCGGCTCGCCAAACTGCCTTGCGGCAAACAGAGTCCACAATCAGTAAGACTGCAAAAGTAGGTCTGTTTATTCAGCGCTGGGCAGCACGGGGGGATGGTCCCGCCAAGGTCGTGTGCAGCGCACGCGGCAATTTGCCGCGGTTATACGCAGCCAGCAAAGAGATACATTTGCACGAAGTTTCACAGCGCGCCTATACGTATTCACAACCCGTCCCCGCCTCACGGTAAAAGTAGTTCAAGAAGTCATTTCCACAGGCACCCCCCACCCGCGCTTGCGCAGTGTCTCCCGGTGGCGGTCGTCGGGGGTCATGGGGACGAAGGTTGGTGGCTCTTCCTCGTCCCCGCTAGTTGACCTCTTGTCTTTGCGCAGAGTCGGTTGCTCCTTGGCTCCTGCCCATCCGCAGGACCGGTTTCTGCCAGTTTCTTAAGGCAGGCTCCCACTCTTATTAATAAGAGACTGACCTCGGTAAGGGGCCCAAGGCTTCTGGCTTTAGTTATTTTGCACAACGCAGCGTAGTTGGCAGAGACACCAGGTAGCATCCTAGTGGCATGCTATGCTGTCAGCGCTCTCTCTCTACCTGATGCGATTCTCCTAAGTGCCTCTGTCGCCAGCGCCAGCTGCAAGCCAAAGAAAACCTTCAGAACCATGCTGCCCCCGCCGCGCCCCGGGCCGCCCCGGCCACTGGAGGCGGCCGCTTCCCCAGCGCAAAGGGGCGGCATGCGCTGGCGGGAGCGCGAGGGGGCAGAGAGCCGTTCCGCCCCGTGCAAGGGGCAGCGAGGCGGGAAGCGAGCGCACGCGCTGCGCTGGGCCGGGCCGGGCCGCGCCGAGCCCCCCGCGGAGCCGGGAAGCCTGCGGCGGCCGGGCGGCGGCTGCTCAGGGGCCGCTGCCCCGTCCCGCGCCGCGGAAGCGCCGCGCGAACCCCCGCCCAACACCCGCCTGCCAGCTCTGTCTTTGCACAGCCACAGCAACCTCCCGAGGGAGGTGCACCGTTCCCGGAGGTACTGCAATACCGGGACGATGCGCGGAGCGGAGGGAGCAAGCTCCGGATCCAACTCCCGAGCCCAAAAATCCGTTTAATATAAAGTCCTCTCATCGAGGACGTATCAGATATTAAACTGATAAGAACAGATACTACACTTGATCTTAGCCAAAAGGCCGAGAAGCGATGCCGACCGCCGCCTCCCCCGCGACACCCGCTCCCGCGCCCACCACCCCGACCTCACGGCCACCGCTCCACCGCCCGCCCCCGCCCTCCCGGGCCTCAACCCGCCGCCCTCGCCCGCCCTCGCCGACGCTCCGCTCGCGGCCGCGACCCCCAAGCGCCCCGCCGCCGCGTCGCCGGGGCCTCCCAGCGGCCCGTTCGGGCCCCCAAGCGCCCGATTAGCCGGGCCCCGCGACCGATTTGCATGCCCCGCCCCGCGCACCGCCTCTCCCTCCCCGCGCCGCGCCTCGCCTCGCCTCGCCGGCCGCGGGCCCCGCCCACGAAGCCTCTGCGCCCGGCCTTCGCTCCGCGCTCATTGGCGCAGCTCCGCCTCCTCCTCGCAGTCGCCCCGCGGGTTTACAGGGAGGGGGTCCTCGGACCACCACCCTCATTATTTACACCTGAGTCTCCAGGTGCAACTGAAACAAAGAGTAACCCTGCGGAAACGTCCTCCCTGGCAGCCCAGTATTTGATCTGCTTTCCTGGACTCTGGAGATGGGCACTTATCCATTGCGGCAGGAGATGGCATGCGCTGCAAGGAGTGCAAGTGAGAAAACAGCTGTTAATTAATTCATGCCGATTACTTCTGCAATAGCCTCAGCTCCCCACACTCTCCACCTTCACGTGGGGCATCTTAGAAGCCAGTGCTGGAGCAGCATTCATATGCACACACCCATGGGGAGTGGTTGCTTGCTGTAGCTATGGGTTGCAGGTCAGAGGTAGAGGAATTAAAAACAAGAGTTACAAAATATGGAGCCACAGGTCTTTGCCTGGTTCTGCAACGTGAGGGTGACCAAGGGAGCAGCGCTGCTGTACTGGGAAGGTACTCTGAGCACTGAGCATGATTGTGCTGGAGGGGAGACAGTTCTGGCCACTTATTGCATGCATGGACTCTGGAGGCCTTTCTAGGCGTGTGGGCACAGGTCACAATTGAAGCCAGCATGAATTAGTCAGAAAAGGGGTGTTTTTGCCCAACCATGGAGCAGCTTCATGTGCTGTGAGACTCCCAGAGTACACATATCGTGTGGGATTATGGCTCACATCAATTGTGTCCTGTCTCTGTTTTCTGAAAGGACTCCCATGGAACATGTAGAATGTTTTCATTGACACTATGTCAACAGAACAATACATACAGCTACATAACATGTGCTCTAAATCTAGCTCTTTACCTCCACCATTACATTAACAGAAAGCCCTCTCACCATCCACTTGCCAGACATTAAAAGCTAAAAAATAATACTCATGCCTCCCTATCCCCCATCTGCATTTAGTCTCTGCGAAGCTGCCTGCTTTGTCATCTGCTTCTGGTGCATGGCTGCTTCCTGTTCGTGTTGTGTCCTGCAGAGATCCAGGTGTCTGACTCTTCTGCTCTCACTGCCATTTGTGTTGTTAACAGCCCTGAGAACAGACCTTGCCATTGCAGTGAGAGAGTTCCTTTGGCAGCGTTGTATGTACACCTGGTCTCCATTTGCCAGGAAGCAACAGCGCTCTGGATTCATATGGGCCAAGAAGACTTCTTCCATCTGTGAATGACATTTACCAATAATTTGACAGAAGTTACTGAAACGCTATCATGAAGATTCACGTCTGCTGTTGTCCCAAGATGCAATGCGGATCTCACTGGCTGGCCAGTAAGTACCTCATAGGCATTTCAAGCTGATTGATGGCTGTGGCACATGCTAAGAAAAGGGATGGGAATAACCTCAACCCTACTCTTTCCTGTCCATTAATATAATTTAGCTTATATTTTTTCCTGAATTCCCAAGTTTTTCCACTTTTTCTGAACTTTGGAGAGACTAGAGATGATGAAAAGTCTTAATGCAATAAAAGATCATATTAAATATTGTATTATTTTCCTCATCAAGTGTGCACCCCTATCTGATCAAACAGCAGCAGGGATCCCCCCAGTGAAAGAAATAAGGGTTTGGAAAGCCCCACGAAGGGACAGTCAGCCAGGCAGGTGGATAGAGAGCCAGGGCAGTGAAGATGAGCACAAGAAAGAGATGGAGGCAGGAGCAGGTGGAAGGGTGAAAGATGCAGGAGGAAGGAGGGGAGTGGGAATGGGCTGGGCAGTAGGACACTCATCACAGTTCCTGTACTTGGTTCTGCTGGGGAGAATTTCTAACTCAAACTTTCTCACTCTCTCTGGCTTCCTCTGTAAGTAACCGTTGGCTGCTCTGTCACCCACTCAAAAGAACACAGTGGAGTCTTGCACACCTTACATGGGCCAAAGCTCTATGAGCCTCAGGCAGACACAGACAACTGGCAGCTGCAGGGGACAACAGGACCTTTCAGCTCTCAGTGCCAGCCGTGGAAAAGAAGGAATAAGCTGCTGGTAGTTTTACTTCTTCCCAGAACCTGCCCCGGGCTCATAGCCCTCCTCCAGCTGACTGGTAAGCTATCCAAGTGGTCACTTGGAAACTTCCCTGGGCAGGCAGACCTGGGTCCCAGTCTGCTGTCCTTCTGCCGTGCCCCAGGGCTTCTGCCGCTTCCTGCCATGAGCACATGGGAAGCAGCCACCCACACCCAGAGGGTTCACCCCCTCTGCTTTCCACCCAGGTGGGACCCAAAAGCTCTTCCGAGTGTAGACTCTACTGCACTGCGCTGTAGTCCAGCATGACACAGCCCCTGCCACTGCCCTGAGCTGGCACAACGGTCATCTCCCCAGGAGCCATGGATCATGCAGCACTCCCGCCTGCCCGGTGCCTGGCCCCGCACAACGTCTCGAGGTGCCCAAAACCACCAACTTTGCGTCACTATTGCCTCAGCCACCCGTCCCACCACCACCACAGCTAAAGAGAACAGCTCCCACGGTACAACCACGGTGCAGCGAGCGAGGAGCACTGCTGGGCACGGCCCTGACAGCGGTGCTACCGCCCCTGGTCGGTACCTTCGGCACCGCGGCGCCCCCCCGCACGCCCACACCCAGCGGCGGAGCCGCGCGCGCTCCGGGAGTGCCGCGCACACGCGGGGGCACGTTCCACGCCCGCGGACGGGCGCTCGTGCGCGTGCGTCGGGGTACACGGCCGCGCGTACTCGTGTGGGGCACTACCGCACGCATCCGGTAGGCGGCGCTACTGCACACGCTCACCACGGGGTGCTGCCGCGCATGCTCGCGAGGACGGGGCGCTACTGCGCGTTCCCGAACAGTGTCGTTCTCCGTGCTGCCTGCAGTACCCCATTTCGGCCAGCAGGTGGCAGCAGAGCGCGAACAGGCGCCACGCTGCCGCTTCTTGCCTGCATTTCCGCGTTGTGGCCAGCAGGCGGCAGCACGGCGCGGCGCGGCGCTACTGCACCTTGCTGGGCCACCCGGCTGCAGTGCCAGTCCTGATTTCTCGGGCTCACAGCCTGTTTTCTCATTAAAAGAAGCGGAGAGAACTGCGCAGAAAATCACACGAAACCGGCAGAAAAACGCACGCACCGCCACTGCCGAGGAAATAAGTGCTCTTGGCCACGGGACACTCCGGGCCTGGAAGGTGAGCAGCAGTGGAAAACTAAACTACATTTCCCGGCATGCCCCGGAAACCAACGCGGCCGACCGGGAGCCCGGAGCCTGGGGACAGGCGCTGCCAGCACGCGGCGGAGCAGGCCTGGCCCTGCAGGCAGCGGGCCGGCGGCCGCCTCCTCCCGCACTCCCTCACCCTGCTCTGGGGCCAGCCCGGTGCCCGCCCCCGTTTCACGGCTCCCCCCTAACCCGCGGCTTTCTGTGCCCCAGCTGCCGATTGCACAGCAGAGGTCCCCCGAGCCTGACGCTGAGCCCCTCCCTTTGTCCTTCCCGGGGTCACAGACCTCCAGCCCCAGCCACCCCTTCCCCTGTAGCAGCTGCAGCCCTGGCCACGCTTGGCGGCCGCCCCCTCATCACAGACCAGCCCCAGCACACCCACCGCATGCAGTGAAGACAGCTGACTGCCACTGCTGTTGCTCCCTTCTCCTCTGCTGGACCCACAGCCTGCACCCACCGCAGCTGGATAGCACCCATATCTAGAGGGGGTGTCCCCATCAGCACCCTCATAGCCTCACCTGGGGCCCCTCCAGCCCCAGCCCACAGCTGCCACCCTTCAGGAACATGGAGCAACCACCCCCCAGCACCTGCCCCCTCCACACACCCTAATACAGAACCTGCACTGATAGGTGCAGGTGACAGCCATTTACCAAGGGCCAGAGACTGCAAACACAACAATACAAGCAGAAGAACCAAAATCTTACTGTCTCATGCACAGAACTCCCAGGAAGGAGGCTGTAGCAGGGCTCTGTCCCTGTACATTTCCCCCTTCTCCTGGAGGGCCAGACATCTATCCCATGGGGAACAGTTGCTTCCTGCACCCATGGGCTGCAAGACAGAGAAGAAGGAAGAAAAATTGAGGAAAATGGTGTACAGCACAAGCAATGAGAGAGAAAATTGACAGCCAGAGGGAGAAAAGAAGAACCCATGGGATAGGGAGCTGGACAGGGATGATCAGAGGGTAGAGCAGGGAGGAGAACAGAGGAACAGAAAGGAGGACAGCAGTGGAGGAAAAAACAACTGCAACAGGCAGCAGGACAAAGATTGAGAAAGTAAAACAAAGGCTGGTCAGGGGGTTATAGCTAGAAAGATGAGACAGGGAACAGCACAGAAAGACAAAAAAAAGACAAGGAGAGGAAGCAGAACGGTGACAGAGTAAAAATAATAATAGGTATAGTGAGAAACAACAGGGCAGGGGAAGAAAGACAGAATGACAGACAGAAGCAAGGAAGGGAACAACTGGGTTAGGGTTGGAGGCAAAGACAGATAAGGAAAGGAATAGGAATCAGGACAAAGGGATGGAGAAGGATAAAATAGTGATGGTCACCAGGACAGAGAAAGCAAGAAAGAGGGAGAGAGGAGAACGACAGGGAGGCAGAGAGAGAAAGGCCAGCACAGGGACAGAGGTGGGATTGGGAGAGGGGACAGGGAACACAATGGCTGAACTGAAAGAGAGTGGTGGAGAGCAAAAAAGCACAATACAGACAGTGGAACAGAGCAGGATGCAAGAACATGGAAAAGCAGAGGTAGACAAAGTGGTAAAATTTGTCAGAAAGAGAAATTGAGAAATGAGGAGCAGGAAAGACAGACTGAGAAAAATCAAATAGTGATGGGCACCAGAAATGAGAAATGGAGAAGAACTGATGAGAGATGGAGAACTGAAAAGTCCTTAAAGGGGGCAGAACACCTGAGATCAGAGTGCTGTAATTGAGAGAGAGGTGCAGAATGGGACAGAGATGGAGAAAGGAGAGACAGCAGTGTGGAGCAAGGCTGAGACAGCAAAAGAGCATAAAGGGAAGGGGAGCAGGACAGAGGCACAGAGAGAAGGATAAGAGGTGAGCTGGGTGGACAAGGGGCTAGAACGATGGCAGAGGCAGCAGGACAGAGAGATGCAGACCAATAGAACAGAGAGTGGAAGGAGGGTGGAGGGACCACAACAACAAGAGCAGTGCAGACATGGGGAGTGAAACATTAGGGAGGGAGAAAAATTGAGAAAGCCAGGAAGAAGGACAGAGTGGGGAAAAGAAAGACAAGCCTGGGATGGGTTGCAAGCAAGAGAGGAAAAGGTGTGTGTGTGGGTGGGGGGGGGGGAGAATGGGGAGCAGGGACAAGCTGGACTGAGAGATCCTGGTGGGGAGCTGGACAGAGGGAGAGAGTGAAAACAAGAAGGATAGGAAGCAGGGCAGTAAGGTTGGAGATGGAGGACAAGCAAGAAGGAACAGGGGAGCACGACAGGAGCCATACCAGTGTGTAACAGAGCTTGTGAGTGTGACAGTTCTTGCAGCTGATGCAAGAAGGCCTTGTCAACAGACTCCCCCTGATCAGGTGGCCTGTAGCAGACCCCAACCACTAGATATCCTTTACTGTACTGGTCCTTGATTTTCACCCACAAGCTCTCAACCTGGTCACAGCTGTTTCTCAGGCATAGCTCTTCACAATCTATCCACTTCCTAAAACAGAGGGCAACTTCTCCTCCCCTCCTTCCTCGTCTATCCCTTCTGAACAGTTTGTAGCCATCAATGGCCACACTCCAGTCATGGGAATCATCCCACCAGGTTTCAGTGGTGGCAACTACATCATAGTTTCCTACTAGCATGGTGGGCTCCAGCTCCTCCTGTTTGCTATTAGTGTAAATGCACCTCAGCTGGGCCACCTTTTGGGAGGGAGAAGCCCTAACACCCTCTTGACCATACTCAGGTGTTTCCATAGTAACCAACCTCTCACCAACCCTTGTGTCCTTCCTGCAAAATGTTATGTCATCCTCCTTCACCAAGACACAAGTCTGCAAGGTCTTGCTAGCACGCTCCTCAACCAAAAGAACTGGTATGTTACATTCAGGCTCCTTTCTAGTGACCCTGGTTTCACTGCCAACCCCCCTTCATAGCTAGTTTAAAGCTCTGTCAACGAACCTTGCCAACTCCCATCCTAAAACCATTTTCTGCCAGTGGAATAAGCTGTTCCTGTCTGTTTTCAGCAGGCCTGGTCTCCTGTAAATCGAGCCAAGGTCAAAAAACCCAAACCCCTGCTGGTGACACCAGGCTCAGAGCCAAGTAGTAATCCACTGTCTCATCATGTCCAGTCCCTTATTATTTCCTATAACCGGAGGGATAGAGGAGAACGACTTGTGCTCCTGAACCCTTGAACAGTCACCCCATGGCTCTGAAGTCCTTCATAGTCCTTAAAGAAGTTCTCTCTGTTTCATCACTGCCTACCTGAAACAACTAAAGAGGATAATAATCCGAGGGCTGTACTAGCAAAGGAAGTTTCTTCCTTACATCTTTAACCCAGGTCCCCAGGAGGCAGCAGACCTCCCTGTGTAGTGGGTCTAGTCTACATATCAGGCCTTCCTTCCCCTTCTCCTTTTCATGGATAGTGTACAGTATTTTCACTGGTCATGAAGAAATACATTTTTATGAGTTTTATTATTACTGACTTCAGACATTTTTGGTTTGGGGAAAAAAAAAAAACAACACATACCAGAGGTGACTCCATTTAATAGTCTCAAATAGTATTTGAAAGGAAAAGTTGCAAGGGTAAGTGCAAAAGTATGTAGTTATTACCAAAAGAGACAATGTAAGTAGTCTCAATATTGCTTTTGGTATTTCATGGGGAAAAACATTGAGACTAAGATTCCTCATCCATAATATCTTGGGGGAAGGGGAGGGGGAGGGAGGCAGGCAGAGAAGAAACCTCATGCTCTTAGTATGTCACCTGACTATCACTGCTTACAGGTACTCAGTGTCTTCTGGTCTCAAAAGATGAGGTGGAGATATAATTGATTTCTTCTCCATATCTCTGGAAAGAGCTTTTCTCATATCTGTGGCAAAAGAAAAAAATGTTACTATAATGAGAGTCATTGTGCAAAGCCATATTAAGTGAATTCACTATTGCAGTAAGATTATTTTTAACCAAGAACACTTCAGCAGCAATGTTACCAATTTGAATGTAGCACTGCACAAAATTCAACTGAAAGTAAAGGAAACGGCAGGCTAAAAGGACAAATACGTGACTTAAGGCATCTACAACAATGGTAGATGTCTGTCTACAGCCTTTGTATGTTGTAGCACTCTTTCATACCAAATGAATAATGGAAGAACAGCAAAGATACACAGCATGTCCACAAAAGCCTTTGTGGAGGATATTTAAGGGGAAAAAAAAATCTCAAACAGCAAGCAACTAGTACTTCAGCCTTATTAACAGAGTAACATTAATATACATGAAATTTCCATGTTCTTTACCCTTTAAATTGAAAATGCCACCCAATCCTCTGACACTGTTGACCATTAACATTTTAATATTTCAATTTGGACCTCTAAGGAAAAAAAAAAAATCAAGTCCCTGTTATCAAGAGAGAAAAGGAAAAAAAGTGGGGGAGGAAAAAGAAGGGCAGGGGAGGGGGGGGGTGGAGAACAGAAGAAAAAAGAAAGCACAGCCATTCCTTTCCCCAGTCACATTAGCAAAAACCTCACGTACTTGGCAGGAGCGTTCTCTGAAAATAAAAACTGAATAAGTAACTGTGTGTTATTTAATCTTATCTGTAGAATAACATGTCTTTGTACTTGCTAATTTACTCTTGTCTTGCAGTTTATTTTGCCACAGATACTACAAAATGTATAAACAGCAAGATTTTTTACAACTGATGCAATCTTTAGTAGGAAAAGATAACAGAGTAAACAAAATCCCATTCATCAACAATCACCTACACTTTTTTTCATATTAAAAAAAAATAATTCAAACAGTCCCTGGCATGCTCAATATCAGTATCTTTCCATTCAACTTGAGGCAGAACAAGCACTTACCTTAAGCATCTTCCTCTGGTTTGCTATTGCTAACAGAGTTGCAGTCTAATACTGATTGGTACACACTGTAGGCTAGTTGCTTATACATATTTACTGGATCCTGATTTGATACTCTCACGAAGATTTCAATAAAAAAACAAAACAAAACAAACAAACAAAAAAAAAAACAAAAAAAACCCCAAACACTCTAGTTGAAAAAAAAAAAATAAAACACAGTAAGGAAGAGCTGAACATATTTCCAATTAAGAGCCCACAACATGTAATCAGACCAAGAATAGGTCTGATGTGGTCTTATGCTAATCAGACATCTGTCACGCTGTAATAACAGGTGTACTCATTTACCAAGGCACAAATCCAGTATCACCACAAAAAATATTTCAGCCATGTGACCTATCTTCTACACCAGCCAGTGGGTTTAGAATTATTAACAGAAAGAACAGGAAAAGCTAAACATTCACACAAGCCTCATTTCCGTAAAACATTATTATTATTATTATTATTATTATTATTATTATTATATATTAACAATCCACAGTCTAGATGCATCTAGATGGCATTAGCTGAGGGACTGCCTCGAGGGAATTAGAAAAATAAATAAATCAGTCTCTTGACTGCACATTTCCCGTTTTGCACTCCTTGCTTTCTTTGTCTCATGCCTGAAATTGAGTTTCTCGATATACTTTCCATCTCTGTCCCATCATTCCTTCTTCCTAACAGAGCTGCCATCATAAGAAAAAAGTAGAATTTTCTTTAGCACTATGTGTCAGTCTAAACTTTGCAATAAGCACTTCAGCAGCCAAGCAAGCTATCTACCCACTTAAGTGTCACCTATTGAGTAGCTTAGAATCATGAAATGCTACAACATACTCTTCAGTCCCAATCATAATTTCACATTGCTAACAGACTATGCAAAATGGCTAGTGTTCTCATTCATAGGGTTGATAAATCTAATCCTCTGCTACAGAAGTAGCATCTGGGATAGGTACTTTCAAATCCTCTGCATATCTACATGAATGTTTACCAAAAAATCCCTTACCAACTTCCTGAACAGAAGCTTCATAAGAACTCTGCTGCAACAGGAAGAGAAAACAAATAAACTTTTAATGAAACACTCTAAAACCAGCAAAAGATTTATTCTTATATATTAAATGTTGAAGTCAAATGCATAATTATATAATACTTTATAGTTAAAAAATATTTGAAAAAAAAGTCAATCCTGACTATTTATGTGCAACTGCTGTAAAACTTCTAGGTATTATATATATAATCATGGAGCTTTCCTATAATAATAAATTTTTAAAAAGAAAAGAATGCAATCATCCAAGTATTTAGGAGTTAACCGATGCCTTGCATTAGACAATCTTGTCAAACCCATGGTGGTGAAACAGAACACTTACCAGAGAGCTTATGGAAGTATTTGATTTAAATAAATATATGTTACAGAAAGTGGCATTTGCCTAAAGGATGAGTTTAAGAAGATGGGTTTCTGAACGCTACAGGAACAGATTTGCAGAGGCCCACAGTATGCTTCATTTCAAGAATCTGTGGTACAAGAAATTCAGCTTCATGGGCTGTTAAATACTCTGGCTGAATATTCTCAAAAAATTGACATACGCATGGTTTACATGTGGTTTTGTAAGCAATGCTGTAAGCATCTGCACATTTTACTAAGCATTTATGGCTTAAAACCTGCTTAGACTTTTATGGCAGGAATCCTAATGAGATGTTCTCAACAGTTAGCAAGTAACAGAAATTAAACTATAAATTACAGCTTTGAAAAGTCAGAGTCGTCATTGTTTTGAAAAATGGCACCATAAGGATTGTTTTTAATGCGCTTATGGACATCAAAATGTAAATATTGTGAAAGTCATCAGGTGGCGGTAGCGAGCACCATGTCTTTTCCACACACATGCAGAGCTGGCCGACAACCACACGTGCACAAAAGTGTATTTGTTTTCCAGACTTGTTAACAAGGGGAGTAGGAACCATGCAAAAAAAATCAAATGAAAGTTGCAGGAAATTGCAAATTCCCACGCTGCCACAGAGGGAGGAACTACTCTTTGGTGCAAGTGACTCCTTGCCCACAAGCCTAGTGGCAACAAAATAACTTTAATTTCCCAGCAGGCTTCAAAAAATAGCATGGCCAACTGGAACCCTGGGTCAGAAGACCACAACTCTCAGCATGCTGCAGGATGCAACACTCTCCATAGTCTTGACACTGGAGGGACACAGTACTCCCTACCACCACCCCACTTTGCTGCCAGACCCACGTAGCCTGGAGTGCTGCCCTGCTGCTGTCTCCTGCCCCAGCATGGTGCCACAGTCCCACTCTGCAGCTCCCCACACAGGACTTTTCCTGCCATAGCCAACAGACACCAAGTCTCCCTGCTGCCCTCCCACAGACACCCCAGCCCCACTCAGTTTCTCCCTTGATGAAGCTGCAGCCTTGGTAATACCAGACCAGACCAGACCAGCCTCCTTGGGGCAGTAAAAGTAGCCCAAAGCAACCCCCTAGTGACTCCCTGCTCCACTGACCCAACAACTGCTGCTCATCCTCCCTGGGGCAGCTCCTTTATGCAGAGGGGCTGTATCTACCAGCACCCTCACTGCCACACCTGGGGTTCCTCCCACTACACCCCACAGCTGCAGCCCTTCAGCAATACAGGGCCACAACCCACAGCACCACCACATACCCCAGAATGGAACTGGCACCACATGAGGTTGTCTGTGGTGGTTTCATACTGATGAGGCAACTAAACACCACCACACTGCCCTCTCACCTCTTCCCCTCTTCTCCCCCTTAAAAAGAACAGGGAGGGAAAACATGATGAAAAAAAGCTGAAGAGTTAAGTACAGAGAAATCACTCACCAGTTACCATCACGAGCAAGACAGAGTCAGCACAGGGAGGTTAATGTAATTTATTACCTACTAATAACAGGTTAGAGCAGTGAGAACCAAAAATACACTGAAAGCACCTTCCCCACAACCACCCTCTTATACCTCCTCCCCCTGAATGGCACAAGGCAACAAAGAATGGGGTTTGCAGTCAGTCCCTAACACTTCATAACTTTCCGCTCCTTTATGGTCAGTCTCTTCCCTTGCTCCATTATGGGGTCCCTCCCGCAGGATGCTGTCCTTCCTAAACTGATCTTATGTGAGCTTCACACAGACTGAGAGTCTTCAAGAACTGCTCCGATATGGGTCTGTACCATGGGGTCCATCTTTTAGGAGCAGAGTGCTCCAGCATGGGTCCTCCACAGATGTCAGTTCCTGCCAGATCACCTGGTCCACTGTGGGCTCCTCTCCATGGGGTTGCAGTTTAGAGATCTGGTACACCATGGACTGCAGGGGGACAGCCTGCTCCAGCTTGGTCCTCTTTCAGTGGCTGCAGGAGAACTTCTGCTCTAGTGCCTGGAACACCTCCTCGCCCTCCTTCTTCACTGACCGTGGTGTCTGTGGGATTGTTTCTCTACATTTTTCACTTCTGTCTCCCAGTTGCCCCTATGCAGCAGGTGTTTGTTTGTTTGTTTGTTTTTGTTTGTTTTCCCTTTCTTAACTATGTTCTCACAGTGGCACAACCAGCAGCATTCATGGCTCAGCTTTTGCCAGCAACAGGTTGCTTTTGGAACCAGCTGGAACTGGCTCTTATCTAATGTGGGTCAGCTTCTGAACTTCCCACAGAGGCTACCCCTGAATCTCCCACTACCTAAACCTTGCCACGTAAACCAAATACACCTCATGACAAAATCTGTGCACCATGCAGACCTTCTCTTACTGTTTCCCCAAGCATTCTTTTGTCTCTCTGGCCTCACCCATCCTCTCCATCACAATGCCTCCTGGAAACTCTCTTAGGTTCCTAGAGTGCTTCTCACTCCACAACCTTCTTTGGCTCTTTCTTGCTCAGTCAGCACCCCTCCTCAGAACTTCTTTGTTCCCCAGAGCACTCTTTTCCCTCTATCTGTTTTAAATGACTGCCAATTAAAAAACAAAATAAAACAACAACAAAAAAAACTGTTTAATTTTTAATAGGTAAACCAAATACAGATGATAGGCACTTCCCCAGTGCAGAGTGACAGTGTCAGGGCTCTGTGCCCGTATGCTTCCAGTTTGCCTGGGGAACTGCAGACCTTAGGCCTGGAGTAGTGTTCATTCATACATCTGATGGGGAAGTTGCCTTCTGCAGTCATAGGCTGCAGAACAGAGAAGGTGATGTGAGACAGAGGAAGTAAAAAAATAATAATAATACTGAAGAAGAAAGAGTGGAGAAGAGAAAGACAAGGGTTTCAGGGTCAGACCTGTCTTTCTGCTGGGAACTGATGGAATATCAGCCATTCCTATTGGCCATCTTGTGCCCTCTCCCCACAGTCCACTGAGGGCAAGCCCTTGTCCTTCCCCTTGGCAGCCCACACTACCCATCTCTAGGGGTCTCTGGGGCTATTCTTTGACAATGCATGTTGTCCTAGGCCAGTGTATGCCTTGAACAGTATCCTATCATTTGAGGGCTGGACAGGAAGCGGGTTTTTTCCAATGGTTCTCCACAAAACCACTGGGTTCTTCCACTTTCAATTTTATGGGGAACCTGGGTAGAAGAACATGGATAGAAAGGATGTCTGAGGAGAGATTAAATCACAAAAGCTCTTAGGCCACCCTTTACTACACCTAGTTGTAATTCTATGGGGGGAAGGTAAGGACTGTGTAATAACGCACAGCCCTGACCTACAAGGACGAGAAACCTACTCCCTCACAACCATCCATCATTGTCTACGTGCCAGCATTGGACATACTGCAATGAAAATTTTGGCCAGGGCCACTGCTTCAGTACAGGTCTTAAGGCTGTGCTCCCATACACAGTACTGCACCTCCAGGGACAGGATGCTCAAGAACTGCTCCAGCATCAGCTGCTTCTTGGTGTGTCACAGGGATGGCAGACAGCATCAGTGCAGTGCACAGCTATGCACCTTCTTTGGCTTCACAGGCTTCCAAAATCCTATACCTTGCCTTCTCTATTCAAATCCTAAATTAATCCTGTTCCTTATCTGTAATCTGAATTCTTAATTAATCCCAACTCCCAATTTAAAGCCTAATTTGAACCCTATTCCAACTCCAAATCCTAACCCTTTTTCTAAATTCAACTACCCCTCAATCTGTTTGAATCCTTAACCCTTTACCTTAAACCCAAAATTTCCATCAGTGCAGCCTTCCTCACTGATTTCTTCTCATGCTCAAATCTGCCTCATGTAGAGTATAAGAAACTGGTCTTACAGAATCACAGAATCATCCAGGTTGGAAGAGACCTCCAAGATCACCTAGTCTAACCTCTGACCTAATGCTAACAAGTCCTCCACTAAACCGTATCACTAAGCTCTACATCTAAATGTCTTATAAAGACCTCCAGGGACACTGACTCAACCACTTCCCTGGGCAGCCCATTCCAATGCCTAACAACCCTTTTAGTGAAGTTTTTCCTAATATCCAACCTAAACCTCCCCTGATGCAACTTCAGCCCCTTTCCCCTTGTCCTATCACTGGGCACATGGGAGAATAGGCCAACCCCCACCTCACTACAGCCTCCTTTAAGGTACCTGCAGAGAGCAATAAGGTCTCCCCTGAGCCTCCTTTTCTCCAGACTGGACAAGCCCAGCTCTCTCAGCCGCTCCTCGTAGGACTTGTTCTCCAGGCCCCTCACCAGCTTCATCGCCCTTCTCTGGACATGCTTGAGCACCTCGATGTTCTTCTTGTAGTTAGGGGCCCAAAACTGAACACAGTACTCAAGGTAAACAAGTACCTCTGTCCCTTCACAGTCTTATCAAATATCTGTTTGTTTCACTACTTCGTTCCCACTGTCATTTCTTGTTCTACTTCTAGAAAGGCAATTTGTCCTAGATTACAGAATCAAAGTAAGAAAGGACCAGATTCTTGAATTAATTAATTGTCCTGGAGTGGAACTAGACATGTGTCCTGGTTTCAGCTAGGATAGAGTTAATTTTCCTCTTAGTAGCTGGTAAGGTGCTGTTTTCGGAATTTAGGATGAGAATAATGTTGATATCACACTGATGTTTCAATTGTTGCAGAGCAGTGCTTACACTAAGCCAAGGACTTTTCAGCTTCTCACACTGTTCTGCGGGCAGGCTGGGGGGTGCAGCAGAAGCTGGGAGGGGACAGACACAGGACAGCTGACCCAAACTGGCCAAAGGGGTATTCCATCCCATCTGGGGTCATGCTGAACAATTAATATGGAGGGGGCTGGCCAGGGTGGGGGGGCAGCTGCTCGGGGATAGGCTGGGCATCGGTCAGCGCGTGGTGAGCAATTGCATTGTGCATCACTTGTTTTGTATGCATTATTATTATTATTATTATTATTATTATTATTATTATTATTATTATTATTATTATTATTATTATCCATTTCTTTCCTGTCCTAATAAACTGTCTTTATCTCAACCCACAGGTTTTCATTTCTTTCTAATTCTCTCCCCTATCCCAGACAGGGAGGGGGTAGGGTAAGTGAACGGCTGTGTGGTGCTTAGCAGCCGGTCAGGTTAAACCATAACATGTCTAAAGTCTAAGCACACTCTAAAGGGGAAAAAGAAAAAGGGAAAAAAAAGGGAAAAAAAAAAAAGTAATTTGGCAAGAAAAAAAAAAGTAATTGGGCAAGAACAACTGAAGCATGAACACAGGGCAGGAGCAGCACAGTGTTTCACAGTCCATTTAAGTGATTGAAATGAAAGGTGATAAAGACAGTGTTCAGGTAGAATAGGTACAACATTTGGAAAGGGAACATACTACTTAAAACCTATAGAGCTATATGAAATGCACAGAAGATTGCCTGCAAATGGCACAGCACACATAAGACAGGAGGATAAAGACACAGCGGCTGTCAGGGAGCAGTAAGAGGTGGGTGACTGCTCCCTAGGACACACAGCCAGCAGCAGAGCATGGTAGCATGTCTGATAAGGCAGAGGCCTCCCTGACCGAGGGCCAGCCAAGCAGTACTAGAACAAGGCAAGCAAAACAAACCTGGAGCAGGTAGCCATCTTCAGCCAGGAGTCCAACTCATCAGACAAGCTCATGGCTGTAAGGCACATCTAAAGGCAAGCCTTGAAGTCAGTCTACCTGACAGGAGTAACATGCCCCTCAGCAAGGTGTTGTTACAGCCAAGCAGGAAACAGGCACAACTGCAATATAACCCGTACAGGAGCCAAATGACCAGGCCTACCTGAGCTTACACTGAGACCCTGGAACAATGGGCAAAGTGTGTAAGTTTGACAGTGACTAGTATGCACCCAGCTGTGTTGGGAGAAGGAAGACTAAAATAAAGGGTAACAATCAGCCTCAAGTTTTAGAAGGCATGTAGTATGAATCACTGCTCATGAGGACAAAAATTTTGTGGATGTACATGAACCAGGTGTTAAAGCTTGCAAGCTGGTCAAGTGAATTTTGACAGCAAAGTACCTCAGCCTTAAGTAGTTATATTCAAGCTACCCAGCTTTTTCATGCCCTAAAATTTGGATACTTTGATTAGCTCTGCATTGACTATGTCTTAATTTTGAGTTGAACCCAATTTTTGTAACAGAATTACTCTATCTAAGTTTATCTAACTTCTGCCTTCCAACTCCGCTTGCAAAGAGCAACTATCATATGATCAGTCTAATCTCTCTTTTTGCATTTATCCACATTCTTCGCATTGTACTCAGTAGTGCTCAGTTTACTCTGAGAAAACTAAAAAAGTGTCAGGATACTAAACTGTAAATCTTCATTCCTTCTCTGAATCCTGGAAAAACAGCCTGCCTGTTGCTGCTCTAAAATGAAGGGGATAAAAATGCATAGGACTGTTGTTACTGTAAGATATGATTGCTGTTATTGCTACTTGCTTTTCCACAGAATCACAGAATCATCTAGGTTGGAAGACACCTCCAAGGTCACCAAGTCCAACTTCTGATCTAACAGTAACAAGTCCTCCACTAAACTCCCTTTCCAGGAATTGCGTAAACACTTTTTTTCAAGTGCAAAATTAAATTTTGTCTCAGATACTGAAATTTCCTACATAAACTTCCAAACAGAACTTTCCCCACTCTAGTTGGAGTCTCTAGATAGACATTTATGAGTTTTTAACATCTGTTTGCTTTCTTCTCAAAAAAAGGTTACTACTTCTGCTTCCCATTTCACTCAGTTGCTAAAATAATTCTAGGCCTTCCTTTCCTTTTTTACATTCTCTCTTCTTTTTAGTCTTCACCCACCCCACTTCTTGATATTGTTCTCTCTTGACAGTCTATTGACCTAAGAAATTTTGACCCTTAAAACAAACAAATAAAAACTCTTCATTGAGCTGGTGAATTGCAGCTTGTTCATCCTGTCAAATGTTTCTAATATTACTGGTTGTTTGTATGGAACCTCTGTTGGAAGTCTGCTAGCTGTTTGCATAGCTTTCTCCAGCCTCCTCTCAGCATCCAAGCTCTAGCCCCAGCTGCAACTTCTTTATTGATTAAAACTAATAATAATGGTGCTAATTGTACACCGAATGACCAAGCAAGAAACCGGACCTCTCCAATGTTAAGGATTTCCCATCTTCATCACTTATTCATTATGGAAACAGCACCAGAAGATTAAACTTGGTGAGACAGCTCTCATTGTTGTCAAATCTACTTAAAACCTGTATGTGTATGCCCCTCCTTATGCATGTGCACATACATGTGGACAGAAATCCAGAAACTTGAGACCATTAGAGTCTTCATCAGGAGTAAGAAGAAACCAACTGTACCAAATTATCCCTCATATCAGTAGCAGAGCCCAGAGAGTAACATCTCATGTATCACTTCCACGCCATGGACTGGTGTAAATGTGTGTCATTAATTGGCCTTGGATTGATCTGTAGTTCCCAGGTCTCTAAGCAGTTTCACATAGAAAGTGAGATCTTCCTAATCCTTAGGTAAAATTTTCTGTAAAAGAAATGTGTGAAAAAAATCTTCCAGCATTACTTTTACACAAAAGAAATTAAGTTTTCTTTTTTAAGAGGCATAAGGTAAGGGCAAGAGGTACAAATAAACAAAGTATTTATTGTTAAAAGCTTTTCTACGACTCACTCAGCATCCAACAGTGAAGATAAGGTGACTACAGAGCAGAGGGAGTCTCTCCCCCACCTCTCCTTATGCATGTATTTGCTCACTCCCAAACCCACAGTTTTATCTTTTTAATGGAGTACTTTTCTTCAGTGAGATCAGAAAAGGTGTTTATCATACAGGATCTGGCAGAACAGATACAGCCTATTAAACAACAGAGCAGTTACAGAAAGGAGACCTCCTTATTCAGAAAGAAAGGAGCCTTTTTTTTCCCCACTCATCTCTTTGCACTGCCATTAAAAGGGCTCTCAACACAAAGAGGTTAAAAAAGAAAAAAGGAAAAAAAAAAAAGAAAGAAAAGAAATAAAAAGAAAGAAACCACCACCTGACTACATTTTAAGCAAAATTCGAAGCCCTAGGATATACACCAATAATTTCACTCAGCTTCATCAGAATAAATTCTAAACAGTGTGGTGTAAAAAAGCTGTCAGCTGAAACCATGCGTACACTAGAACTGCCAGTGCTGATAAGTGAAATAGCTGAATCCCTACTGATAACAGTAGAAGAAGTTTTGGCAATGTGTCTCAGAACTTAAATGCAGAACATTTGGCTGTACCCTGAATGCCCATTTCCCAAGCTCTATACCAGTTGAGACTGACTCTTGCTCCTGCCCTCTATATGTATACATATACACATGCACACAAAATATACAAAATCACATAGACTGTGCTAGTTCCAACATTAATCTGCATGTTATCCTGTGCTTTGACTTAATGGCACTTCAGTGGCTCCCACCTTTCTCTTTCCTTTTACCACTGCTGTATTCTTCTCTCTATTCTGGCACTTTGCTTCCACAAACACTTGTTTTTCCTTTAACTGCCATGCCAATGCTTGAGCTCCAAGATATATTTCCCTTCTACTGGTACTCCAGGAATTGTTTTAACCTTGTCCTAGTTTTATGCTATATTTTCTAACAATCATCTATATTATCATCTATAAGTTTAACTACATCTATGCACATATATATATATTTTTTATTGCAGTATGCACAGATTTGTATCGTACCGTGGCAGAAACCAAAGACCACAAATAACAGTCTTGTCATCTTTAACACCCAAAAAAAGCCCACCATCCTGAAATTAAAATAAATTTATCATTCAAAATCTGCTGGAATTACATGCCTATTCAGTACTACCGACTTTCATTTCCACATGCCCAAGCTGCATTTGGTCCAGTTCCTCCCAGAATTGTCCAATTGTTTCTCCTTGAATATAATGTCTGTTTTTGCTAAAAGCAAGCTCCTGGCTACACTCCTGGAATGGAAGATAACATTTCTCTCTATGTCTCTTCAGTAAAAGGCTCAAACTGCTTCCGAGCACGGAATAAAAGAATCAAAATCTCAAACACCATTTTAATCAAAAGGAAGACACCTGACAGCTATTCCTAAGACTCTTCTTTGGTGACAAGTCTTTTTATGGTCAGGAAGAACATGTACAGTGAGATATATGAATTTTGGATTTGTATTTTCGAATTTTGGATTGCTATGTACAGTGGCCAAATCATGCACGAGCATGCGTGTGCACAAACATGCATGTGTGTATACACTTCAGCATAGCATTGGTGCTTAACATTGCTTCACCTTCCAGTGGTGCTACTTGGAATCCACTGGTCAGCAACACATTGTTTCATTACTTTGTTCTGAAAGAGGCTTGGAAACAGACCCATACAATTATTTTTAAAGAGAGATTCTAAAAGCAGATTGGGCTCCATTATTTTGCCAGCTGTGGCATATGACTGGATTTTTTCTGTACAAATATTTGCCATTCATATGGCAAAGTTCTCAAAAATAAAATTCACTGGCAGACATCCTGCAGGCATCTATCCCACCCCATTCCTTTCTCATATCCTCGTTTATTTTTCTCGGCATTTATTACTCCTGGAGATCTGAATACATCCCCTGAATGTAGCTGCTCTGTTTACCACATACAGAAAAAGTTTTATACACTGGACAGCATGCACACAACTGACACAGCAGCATAACAAATACGGAAGCACAGTAGCAGATGATCCCCACTGTTTTCCCTCAGTGTTTGCTGGTAGTCCAATTAGCAGAGTCCTACAGCACATAAGATTTTAAGTTGTTAACTGTTTGGCAACCTCTCAGTCTCTACCAGTTTAAGACTGCAGGATTTCAGGTTTTAGTGTAAAAAGAGGTTATAACACACAAAAAAAAATCCAAGCCAAGCCATTCCCAGGAAAAGGCCTTGGGCAAAGAGGTACAGCTGTGCTTTTCCTTACACCAGTGGTTTTGCATGGTTGTACTGCCATCATATGACCAATCATATGTAAATTTTTCAAGACACCTCTGAACGCAGTGGACAGAGTAAAAGCTATGGCACTGGTAATGTGAAAGCAGAGGTATTAAATAAAGGGGTGGGAGGGAAGACTCTCTCTTCTGTGACTAGACAGAAGAAATTTTTCTTTCAAATATGAAAGAAATCAGCAAAGACAGCAGAAGAGAAAAGGACAATACCATAGCAAAATTAATTACTTAGAAGAGCTGCCTCCCTTCCTTAACACATGTGAACTTGACTCTCTTTCCAGGAAAGTGAAAGAAAGGAGATGAAGAGGAGAAGCCTAGAAAAGGATTTCGAGTGCTACATTATCAGGACACAGTTATACTTTGGCAGCTGCTTTTTAGACTAGAAATCATGCTGGGTCATTAACTACAAACCAATCTATGCACTACAAAAGGTGGAATGGGGGGAAGGATTTAATGAAGATGTCCCTGGTTCCAGCTAAATATGTTGTAATTCTGATAGTCTGAATTTGTCATATATTTGAAAATAAGGTGATTTCTAAGGGATAGTTCCTCTATGCTATTTAAGGCTTCAAAACTCAACAGCATCTTATACAACTAGCACATATCATGTATGGGGGAACTGAATAGGAAGAGGCAGTTTACCTATGATCAAAATGTGAGACTAATCCAGGAACTCTGTTGACATCTTGAAGTAAAGAGAAAACTGCCATGTTACATGAAGTTAAGCCTCTTGGATTCTAAATCAACTTAACAGTTACGGAAGTTTTTTTTTCAGTCCTGATCCCTAATGGCACACAAGGAGAGAAATGTTTAAGAAATCTCATATTTTACCTATAGGCTTATTGTTAATATCCACTGTGTTCAAGGCAGGTATCAGCAAAGCACCATTAGGTTATTTGCATTTTCTAAGAATGCCTTTTTTCTTGCTTCAACTTCAGCTTTTCTAACCCCACTGATACTAAGAATGCCTAAGAGGCTCTCATGCTGGAGATAGTTTTCTTCCTCTTCGTACTGCACGTTGATCGTACCCATGAGACTGTCTAGTGATACATAATTCAGTCTACCTTTCACTGCAGGGGCAAGGGAAAGAGGGAGTATTAAAGTTTGCAGAAGAAATGTCCTGACTATATTTTTTCCTTCCAGAGAGGCTCTTCATTCTAGGATTGAAAATCATCCTAGTTTGTTATTTCACACGGTGCGATGGCTTCTTACACTGGTCCAGCTGAAGTGAAAACTCTGTTCAGGAATGCAAAGCATTCCACAGCTATCAGGACTATCTTGTCTTATTCCAGAGAAGTTACTATTTGAGAATCTTAGGTAACAGAATGAGAATTACCTTTATTTCTCTTAATCTGTAGTCTCCTACAACACCCAACTCAACCTCCCCCATCAATACCACCCATGATTCTATGCATAGCCCATAAGGATTTGCTGTGTAGTGTCTGAACTTTCCACTGGAACTCAATGATGCAAGTTGATGAATGAATCTTTAATCTTCTTTAACATTGACACCTGTATGGAGCACAGGAATCTTCTGCTGTCTATGGCCTGGAATGGTTTGAGACACCTCCCGTGGGCAGTTTTTTCAAAGGTCACTCTAAAGCTGGTGTTCTGACTGGTTTGTTGATGGTACATTCCCATCCAGTCAGGAAGCAGGTCCATGTGTAACAGTGAGCTAAGTAACACTGAGAAGTCCACTCGTTCTGTGGTCATGATGCCAATGGGATCTTTTGAGCAATACTTATGTGTTGCGCACTCCCAGAGACTGTTCCAGTTCCTGCCGGCGCTGCTGAATCTGAAAGAAAAAGAGAAACTGTGCAGTTCAGCAGATTCTATTGTTCAGTGGTAGGATGACTCATTTATGAACTATCCACGTGGCTAATTCCTTCACACCTTGCAGTAGAAATATCTGCTCACAGCCTCTTGAGACCATGGCTCATGATAAAATTCAGCTCTGCGTTCTTCCTCTGGGTTTCCAACTACATCAGTCATCACCTGTGACAAAAATAAAAATACTTTTCACTATAGCTATTCTACCACATGGAGAAACATTTACATTTACCTAGAGTCAAAAATTAATGACACTACTGCATTAAAATTCTCAGGACTGATCTCTATGCCCAAGGCAAATGGGCAATGGCATGCATTGGACATAGCCTTGAAGAGGAAAGGGACCTGGGAGTGTTGATCAATGCTCAGCTGAACATGAGCTATCAGTGTGCTCAGGTGGCCAAGAAGGCCAATGACATCCTGGCCTGTATTAGAAATAGTGTAGCCAGCAGGAGCAGGGAAGTGATTGTCCTCCTGTACTCAGCTTTGGTGAGGCCGCACCTCAAGTACTGGGTTCAGTTTTGGGCCCCTCACTACAAGAAGGACATTGAGGCCCTGGAGTGTGTCCAGGGCAACAAAACTGGTGAGGGTTCTGGAGAATAAGTCTTATGAGGACCAGCTGAGGGAGCTGGGATTGTTTAGCCTGGGGAAGAGGAGGCTCAGGGGAGACCTCATTGCACTCTACAACTTCCTGAAGGGAGGTTGTGATGGGGAGGGGATTGGCCTCTTCTCTCAGATAACTAATGATAGGACTGGAGGAAATGGCCACAAGTTGTGCCTGGGGAGATTTAGATTAGGTATCAGGAAAAACTTTTTCTCTCAAAGAGTGGTCAGGTACTGGCATGGCCTGCCCAGGGAGGTGGTGGAGTCACCATCCCTCACAGTGTTCAAGAAGCGCCTGGACAAGGTGCTACAAGATATGATGTAGTAGCTTAGTGGGAAGTACTGGTGATAGGAGGACGGTTGGACTAGATGATTTTGTAGGTCCTTTCCAACCTTGTGTTTCTATGATTCTATGATTCTCTGATTCATGGTTACTGCCAAAACAAGGTGTCCACATCCAAACTGAACAGCTCCTAACATTTGCTTCTAGGCTGTGCTAAGGAGTCATTCAGGACTGGCCAGGCTAAATGCCACAAATCTCTAACATTTTAACAGCACTGACAGTTTAGTTCCAGGGTCCCAGGAAAAGTACCCTAGCACTGTATATTTTACTTGCAGATATATCCAAAGAACGTTGGCACAACTGTAAACAACAGGAAATTGTGAAGGTATTCATGTCAGACTGAAATGTAAAATTATTGGCATATTCTGCAGGGTAGTGTTTTACAATGTCAGTTTTGATGCCAGCAGGGCAGAGTATTACCAAAAAGGCCCTTTTGGAACTGGATGTCAGTCAGGGAGAGCATTGAACAACTGTTCCATATATGCAACTAGAGAAGCACCACCACCACACTTCAGTTTGTAAGCTCTTCAAGCTACAGGTATATTTAAACATTCTTTTAGATGTCCATTCCCTTTCTGAATATAAATAATAACAACAATCATAATCTTAACAGTAAATCCTTGCAAGATTATTGATTAACAAACAAAACATTTATATTTGAAAGATAATTATTACATAAAAATGATTTCCTGACTTCATTAACATGTCAGGTTTTGATGTGTCTGATTTAAAGATACAAAGTGTGAAACTTTATGAGAAAAATATTCTTTTTGGCTGGCAAACAAATGAAATTCGTTACATTACATACCTTGGGTTTCTCAAAACTAAACTCAAAGGCATCTGATACTTATTCTGCTATTTCTTAAATAAGATTACATTTTGAAAACTAATAAAACACCCAAATAGTGTTATTTTGCTATAGGATCCTCCTGATTAGTTTTATACAGCTTTAATTTTACAGAATACACCAACACATCTCTGCACTTTGATCTTACTGTCTAACCACAAATTCACCTACAATCCCCATTATGCACTGCTAATCCACTAGAAGAGAAATACAGCCTAACCGGTCTTTCCTGCATACTTTCTGCTCTGGGACAGTAGTATTACACTCATCGTTTTTTCCACCAATTTTCCATCCTGGATATTTTAGCTATACATCTGTACACATTTAACTAATGTTCTTACATTCTGGTTTCACTTCTACATTCTTCTTCAACCGTAGCTCACCTTAAGATCCCTACTTTGGGATCGAAGAAGGTCTTGGATGTATCCTTTAGGATCTTTGGAGAAACTCAGCATGAAATCACGTTGTATTTTTAACTGATTTATGGATTCGATTGTCTCATGAATCTGAAGAAAAAAATAAAGCAGATGTTCTTTAATTCCTCTCATGTTTCTGCAACCCTGAGGTCAGTCCTGTTAATGTCTTTGTAGTTCTCTGTAATATACAAAGGTGACAATTCTACACCAAAGACTCATCCCATGGAATTTTCTCTTCAGAGTGGGAGTTAACCCTAGTGTTGCAATTACATTTTGGTTTCACATGTATTTTTGCAACATAAGCACATACAGGATTCTTCTTCACTTCCTGCACTGAACTACTGGATGGCACGCTACATGCAATACTGAAGAGCTAAGTCATGTCACTGTATAATGCAATGATTTCCTGTATATAAGCAGTCTTTTTGGGAAGTCAGGGATTTTTCTGGAAAGGTGCTATATAATGTCTTTACATATTGCCCAATGCAAGAAAGCAGTTACTCCCTTGGTTAGTCAACATTATACCTTCAATATCCTGTGGTGATGCCTAAACTTTGTTCTAGTGATCGCCCAATCAAATCCATGTTAAATAAACTTACATAACAGCCATGACTTCTAGAATTTTTCTTGTAAGAAAGACTATTAACGTCACCATGGCTACAAAAGGAGTGTGAATAATGAGAAACTATGAGTATGGAAGGTTTATAGAAAATGAGTCATATCAAAAATATTATGAAAGAAATGGTCATTAACTAGCAGGGAAGAATATACACTACAAAGAGGAGTCAAGGTATGTTAATCAACCTGGAAAACAAAATCAATTGTGATCAATGGGAGGACAAGTAATGAATCATTTGCACATACCCAAACAGAAAAGCAACCTCTTACTATCCTGTTTCTCTAAAATTCTGTTTTGAGATTGCAGACCCATCTTGTTAAATCTCCTGTCCACATCTATTTTGCCAAAACATCTACTGTGGCCAGACACAGAGGGAGGAAAATAATCCTCCCATGATCTGGCTATGCCACTAAGGGCATTGTAGGCAGAACTGTATGGTATGTTAACAGAAGAGAACGGCTGTCAACTTAAAACGTTCCTCATGTGGGAAAATGATATAGCCAATGCTAGAGAGAAATCTCCTATTGGTGTGCACCAGTTTTCCACTAGATGACTTACCCAGAAGTGACTTCAGTAACTTCACTAATCACAGCTTGCACTCTGCTGCAGAAAATGCTCAATAAAAAGGTGATAAAGACATGGTAAAGGGGGAGCTGGACTGGAAACATAATAATCCTTAGCATGCTGCATGAAAGCACATATAGGCTGGAAACTAACTGGCTGAGCAGCTGCTCTGCTGAAACCTTTTGCTTTGACCTTTTCCAAGAACCACAGAACAACAGATCTTGCAACGGTTACCAAAAATCTGCAGGACTGCTGGTATCCAAACTCTCTTTAAAACAGTATGAGGACAACAGTTTAACAAATTCGTGTTAGATGTAAACAAACAGAAACTTAGCATGACTCTGTATCACATGAATAATCTCTGGTCCATGATATCACACTTCTTCCCTTGGTTTGTGGAACCACTTTTATTTATCCCTTGCCAGGGCAAATCAGCCATTTACACTTGTGCAAAAAACTGGCTAATGGTCCTCTTGCCTTGACATGAATCCCTAATGCAGCCTGCAGAGCTCACCACTGCTATAAGAGAGGTATGGTTATTTTAAGTGCACATAATCTTTGTTCAATAAACCAGGAAACAATTCTGCAAAACCGTTCCAAGTGATTTTTCTACTATTAATTTTCTACAGTTGCAGCTAGTCTAGTGAGCTGCTCTGCAGCAGTGCAATGCCCAGCACACTAAAAGAATATGAGATTCTCTTAGCTTTCCCTCATATCAATATAGCAAGACACTATGACCTCTCAATAAAATGTTATAGTCTAGGGACCTTCTAGGGACCTATAGTCTTGAAGGTACCTTCAAGATCATCTACTTCCAACCCCCCTTGCCATGGCAGGGGCACCTTCCACCAGACCAGGTTGCTCAAAGCCCCATCCAACCTGGCATTCATCACTTCCAGGGATGGGGCAACTAGGATGGATACAGACTTATCAATTTGCACTTCCGCAAAAAAAATTGCTCCTGTTATTCTTCCACAGCTAATCCTTCTTCATAACCCCAAGTCTTTTGAGTATCAAAACTTTCCCTCTACTTCTCTAACTCAGCCTAGGCAACTTTGTTCTCATCTTCAATTTTTTAGCATCTCTGGTTCCCATATCCAAATAATGTCTGACTTTAATTTTTTTTTCTCATATTTTTTCTAAGATAGAGATTTTCATATCATAAGATGCAGAAGTTAAAATTCCTGTAATACGTTTTAATTACAATTACATTTTTCTCTTTGGTCTTGCTAACTGTAATCCCACCTTATTTATATCCAGAAGAAGGCTGCTGCTGCTTGCTATGCTTACCAAACACCTTCTTTACTCTCCTTAGTTGCTTCTGATTCTCAGCATAACAAAAAGAAAAAAAAATCTGTGATGCCAGTCTTAATCGTCTACTTCTTATATTTTCAAAGCTGCATCTTTTTTTTTTTTTTTTTTTTTTTTTTTTTTTTTTGTGCCAGATTAGAAGAAAGTAAGATCTGGATGTAAAATACTAGGTGGTGATTTGACTGTGTTAACTAAGGAACCTCATTAAATAATAAAAAAAAAGAGTAATGGGTCTCTTGTGCACTGAGGACAAACTTGATAAACTTGTGTGCTGAGGAAAAGGCTAGGTAGTCAAACTCTGCCCATTTATACAAATTTGAAGAGCAGGAATGATTATATAAAGGCATCTTGAACATAAAATGCACTGCTAAACTGAAGTTAAAAAAGTTAAAAGCTGAAGCTCCATCTTAAAATATATAGAATATCCACCTACGTGAGCTAAATGATTCCTTTTGTAATATTGAACTTCATGGAGCAATCCAACAACAACATCCACAAAGTCTGAACACCAGAGCATTTTTGGAGGGTTGCTGCCTATGTGTTATGGGACACATTATAGGATCTAGGGTAACAGCATCTTGGGATTGCACTTGACATGGCACTTTTAGGGAATTAATCAAATGCGGGAAAAGGGATGGATCTACGTGATTCAGGGAGGCACAACTGTGGGAAAATAGATATATAAAGGGCTAAAAATCACTGGTTGTGTGTAAACGATTTGCTCATTGATATGCTTGTCCAGCCATCTCTATGCCTGACCAGAGCTATCTGTCCTACTGTGTTACCAGATTCCATTTTTAACTCTTCTCCTGAGTGAGGAACTCTACTTTTATGCATGGGGGGAGCTCTATGTGCCAGCAACTGCAGCAAGACCATGGTTTGGAGGCCCACGTGCCTCAGTGCTGGCACCTGCAGCAGTGCAGATGCGTGAATGTGTGAGCACTGGCAAAGAACAAGCTGAACTAGTCAGCAAGTAGGTAAGGTGGTCTGGGAGCCATGGTGGGGTATATGTCTGTAAGGATGAGACCACAGGAGAAGCTGGCAGTCAGACAGACCAAAGGAATCTCAGCCAGCCACTGGAGGGACCGTGGGGTCTGAGGGTCGCTAGGGACAAGACCCAGTGGTGTTTGTATGTGTGCACACATCGAAGGGTAAGACCACAGGGAAGTGGCAACTGGGGGACCAAGAGACTCCCAGCCAACTGCGAATGTATGTGTGTGTATATGGGTATGTTTGTGCCTCTGTGTGGATGTGTATGCCTGTGTGGATGTGCCTGTGTCTGTATGAACACTGGGAGTGGGGCTGCAGCCTCTGGGGCTTGTATGGCCAAGTGCCAGCAACTGGGAGACTGGGATCCAGAGGCAGCTAGTGGGTAGACAAAGTGTCCGAGACCAGCTGCCAGAGGGACATACCCCCACTAGCGGCCCTCCACGGAGTTCAGCCAGAGAGAGGACCAGAATGAGATTATTGGTTATCTTTGTGTTCATGTGAGGTCTCTCTGTATCCTGACCGTGTTGATCTGTGTGGCTGGCCATGTATATATACATGTATATATATATATGTGGCATATACACACGCACGGGTGCATGTGTGTGTGTGCATGCCTACTGGGAATACATGCTCAGCCTCGTTGCTGGTTGGATCTGGGATAATGGAGCTTTGGCAGCCTTGCCTCTCTCAGGCTGTAAGATCCAGCCTAATTCTCCTAACACATACCTTGGAAGACCATGCTTGATCCACATTGCCTGCTCTAACATGTTTTTAGTTGCAAACAAGACATGTTAGTTTTCCACAGAGCACACTAGATCTACTAACTAGTTCAGAAAGATCTGAAATCCTACAGCACCTAGAGTGGCACATAATTTGTGTTGCCTGCCAGGGTACTCATTATGCTGCCTGCGAAACACTTGTAACATTTTTACAACTATATCAGGCCCTGGATTAAATCCTAAGAGCAAACCCCACCCACCCCACTGTATTTCCATTGCATGTGACTTATTCAACCCTTGAAAGCACATCTAAATGAGCAATCCCTTTCTCACATTAGTCCCTTTGATATACGGCACCAAACCCTCAGGAAGTTATAAAACGTGTATACATATGCCACGTGATACTGGGGCAGTACCTTGTTGTCCAATGCTGTAATCTCCTGTTGATTAGCTGTTGAGAGAAGAAAACTACTCATCTGTCCCTTCAATGGGTCTTCAACTTCTACATCTATGTCATAACAAGCCGTCTTCTTCTGATCATTAGGGTCAACACTATGGAGAGGATAATAGAAGATTGTGAAAACTGGCATAATGAGTCAGAGTAAATAGCCATCCAGACCAGAAAATACTCTTTCAAAAAAACTGTTGCAGATGCTGTGAGAAGACTTTAAGAACAGGGTACCTTTACACATATTATGTATACATGCATCATATATATATATCGGTGGTGGTGAACTGGCTGGTAGCTGGTGATGAACTGGTTAAACACTAGAGTTCAAAGTGTTGTAGTGATGTGTGGCTACATCTCTCTGGCAGACAGTCACTAGCAGTGTTTCCCAGGGCTCAGTTCTACAGCCAGTTCTGTTCAACATTTTTATCAATGATCTGGATGCAGGAGCTGAAGGCATCTTCAGCAAGTTTGGTGATGATACTAAACTGGGAGGTGCTGTTGACTCTCTAGGAACAAGAGGCCTTGCAGAGGGATCTAAACAGACTGAAACACTGGGCAATCAGCAATGAAATTGAGCAAGGGTAAAGGGTTCTGCACCTAGGACTGAGGAATCATAGAATCATAGAATCATCTAGGTTGGCAAGGACCTCCAAGATCATCTGGCCCAACCATCCCCCTACCACCAGTATCACCCACTAAACCATGTCCCTAAGCACCAGGTCCAACCTTTCCTTAAACACCCCCAGGGACGGTGACTCTGCCACCTCCCTGGTCAACCCGTTCCAATGCCTAACTGAGAAGAAATGCCTTTCTGAGAAGAAATATCTCCTAATTTCCAACCAAAACCTCCCCAGTGCAACTTCAGCCCCTTCCCCCTTGTCCTATCACAAGGCACGTGGGAGAATAGACCAATACCCACCTCGCTACAGCCTGCTTTAAGGTACTGTCCTGGTTTCAGTTAGAACAGAGTTAATTTTTTTCCTAGTAGCTGGTAGAATGCTATGTTTTGGCTTAAGATGAGAAGAGTGCTGATAACACCCCGATGTTTTAATTGTTGCAGAGCAGTGCTTATACTAAGGACATCTCAGCTTCTTGCTCTGTCCTGCCAATGGGCAGGCTGGGGGTGCAGCAAGAGCTGGGAGGGGACAGACCCAGGACAGGTCACCCAAACTAGCCAAAGGGGTATTCCATACCATCTGACATCATGCTAAACAATATATAGGGGTGGCTAGCCGGGGGAGGGGGGCTGGACTGCTCGGGGTTAGGCTGGGCATCGGTCAGTGGGTGGTGAGCAATTGCATTGTGCATCACTTGTTTGTACACATTATTACTAGTAGTACTATTATCATTGTATTATTATTATTATTATTATTATTATTATTATTATTATTATCCTGTCTTATTAAACTGTCTTTATCTCAACTCATGGGCTTCACTTTCCATTTCTCTCCCCCGTCCCAGAGAGGGAGGGGGGAGGGTGAGCGAACGGCTGTGTGGTGTTTAGCTGCCGGCTGGGTTAAACCAGGTACCTGTAGAGAGCGATAAGGTCGCCCCTGAGCCTCCTCTTCTCCAGGCTGAACAAGCCCAGCTCCTTCAGCCGCTCCTCGCAGGACTTGCTCTCCAGACCCCTCACCAGCTTCACTGCCCTTCTCTGGACATGCTTGAGCACCTCGATGTCCTTCTTGTAGCGAGGGGCCCAAAACTGAACACAGTACTCGAGGTGTGGCCTCACCAGAGCCGAGTACAGGGGAACAATCGCTTCCCTAGCCCTGCTGGCCACACTGCTTCTGATACAAGCCAGGATGCTGTTGGCCTTCTTGGCCATCTGAGCACACTGCTGGCTCATATTCAGCTGACTATCAACCAATACTCCCATGTCCTTCTCCTCTGCACAGCTTTCCAGCCACTCTGCCCCAAGCCTGTAGTGCTAGATGGGGTTATTATGGCCGAAGTGCAGGACCTGGCACTTAGCCATGTTGAACCTCATCCTATTGGCCCTTACCCATCGATTCAACCTTTCCAGGTCCCTCTGCAGGGCATTCCTACCCTCTGGCAGATCAGTACTTCCCCCTAACTTGGCATTGTCTGCAACCTTACTGAGGGTGCACTCAATTCCCTCATCCAAATAATTAATTAAATATTAATATTAAAGAGAATGGGCCCCAACATTGACCCCTGGGGAACACCACTTGTGACTGGTCGCCAGCTGGATTTCACTCCATTCACCACCACTCTCTGGGCTTGGCCATCCAGCCAGTTTTTAACCCAGCAAAGCGTATACCTGCCTGAGCCATGGGCTGCCCCCTTCTCCAGGAGAATACTTTGGCAGACTGTGTCAAAGGCCTTGCTGAAGTCTAGGTAGACCACGTCAACAGCCTTTCCCTCATCCAGACAGGTCACCCGGTCATAGAAGGAGATGAGGCTGGTCAGGCAGGACTTGCCTCTCATGAGCCCATGTTGACTGGGCCTGAGCCCCAGGTTGTCTTGCACACGCTGTGTGATTACACTCAAGATGACCTGTTCCATCACCTTCCCTGGCACCAACATCAAGCTGACAGGCCTGCAGTCGCCCAGGTCTTCCTTACAACTCTTCTTATAGATGGACGTCATGTTAGCAGGTCTCCAATCATCATCCGGGACCTCTCCGGATGACCACGACTGCTGATAGATGATGGAAAGCAGCCCAGCAATCACACCCACAAACTCCCTCAGCACCCTTAGGTGGATCCCATCTGGCCCAATGGACTTGTGACAGTCCAGGTGGAGCTGCAGGTCTCTAACTATTTCCACCTGAACTTTGAGGGAGTTCTGCTCCTTGTCTCAAACTTCCAGGTTGGGAGGTGGAGTATCCTGTGGACTGGGGTTTAGGCTTTAACCCTGAGGACTGTGTTAGGCTTTAACTTGTTGGGTTTTAGGCTTAATTGCCATTTTCTCTTTAGCTTTAAGTTGAAATTTCTTAGCAAGAAAACTTTGTCAACCCAGTAGCTGATAAATCATACTTCAGTCATGGTCACTTGTAATATAAAAATGCTCCTTCAGAACATTATTTTTGAAATATCTCGGTTGTGTGCACCTGCTGCAGGTAGTAATAAAAAAAAAAAAAAAAAAAGGACTCAGGATCTAATTGAACTTGTTAGATCTTGGGGAGAAGGAGGTCTTGCACGGATGGATTTACATTACAAGTGTTTCCAGCAGGTTGAGAGGAATAATCCTCTCCCTCTGTATTCAGCACTGGTGAGTCCACACCTGGAATCCTGTGCCCAGTTCTAGGCTCCTTAACACAAGAGAGACATGGACATACTGGACAGAGTGTAGAAAAGAGCCATGAGGATGATGAAGGGACTGGAGCAGCTCTGCTAAAAGAAAAGGCTGAGAGTGCTGGAACTGTTCGGTCTGGAGAAGAGAAAGCTCGGGGGGGGGGGGGGTTACCCTTGTAGATATAAATACCTGAAGACAGTATGCAAGGAGGACAGAACCAGGCTCTTTTCAATGGTCTGAAGTGGACAGAGATGAGTGGCAATATGCACAAACTTGAGTACAGAAGGTTCCCCCTGAACATCGGGAAGCACATCTTTACTGTGAGAAGTGACCAAGCACTGGCACAGACATTGTGGAATCTCCCTCTTTGGAGATCCTCAAAAGCTGCCTGGACATAGTCCTGGGCAACTTGCTCTAAGGAGCCCTGCATGAGCCAGGGAGGCGGTTGGACAAGATAACCTTCAGGTGTTAGAAGACATGGAAAAGGGCAAGGTGCTCAATGCTGTTTTTGCCTCCATTTGTCCTGGTAAGTTGTGTTCTCAGGCCTCCCTCGCCCCTGAGCCTAGGACGGAGTTGGGGGAGCAGGGCTATTGTGAAAAACCTTGACAAGTTGAATAAAGAGGACAGCAATTCAACATCATAAGGTTCAACACAGGCAAATACAAAGTTCTGCTCTGAACAATGCCATGCACTGGTACAGGTGGGCATCAACTGAGCAGAAATCAGCTCTGGAAAGGAAAGAACCTATTCCCTGCTATGCCACACTTGTGCATCTTGACTTCTGAGTGCAGGACCAGGAAGACATGACATATTGTAGTGAGCCCCTCATCAGGCCATGAGAATGGCTAGGGACTGGAGCACATGGAATCACAGAATAGTTTGGGCTTGAAAGGACCTTACAGATCATCTAATTCCAACCCCCCTGCCATGTGAAGGGACACATCCCGCTAGATCAGGTTGCTCAAGGCCCCATCCAACCTGACCTTGAACACTTCCAGGGATGGAGCATCCACAACTTCCCTGGGAAACTGTTCAACTCTTTGTCAGGGAGTGTAGTGATAGGACAAGGAATAACAGCTTTAAACTAAAAAGAGTTGGTTTTGATTAGCTCTAAGAAGGAAATTCTTTACTCAGATGATGGTGAGGCACTGGAATAGGTTGCCCAAGGAACTACATGATCTTTAAGATCTTTTCTAACCCAAATTATTCTGTGATTCTATGACTTCTTAACCACTTCTTCCTCCAGGCCTTTGTCCCATGGTACTCTACCAAGCAGATCCCTGAAGAGGACAAAGTCTGCTCTCCCAAATTCCAGGGTAGCAAGTTTGCTGTGCTCCCTCCTTGCTTCATTCAGAATCCAAAACTGCACCATTTCATGATTGCTTCGGCTAAGGTGGCCTTTGAGTTTCACATTCCCCTCTAGACCCTCCTTGTTTGTGAGAATGAGATCCAGCATAGCACCTCTCCTTGTTGGCTTCTCTGTCACTTGGAGAAGGATGTCATCAGTGCATTCCAGGAACTTCCTGGATTGCCTAGGCCCTACTGTGCTGTCCCTCCAACAGATGTCAGGGGGGCTGAAGTCCTCCATGAGAACCAGGGCTTACGAACATGAGGCTTCTATCTGTTTATGTGCATTAGCATACAGACATTTAAGTTGGGCCCGTGATGAAGCTGACTTACTGGCTGGAGTGGTGGACTTCTTCTGTGCTGGTCTTCAGGTTCTCTTCTGCTGATTTGTGACCCTCCTCCAGACTCTGGGCATCTGTCACTGACACTGGCATCAAACTGGGAGGAGAGGGATGGATTGAGATTCCCCTCCCCTGGCAACTATAGTTTAAAGCCCTCTTCACCAGCTTGGCAAGCCTATGATCAAAGATGCTTTTTCCACTTCTCTGACAGGTGGATCCCCATCAGCCCCCAGCAGACCAGGTTTCTCAAAGAGAGTCCCATGGTCTAGCTAGCTGAACCCCTGCCTGCGGCACCAGTCACGCAACTATCTGTTGATTTGCCAGATTCAACTGGCCTTTTTAATCCCCTCCCCTTTGACTGGCAGGACTGATGAAAAATCTACCTGTGCTCCTGAGTCCTTTACTACTGCTTCCAGGGCTTTGTAATACCTAATGCCTACACCAAGAGAAGCTGCAAGAGTTGCATTTGTCCAGCCTTGAGAAGAGACAGAGAAGAGGAGATCCTATTGCTGAGTGCAACTGCCCTATGTACAGTGAAGACAGAGCAAGGCTCTTCTTGGAGGTGCACAGCAACAGGCAACAGATACCCCTTGTAACATGGGATACTGACTCAATGTAAGATTTTTTTTTTTTTTTAATTTTTATATAAATCATGATGGTAATCAAAAGGGAGGAATCAAATACTAACTTGTTTGCAATATAAGAATATTGGAGACCTACGCTTTGTAGTATTCTTGTGCAATGTTAAGAGTGTGGGAGATGACTTGTTTCTTTGCAGAAATGGGAAATGTCATGTGTTTCTCTTTCTACCTCTGATTTCAAGTCTGTCAGCAACAATGAGGAGTAAAATTCAAGAAAAGCTCCAGCTCTAGATTGAGCTCAGGTAAGAATATTTTACTTCTACGAGTTTTAAATCTGGTGCACTCAGTATTGCAGAGATAAAAACACTACTATTTTCTACTGCATCCTCTTTCAGTCTATCTGCCATTTAAAGTATTTACCCATACTAACAGCTTTCTGTTTAACTCTATTTAATTTCCATTGCATTTTTGTTATTTTCTTTAACAAAAAGCATGGATGGTGTCTGAAGAGCAGGACTAAAATGCTGTTGGGAGGGGAGGAGCCTCAGATGACCACAAATGATACCTTCTACTCTACACTATTCTGTTCCTTTAGCAGTCTGAAAATTTACTTACTCCCATTACATTCAGTGCCAGATTTCTATTTGCTTTGCCTGAGACTGTAAAGACTCTATTGCAAAAGTATCACCTACTCTCAGCACATTAATACTTCCCCCTATCCACAGCTTTATGTCACTATGTCACTGCAGAGTAATATTGCCAGGTGCTGCATGATGCACACAGTGTATCAGAGAAGCTACTACACACAAGGTCCTCTTCTTTAGCTTCTATCTAACAGACATGATCTTGCCCCCAGGACTTCTTTGCATTTTAAGCATGTTCAGGAATATTTGTTGTCAATATTCTGTATGAAATCAAATCCCTAAGCTCAGTTAATGATACTGTTTAAATACTCACAATCGGAGTTTTGACCAAGACCCCAAGGAAATTAGGAAAGACTGAAATATCCAAAAGCAAATTTGTGATCTCCAAGAGTCTCTTCCATCCTTCCAAGCTGTCCGTTAAATATGGAATGTGCTGGAAGTGTCCTAAGATACCTGAAAATTGTGTATTAGCTCCACCAGAAATATACCTTTTTTTGACGAGGATGACAGGAAGCTCAGTATCTTGGTCATGATGACCTTCTCTGAATCTAGGCATTTTTTTAGCTTAACTCTCTTGAGGATCTCTGTCTAGCTGTCATTCTTAGAGTAGGACTAGCACCCAAAGAGCCGATCCAATCCCAACGAAGCATGCATGGAGTGGCCACTGTATTTGAAATGTTATACTGTTGTACTTTTTACATAATAACTCAGCAGTTAGAATGATTGCCCATGATGTACAATACCGTAATTCAATTCCTCTTTTTTTCCTCTGAGTGGATTTGAACTCTTTTTTAATCCCTTTAAGAAAGAAACCTGGCCCACTTTCCCAATGACATTTTAGTATGGATAAAAGATGTAGGAAATACTGCATTTTCCTAGAGAATTGGTGCCACTCTACTGAAAATAATTCATAACTTTACAGACATAAAGAATTAACACACAGTCCAAAGCACTCACTTGGATGTTAGAAAACCTGGATTCTGGTCCCGGCAACCATAGCAGTTTCTCTGTTTTAGACAGTGTATGATTTGCATGTGACAGTGCTGAGCTGACTGATCAGCTTACCTGATGATATGGTTTATCACTATAGGGTCTGGTGGCAGCAGTAGGTTAGTGAGTCTCTGAGGAATTTCAGAAAACTTTAGCCGGGGACAGTCAAAGATCTGGAATATAATAAAAGCATATTATCCTTGTCCAAAACCTAATTTGCAATTAAACAAGTAAATCAATTAGACCCTTTCTTCTTGGAAAGGCTATGACTTTTTTAGGAGTGAGGAACCACCTTGATGTGTTTTTTGACAACACTGCACATGGAGGCATTTACTATATTTGTTACAGTGTCTGTTGAAAGCCATTCAGCACTGAAGAAACTGCAAATTATTAAGGGAAAACAAAATTCAGTAATTTCTGTCCATCCAAAATTTGCAGATGGATATTATTGATTGCCTCTGAATAGCTGTGTCCAAATAGGAGTTACCTGCTGGAAGTACTTGTCACAATTAATGTATTCCTTGTCATGGGAGTCTTGCAGCTTATTTGTTTTGATGTACTGCCAGAGAGCCTGGATGATGGCAGATCGGGTCTGTGTGTGTATCCCCAGCAAACGTGCTAATCGTGGGTCCAGTTTAAACTGTGGAGGCTGCAACAGGAAGAGAAGAAGAGACAGATGGCAATGGAGAAAAAAGTAGATGCATGCACTGATAGAGATTTTCAGCTTCAGTTCTTTAGGGACTTTGTTCCTCTGGTGAAATACCCCATTCAGTGGTAGGTTATAGAAATGTAAACTACCCGGATGTGTACCACGGTCATGCTCTGGAACAGCTATGTCTAGCATTTGAAAAAGAAAGACAAACATTGTTCATGTGCTATGCACAAAGACTACCTGAATCACATGCTTTAGATAACGAGGTGCTTATGCTTTAGATAACGAGGTGCTTGCAGAGTCAGAAAATAATTTTCCTGTTTACTGTTCATGCATAATCTGACTTTAGGAAGCAGGAGATGAAGAAGAATGGTCCTTCCTCTGAAATACTGGAGATTAACCAGATAGGGAGCATGAAGTCAGGATGATGCTTCTGCTGTTCCTAACAATTGATCAGCTGCCTCCTACCAACAAATTCCCTTGGTACTCTGTTTTCCCAGCATGTTCCCAACATTCTGCTGCAAAACAGAAAATTTACCTGACCACAACTACTCAATGGAATATATTTCTTCTCCTGACCTCTGTGTTACAATTCTTCAATTACTCTCTTTTACATCTCTAATTCCTTAGATACCTTAGAGTCTGGTGCTTCTTCAGGTGTACCCATGCTCATGTTTAATATTTGTCACATTCTTCAGCAAGGATTACCTTGTTGGGTGCGCCTGGACACCCAAAGCCAGATTTATAACAAGACAAGACTTCAGGATAAGAGAACATCTATTTAAAAGAATAAATTTATAGTAATGGTGAACATAACAAACTCTAATGATATTTTCCTAGCCATAAGGATTCTTACTGGCTCTATTGGTATCCCAGTTAGCTCACACACTCCCTAAGATAAGTAAAATTTCCTATAAACATTATATGTAGTGTCTTTATTCTGGATAGATGCCATTTGCATTGGGGAGGCGGAAGCGAATGGCGCACAATGAATTCTTAAAGTTATACAATAAAAAAGTATCTAAGACTGAACTGCCATTGAAAAGGGAGATCCTATCTCTTCGCAGCAGTGCATTTTTATCCTTTTCCTTAAGACAGTGACCTCTCCCTTCCCTTCCCTTCCCTTCCCTTCCCTTCCCTTCCCTTCCCTTCCCTTCCCTTCCCTTCCCTTCCCTTCCCTTCCCTTCCCACTCCCCTTTCCCTTTCCTTTTCTGTTTCCATTTCCTTTATTTCCCTTTTTGCAGAATATCCTTATTTATCCTCCTTTGCTTTTTGTTGTTTTTTGTTTGTTTCCCGTGACTGCAATCAGAAAACTGATTTGGAACTAAGCTTTGCTAACTCTGAAATGAATCAATTCCCTAACTTTTTTTGTTGTGTGTTCAGCCCACAAATATTACTAATACAATCAAACTAGTACTGACAAAAGAGGAAGAAGAAATGCCTGGACTTGAGTCTATCCCTTCCAGGGCAACGTTTTATACCAGATTATAGTGACAATGTAACCAAAGTTTAATAACCCCAGAAATCTGTGTGGTCTGCTCTGAAAAAAATGCTGCCACAGCTACACAGCTGGTTCAGGCATCGCTAGCAATAGCCACTCTTTTGAACCGCAATGTGTAGGACACCCCCCCCACACACACACCTCATGTGCATCTTATCTGACTATGTTGTAAGAAGCCTGAGGAGGAAATGCATATACTTTCTGCAGGTGTTACTAATCACCATCATGCCAAGAATAATATTTTGCTAGACTACAGTAAAAACTTACTTTGTGTCCCCTTAATATTTTAAATCATCTGGCAGTTTGGTATCATTCTAACCTCTTTCAACCACGTGAAGTTTTGTTTCCAAATATATTATCTTTTGAGGTATGTAAGGGGATGAATTTGCTTTGTTTTGATGAATTTGTTCTATGCTGCAATGGATGTATTCTCCATAGCAAAAGCAACACACTGACCTGGTAATCCAACATGAGGAGTAATGTGCACCGCACACTGACATCACCAGGTCTTTTCACCTGGAAGCCATCAGTCTCCTGAGTTGTGGGAGTTCTGTGCCACTGCCAAAGGAAATAAAATTAACATGGTCAGTTTTTTTTCACTGATATGGGAAACTGTATGTGAATCTTGCACAGCACTCCAAGCAAGAATAAGACAAGTAACAAGACTCCTTAAGATCTTGCAATTAAACAAACAAACAAAAAAACAAAACAAACAAACGAGCAAAATCTCCACCATTTCTTGCTCTGCTCTTACAGTACAGCCTGTTGTGATGCTAGTATGCTTTACTTGTCAGGACAAATGCGCACAAATGTTTTAATTACATATATTCTTCTTTTAAGAGATACCCTACATCACTACTACATCTGTAATTCTGAAACCTTTGAAAACACCTTAAATAAGTCAGTGAATGCAAGGTAACTTAAACAAGGCAGATAACAGGCACATAGCTGTTCATCTGTTATAGTACTGGGTTTGTTGCAAAGGTGCATTAACTTCTTACCTCCACAAGGTGGTTGTCAGGTCCATAAAGATCTTTGTCCAGTTCAATGACTAGACTCTTAAAAAATGATGAGAACTTCCGTTTCTGCTTGCTTAGCTGTATAATCAAAACAAAAGGAAATGCATATACTGCATATATTACCCCGTGTTCTGTGCTTCCTTTTCGAGCTTTCTCTTTCTCTTGAACTTTAACTCCCATATAGATCACAAGAGTGAACAATCTAATTGAGATTTCCCTCTGATAAATGCAGGGAAATATGCAAAAATCTAGAAGTGGTAGAACAGTATACACTGAAGGAAAGATTTCCCTGACTGTCTTAATGTTATCATAAAGAACTGTCTTTTGATGTGAACAAGATAACTGTATGCCTTTTATTTTAACAGTTTGTATTTTTTTTAATAAATGCCAAGTTATTGTTCTGACTTATCAGATAGCAGTAAGTTTTTACAGATTAGTCATACCCTAAGTAAAAGTACTTCCTTTACATTTTGCCTTTTCATTTAATTAGCAGTATTCACCATTTACTGTGCAGTTTATATTGTCTAAATTAAAAGCTGGGAGGTCTATGTCATATATTCTGACTTTCTGGAGAATACAGTCCACAGCATTTAAATGGATTTCTTACCTAATGCAGAAGATATTTTGGAAGTACATACTTCTTTGATTTAAAATTTGCTAGTAACTGAAGATCCACAATAAAAATTGGCAAGTTTATCCAATAAAGTTTTTTGTTGTTGTTAAAATCTATGCTCTAATTACTAATCTGAATTTGTCTAACTTCAGTTTCCAGATGCTGCAGTTTGTTTACCCTCCATTTTCTAGCAAGATTCTGATCCTGATTCATGTATTGTTATCTCCAGAAAGATAGGCATGTCTTAAACATTTTTCTGTCTCCACACAAGTACAATCTCCATCTGTTTATCTTACCAAATACTTTTCTTGTAAAGTGAATAGGTGACACCTTTATTAGGAAAGTTCAGCCCTCCCAGAGGAAAGTGAAATCCATCACAGGGGTTTCTGATCACCTAGTTAATAAAACCTTTTTTCCATCCTTGCTCTGACCATCCATACATCCTCTTGCACTCACCATATGCAATGGCCTGCTCTAGACCTGACTTACCACTCCTATCGTGGCCTGAATCCTGCCATATCTTTCAAGCAGTATTCTCTCCCACTCATCGTACCTGTTCTGTCCTTAAGTCTGCTCTATTTCCTGCTGCCCTCCCCAATTCTCTCCAACATTCCCACTATGTTTTTGTATCCTTCACTCCTTCTGTTGGACATGGTGTCTTCCCAGCAAAAACAAGCCAATGCTGCCATTCGGAGATGTCTGAGTTAATGACCCCAGTAAAGTCCATCACAACCCTACAGGACAATCTCTAGATCCTTGCCAGCCCCACTGAAGCACAGGTAAGTCTTACATCATCCAGGAGCTTCCCCTCCACTCGAAGCTCCCATGATGCGATGCTGCCATCAGAGTCATCAGCGTCAGATTTTGCAGGATTAAATGTGTTGGAGATATAAAGTCTCAGTTTCCGCTTTTGCTGTTACACAAATAGAAAAAAGAAAAGTACATATCCAGATTAAGTCCAGGACTTGAGGCAGCCACGTGAAATATCACACTTTTAGTACAAAATCTGCATGTTGGACCAGGTTACATGAGAATTTAAGATTTGGTTATGCATAAGAAAATTCACTGAAGAGCTGAATCTGGTACTTCTTTTCAAAACCAATTGGTAATATAAACACACTAAGAATTTGCTGTAAGTGGAGAAAGGCAGGAGTTTGCAGGGCCAAGCCCTTGAGGGCTATCTAACCTGTACTTCTGGTTTATATATTTGAGAAATCATTTTAAGAAAAGCACCACACAATGCCCTTTCTTCCTGGATACTAGCTAGATAAAATTCAGCTGCACACCTTTTGCTACGTGAATGTCTTTCACAGCTGTATCAGTTCAGATTTGTAAATGGCATTCACAAATCCAGCTAATGCTTCATATTACATGCTCCACACATCTCCGTCCATCTTCATTCCACCATCATGTAGAGCTTGGTATAGTCTTCCACACCCTCTTGCCCCGACATTGACACTGACGTGTCCCTGCTTCCTAACCTTCCTTTTTAACTCTCTTTCACTCTAATCAAACAGATCGCAGCTCCAACATGCTGTGAGACCTGTGTGGAGGAAGGCACTGTGCTTCATCCCTAAGCTAGGTGCTCAAGTCTTTAAGAGAGAGAATCATGCCTACCTATTGTCATTTTTACAGGCTATCTGAGAGTTTCCCAGTCACTGTACTGTCTTATGGCTACCTTATTCTTCAGTGCCCTTCTCTCCCATGCACTATGTGGAAAACTTGGCCACGGATTGATGCATGGATTCCTGAAGAGATATCACCCAAATTCATTTGAGATTCTAATCTCAAATATCTGTCTATAATATAATAGCAAAAAGGCTGAAGTCATCAAATTAATGCAGTCAAAACAACCTTCACCTAACATAAAAAAGGAGCAGTCTTGTAAAGCTCTCATACATACACACACACACAGAGGTAGACACACACAAAGAGGTACGGGAGAGATGTAAGTCTATAGAACAGAAGATGCAAATTACATATACGAGGTCAGAGAACTGAAAACCTGCTACAGCACAGCGGAATATGGGAGGAAGAGCTGTATGGCCCACATGGAACAAGAAAATTACTACAAATCCAGAGACACAGTGACAGAAAGGTTTGATTAAAATGGAGGGTCAATAGTATGCAGCAAGATAGAATAGGGTTTTCAGAAGTGCCAAGAGTCTAGAAAATGACGGGTTGACACAGGTGAGAACAGGCAGGTAGGTTTAAAAAAATCCTGGAAATCCTTATTCTTTCTGCATCCCATCCTACACGATTTCTGTTGCTGAAGTACTCTTTCACTATATATATATATATTTTTTTTAACACCCCAGAATCTTTCTTTGCTGTGAAGGACTAGTGAAAGACTTCACATTTCTAAATTCACAATTCTTCATATTAACCTGCAAATTTTATGTTTGTCTTAAATTTTATCCCCACCTGGATTATTTGCAAAACTGTATCTATGTATATAAGCAGCTTTTTTTTTTTTTCCTCCTTAATAGTTCCTTCTGGATGCTCTACAGATATTTCAGTTTTATATCACTGATTCTATTTCCTCTTCTTTTGATTTCCAATGCATTATGTCCACTACTGCTTTTACTCCGGCAACTCACCCACTCCTCATACCTCTCCATGTTCAGGTAGGAACTGTATCTGTTTCCTCAAAAGCCTGACGTCTCATCACTATGATCATTCTCTGCAATAACATTCTTGTTCACATCTGAGTATTTTAGATGTCTTCCTTTCTCCTGGCTTTCAGGTTCTAGGTTCCTTAGTTCACCAGAGTTAGCAACAATGCCTAATTCCACTATATAATACAAAAATCTCTCCTTCAATACTTTCCACTGTTACCATTTTTCTTTCAAGTCACGCACAAGTCAGGTGCAGCTTACATTTCAGGACTGGTCTCCTGCTGTGTTCCCTGTACTTTCCCTGCTCTGCCAAAGTCAGAGTCAGCTTATCATTAATTTCTCCTACATTTCTCTCTTCAATTTACGGTCTTTCTTTCTATGCAACAAGTTCTCTTTCTCAAGTTTAAAAACATAATCCTTTCCTCACTGTAACCCTGATAAGTCAGCCCACTTCTACACTGCCATCAGAAAGGAACTTAGAATAATTATGAATAAAAATCCTATGTAATGACTATCTTTAAAGTTGTAGTCACTACTGCCAACCAGTAAATCTGGTGGAAAGCCGAGCCTTTAGTCTCTACTAAGCAAAGATATTCCATCTGATAAGCGAAATGTGTAACCTGCACCCTGTGGGTTGTCTTCAAGTTTGATCAAACAGATACTGCAAATTTGCAACACTATTAAGACAATGATTATCTCATATATGCAACACAAAGAAATATCCTTGATCCTGACTCATAACAAACACCTAAGGAATCAAACAGCAACTGCACAGCTGCAATAGAACACCAACAGCAAAGGGGCTTTAAATTTAATTTAAAAATTTATTAGAACCTGAAATGGCATAAGGGATCATAAAGAAAGAAAACTCACATTTTTTGGTGTTTTTTTTTTTTTTCCTTCTTTTTTAATACTTAAAAAAAATAAAATAGTAATAGTAATAATAATTTCTTCATGGTTGCCCTTAGTCTAGCAACTCTCAGTAACTTGCTGGGTTGCAGAAAACTCTGCAGAGTCACTTCTGAGGAGACACAGAGAATTCTATCTTTTTATTCTCTAAGATCCAGCTGTGTTTCTGCTACTGCTTTCTGTCTCAAACATCTCCAAATTTCTGCTTGTGCTTCAGCCTTCTTCTATGTGGCAGTCCTTTACCCTGTTTGCCTCTCTGACTACCCAGCCCTGCAATCCATATGGAACAATCTCCCCCTCCCTGTGAGGGCTCTAGCAGGCCAAATTCACCTTAGGACATGGCAAACACCAGCCTTCCTCTATGCAGCTGTGCTACCACCCTTTAAAGAGAATTTACATAATGAACTGCAAACATGTGTCAGCGATGATAATTGTCACAATCAAAATCTCTAGACCTGACCTGCAGAATGCAGCCAGATCTGCCAAAGACATTCTGGTAAGCAGCCCCCCCAAAAAAAGTGAAAAAGGTATTTGGGCAATGAACATTGCTTGAACAGCCAAACACATTCTTCTCTGTGCAGCACTGTACTGACTTGGAAATGTGCCAGCCTCCACAACTACCTCTCTGAGGCTGCAGCCACCATGTTCACCTCCTGTTTGTTACTTTATAGGTTACTGCTCCATCTTTTCCTTCTTCTGGCATGTAAAGAAAATACATTAAGAAATCTCTAGCAAAACATCAGAATCATAGCCCTACAAAGATGTTATTTGGATCAGTAGGCTCCATTTCCTCTGTCACGACTTTCTCCTGACAATTCTGAGCCACTACTGTCTCACCTGATGAAGCAAGATCCTTTTATACTTTTATAAACACAGGTTTAGTATGAATCCTTCCTGAAGGGATCTACCCAATGAGCTAAGACTTCAGTGCTTACAGCAATAACGCTATCACAAGGATGTCCAGTCTTGGAAGAAAACTGAATTCAAGAAAGAAGAATATGAAGACAGCACAGGCTGGGGTTCTACAGACACTGTACAGATCATAATGTCTCCTACGTTGAAGACGCACCCAGAATCACTGCGCTCAAATTCACTTCTTGACAGTACTCTGAGGTTCCACAATAATGTCAAGTGCAAATCCAGAAGGCTCTGAGAATGATATATTCTTCTATCTCCAGCTAAGCAACTCCATCTCATCCAGGCAAGAAATGATCCTATGTCAGTTAGGTACAATTGGTTATTTTGCAGTTTAAATACAGCAGTGCAATATTCTTGGACGAGAAGCTACTTTCCTTCCTACAGAAGGAAATTCTGCAGAAATTCCAAGCAATACATATTCTACCAAAGACTTAAAATCTATCCTTCCCTCCGTATGGAGGCTTCTCAGAGAACAGAAAAACAAAAAACAAACTGTGGCCTTGTTTTTTACACGTAGGACTCTCAGTACTTTGTAACAAAAACTAGAGGGAAAAGATAATGCTCTATAGCAAGAAGGAAGCATCACATTTCATCTCTTCAAACACACTGAAGTTTTACCATCCACAAAGACAAAGCTAAATGAGAGGGGAACTTCATGTAGACTTGATTGATGTTATAAATCAAATCTTGACCAAAAATCAATAAATGCTTAATCTGCTTATTCTTTTAAGATACACATCTTTTAACATGCTTTTTTGACTTGTATTCAGCAAAATGACTTTAAATTGCAATCATATTAAAAAGAAAAAACAACTCCCCAAAGCATTGTATTTTACTTACAATTTCTCCTTGTGAATAAGAAAAGGAAAAAAGAGCCACCAGTGACAGAAGATTGGTCAGCCACGAACTGCTGCAAAGGTCTCACCTGTGACAGCAGCACAAATGGCAGGAGAGCTCATGTGGAATTAAACAGATCAAAACAAGAGGCTGACAGAAATGCTGGAGCAGGACTACAGCTTCTTCTCTGTCTTACCACAGTCATAAGCTGGCTATCTATTGTTGTCTGAATTAAAGAAATCTGGCTGCCAAACCCCTGGGTAGTATTGTCTTGAGCTCTATGCACATCTTAAGGTTGAATTTCCATGTGCCTCAATACAGCATAAAAAAATCTGTATTTCTTTCTTTGCATATAGACTGGTGGTCTCACAAACTTTTTAGGAAGCAAAAAAACAAACAAACAAACAAAAAAAACAGTGGAAGATAAAGTATCAGATGAGACAAAAAGAACAATGGCCACTAGTTACAAGTGTTCTTCAACAACAAAAACTCCAAAAGGGTAAAAAAATATTGTTGAGGAATAAAATGGAGAATATTATGACCAGTAGCCTGCAAAAGCAATTATAGCGTCTTATTTTGCAGTTTTCTACTGTACTCGCTGAGGAAGAGATGCACAATGTGTATCCTGGCAGGTGATAAGAATGACCAGGTGTACAGAAAAACTCCTTCTGTACAGTGATTGGGAAGACTTAATTTTTTCACCTAAAAAGAGAATATTGAAGAACCTGAAAGATATATTCGAAATACAGGCTGATCTGAAGAAGAAGATTAGATGTTTGCATTTTTCTTATGCCACAACACAAAACAGCAGAACACAAATTATGCCAAAAGACAATAAATTCAAACCTGGCCGATGGAGGAATGTTTCATGATAGCTATACAAAGCCTAATGAACTGTAATTAAACTGTAGAACTAACTGTTACATGAACATAGATTTAAAACTTGCAGATTTTTAAGCCAGAAGACTTTGTCTAGTTCAATTTCTTGTGCAACAGACTCTCAACATCCATTGAACAGGACAGCTCTCTTTAAAGGACATCCAGTGTTGACTTAAAGACTTGATACAATGAAAAATCTATTATGTCTCTTATATCTTGCTCTAATGGTCATACATATACTCACTTCTCAGTCTCAACTGGTCTATTTTTGAACTAATGCATGTTGGACTGAAGACAAAGCTTTTTGGAAAAAGAAAAGGAAAAGGAAAAGAAAAAAAAAAGAGAAGAAGGGGAAAAAGAGAAAAAAGGAAAAGAAAAAGAAAAAAGAGAAAAGGGGAAAAAAAGAGAAAATGAGAATGCTAGAGAGAGAGAGAAGGTGCTGGAGTGGCTATGTATGGACAGATCCCAGGAATATCCAGTCATACCAATATATACCAAATTTTTTAAAAGAGACATCAAACTTTTTTGTGTCTTAATATAAACTGATCTCTGATTACTGGAATTTAGGTGGAGCTGCTACCTACAGTTGCAGGGTTTCTGGCACCTTCCTTTGAAGTATTTACCACTGGCACAGGTTGGCCAGAGAGGCTGTGGAGCCTCCTTCTTGGAGATATTCAAAAGCCGTTTGGACATGGTTCTGGGCAACCTGCTCTAGGTGGTCCCATTTGAGCAGGGGAGGGAGCTGGACAAGATGACCTCCGGAGGGCCCTTCCAACCTCAACCACTCTGTGATTATGTGATTCTATAATTGGTCTCTACTAGTAACGAGCTTGGATCTACACCAGCCTTATAATTCCTGTTGTCACTGTAGCCGAGAGAAGAGGGGTGAGTAAGAAAGATTTAAGCATGTTCTCATCAAATACTTAAGTTAGCGTGTGATGGATTTAGAATGCATGCAGACTTTGCCTTTTTTTGAGAATGATAAGCTTTTTACCCTAGTGGCTTGATTCAGTCCTAACGAGTTGAAAGCAGGATAGTATGGTTAGGCTGTGGGCACAGTTTCTGAAAGCGTGTAACTACCCATCCAATAATTCAATCAGTAATTCAGTAACACATATTGGTGTGGTACCATTGGCAACACAGTCCTCTCAGTAACAACATGTAAGAATCACCAGATAGGACTAGGGAAGACAACTGTGAACTCTGAGGGCCAAATTTAGGAGTACCCAAAAGGAGGTGGATTCACCCAAAACCCTCTGACTCCAAGGTGACCCTCAAAGATTGGGTGACTGAAGACCAACATACAAGTTAAGGCTAGGAATGGGAAGACAACCACAAGCCATAAGCCATCTCTTCCAATGTATGACCACCTACTAATCAAGAGTATAATCAAGAGGATCTGTTGCCAGACTTACCTTCTCACACTAGGGAAACTGTAAGCTCTTTGGCTTTTTTTTTAATTTGAAAATTTTATGGCTGATGAGTAAAGATGAAACTGCCATATATTCTGTTTTGCCTACAATGTATTTCTACTTTAAATGTCTTGTACAGATATTTCTCTTAAAGTGTTCTAACATACCTTATCAAAACCATTGTAGTACTTGATGGAGTACACCAACAGCCCTAGGGTCACTGAGCTGAGGGCAACAGTGAAGTGCAGGTGACGTGTCATAATCATGCAATGCCTTTCAGAAAATCATGAAGATACAATTTAAAAAACAAGGTCTTTGTTACTCCTCCCTGACTTAGAGGAATTTTGCTCCTCTGAAAAGTACAAACTCTTTCTAAGTTCAAGCCTAACATTTATTCACAGTCACCTTTTCCCCATTTGTTCTTGTGTCAGCATTGTCCTTTAGCCTAAATGGCAATACTTTTCTCCCCCTCTACCAAAATCTTTCCCAGTCATTCCCCGTCCCTCACAACCTTCTTTGTGACACCCAGGTGACATTCAGGAAGTATCTTCCTTTCCCTAAGTGATCCAGAAGCTTTCCTCCCCCCTCCCCCCCCAATCACTCTAGTGTGAACTGTTCTTTTTGAACGTTGATGTAATTTTGAACATTGATGATGATGTATTCCAGCTTCAACAATCAGGTGGGATGTCATTAGGGTCTTCTGCAGTAACATCAGAACTTTTCTATTGATACTGGAAATTCTAACTAGTAACTTAAGATTTTTTTTTTCCCAGTTAGTCACATCATATTATGTACAAGACTTTTATAATCAACATAGGATTGGATGCTCTACATTTAGAACCCAACAGAAGGAAAACACGGGACTTTCTTAGAATGACTGAACTACAAAGCTCAGATATGAGATGCTGTGTACACAATGTATTCTGAGGAAAACAAAAACAAACAAGCAAACAAACAAAAACTCTCCTGAGAGGACAGAGGGATGTGCAGAAACCTTAGAATTTCAGAAAAAAATGCACATTCCCTTCTACCAGCAATCCGACAGCAATTCCTTAGTCATCTTAAAATCTGAAAATGAGGAAAGAATTTCAATCTACAAAACCAGGGAGATGCATTTAGACACTGTCTATATTCAGACACTTCCTTTTAGGTTCTTTTTGAACCTGAGAATGAAGAATCTCGGAGCACATCACTTAGTTTGAGGTACTGCAACTGCACACAGGTATGGTAAACTCAAACTCCCCCATCAGTTCACCATGAAAGAGTGATAGTCTCTGGTTTGGGTCAGAAATCAAACTATTGTCTGTGGCTTGTTTTGGAGTGGAAGCCTTGCTTTTGCAACTGACTAGTTATCCCAGGCTTAGACAATGGAGAGAAACAGGCACTTTTTAGGGCACATTTTTTCTATCTTATTTTAAATATCTACTTCAATATTTATAATTATATACTTCTATATCGATATATACTTCTATATGAGAGGAACTGTGCCTACACTGACTAAATCTGACTGTAAAGGAAGCCCAAAGTGATTAACATGCATACAAATAAACGCAGTGTAGATGGCTGTACTTGACCCAGTAAATCCCACTCCTAATGTTCACCATGGCCCCAGCTGTCCATATTTTCACTAACTCATTCTTCTTTAATTATATCCACTCATTTTGAGTTAAACAATATGGCTTCTGCTTCCTTCAGGCCATGGAGCTTGCTGTATCTGTACATCAATTCACACTGCAGTCCATACCTCCCATCTGCCTAACTCCCTCCTCCAACATCCTTTCTGGAATTCTGAACACATTAACAGGTAGCTCTTTCATAATGTCAGTGCAGGGACTCTTGCCACAAGTGGCATGAAGCAAATGCTGCTTTGTGGATGCGGAATTGGGAGTTGGACTCGATGATCCTCGTGGGTCCCTTCCAACTTGGGGTATTCTATGATTTAATGATTCTATTATTAGGAATTCTGAGACTCTTGTGATAGGTGTAGTCCGAGAACGTAATACAAACATAGGAAGAGTAGAGTACCTAAGAGGTAGAAAAAAGGTAAGACAGGAACTGGACTGGAAAATTTGGCAGCTAAGAGGGGCTGTTAGCAGTGGTAAAGTGAGCTAGCAGTGGCTTAAGGCCATCACCTCCCCTTAACCAACCTCAGAAAAAAAATAAGGTCTCCTCCTTACTTTGTGAGCAAACCCACAGCTGTCATCTATTTCAACAGTTTAGCTGTTCACACAAGATCAAAGAAAAACAGACAGGTACAGCGTATTTTATGCACTGTTCTCAATCAAAAATGTTTGAATCATCTCCACCCCAAATTTCTACAGAATAAGTAATCTACCAACATAGAGGGGAAAAAAACAAAACAAAACAAAACAAAACAAAACAAAAATCCAGAGCGACACAGGCCATCTTTGGTTTCCAAAGACCCTTCCTAGCTACAACCCGATCACTGTGACCAATATAATTATTGCACTTACAACTGATAATTCTGAGTAGTCCTGCATATTTCCTATATATTATCACATATCTAAGACAAGTTTAAATTTTTTCCATGATTACAATCCCAGTTTGGGAACTTTTGTTCTAACAAAAATATTTCAAAATTGTGAGAGCTTTGATAAGGATGGAAGTGCAGATATAAGTTTTATTGCTGTTACCAATGTTTGAACCATAATAAAATGAAAACACTCAACTTCAGAACACCTCAAATTTATCTAGGCTTAGCTCTATTTTGACAGATCTTGAATTTTTCAACTGCTACACTCAAAATCTAGACACAAATTTAAGAAACATCTGTTTGATTATTCTTTAGAAACAGATTCAGATGTAACCTAGATCATTAACTCATATTTAAAATGCATTTGCTGAGCTCTGGATAGAAACAGATTTTTTTGTATATGTTTTCTGTATTGTTGTGCCTCCTATACTCTTCCCCATTATAGGCCCTGAAAATCTCCACTGTCTAGCTTACAGCTGGAGCCACATGCACTGTTCAATTCCATGGGTAAAGAGTTTGCCACTGAGTAAATATCTTCCTGCAAGTCTAAATTTTCTATTCCTTTTAAACATGGTCAGGTTCCATATTGTTTTAAAATAGTGGTGTTTTATGCACTTTAAGCTAACACAAGCTATTCCTGCTGAGAGTCCAATCTACTATATGGAACCATTTTGGACTACAAACTTGTGATTTAAACCATCCAAACTTCAGTTTCCTATTTGTAAAACATGCATGTTCATAGAACTTAATTTTTCTATATATATTTTTTTGATTCATAAATTTCAATTGGAAAAACATTAGATGTAAAAGCCTTCCACATCTTATAAGATAACTGTACATAGACGAACAGAATGGAATCTTAATTGGGCTAACAGCCACCACAGACAAGGATGACAGCTTTACTTCACAGGTATTCAACCATGAAATCCTTCATACTACAGGATTTACTATATGAATATGTGCATTCAACAGCAATAAGAACTTAATTAAAACATATGAAAAGAAATTCTTCACCATGAGAGTGGCCAAACATTCAGGCTGCCTGAAGAAGCTGTTAGACCTCTGTCCTTAGATATAATCAAAACGCTGAACCCTGTTTGAGCAGGAGGTTGAACTAGATGACCAGAAGAAGGTAGGTTTAGATTAGATACAAGGAGAAAATTCTTCACTCGGAGGGTGGTGAGACATTGGAACAGGTTGCCCAGAGAAGCTGTGGATGCTACATCCCCAGAAGTGTTTAAGGCCAGGCTGGATGGGGCTTTGAGCAACAAGGTCTAGTGGGAGGTGTCCCTGCCTAGGGCAGGGGGGTTGGAACTAGATGATCTTTAAGGTCCCTTCCAACCCAAACCATTATATCATTATAGGATTTCCACAGTTCCTTCCTAACCTTTTTTTTTTTTTTTTTTTTTTTTTTTTTTTTTAACAATTCAGTGAAACAGCATCAGAATGCTGAGGAAAATACCTTTTCAGTAGGATACATGAACAGGGAAGTTCTGGACTCGATCTAAAAGAAATTGCAGAAAATTTAACCCATCCTTTTCTTATATGAATCATCCTTTTTTTTTTATAGACTATGTAAATGTATACACTTTTGCAAGAACTTTAACAACTTTTCTGTAATTCTCCCCATTGTTTTGTTATTCCACAATTTTAGATTTTAACTGAATTCTAATAAGAAATTTAATATATCTCTTCAGCACACCCCTCTAAACCTTTATTTTCTCCTTTCTAAACATTCAAATACAAAATTCCTCCAGCAGTATTTACTTATCTAGAAGCTATTATTCCATTTATTAAAGGCTTTGAGAAGCTATAGCTGGTAATACCCACAGAATTTTCTCCATCATTTTTCCATACACTCTGCTCCCAGATGCTTATTCTTAGGAGCTTTGTGTGATCCATTTAAAAATGTCTCTGTTAACAGGACATTTACTGGAAAGATCATTCCACCATTTAAGACAAAGAGTAATTTTTTCCCCTAACTCAATCTAGAAATTTTTCATGACATACCTTCATTGGCCTCTTCAGCGCTTCCTGAATATCCACACGCTTCCGCATAATGGTCTGGTCTAGTTTGCGTTCAAAGGCCAACAGATCCATGTAGGCCTGGGACTCAGGAACCAGCTCCCGGATCTGAGAATGAAGCAAGGAATATCCAAGCACTGGAAGCAAGAATCTGCTACGTTCCTGAGCAGTAATACTGACACCTTCCCAGCTGTTAGACAGATGTGCTCAGAAGGCATTATCTCTAAGACAGCAGTACCCAACTAGTGGGACAGGTCTCAGTGGCATGGTAGAAGCATATGACTGAAAAGCTGGAGCATGGAATTAGAGCTAATGAACTTTGGAAGACCTCAAATGGATCCACAAGTCCTGAGCTACTGCTGATTTTTTTTCAAGTGAGGATTAGTTACAAAAAGCCTAGAAACCACTGCTGGAAATGTAAAGTACTTTAAATTTATCCTGTTTAAGCTAAAAAAGTGCTGTACCTCTCTAGATTAAAAATAAAGTTGTGGATGTTCATGTTCTTTGTGTTTCTTTAAACAAACAAAAAACCCCACAAGTGTTACCCATCATAAGCCCAAACTGCAATTTAGGAAGGCAACCTTTGTTACTGCATCTTCTTGGCTGAGGTGAAATTGACCTTCAAATTTAATTTTCAACATGACTAGCTATGCATTAACTTACAATCTTGCTAACGTTTATTAGTATTTAATATATTGGCTAAACCACACTACCTCTATTGATAAAACCCCATTTTACATTCCTTATTCCAGAAAAGTTAGCAGAGGAGGTGATAGGAAGTAGGTTAGGAGGAAGATAGAGTCAGAAGTTTCTACTCAGTAGGAGACAGGCAGGGATGTACTGGAGAAAGCCCAGCAAAAAGTCACAAAGATGATGAAGGGACTGGAGTACCTCTCTTACAAGGAGAGGCTGAGAAAGCTGGGACTGTTCAGTCTGGAGAAGAGAAAGTTAAGGGAGATCACATCAGTGTCTGCAAATACCTGAAAAGAAGGTGCAAAGAGGACAGAACCATGCTTTTCTCAGTGGGGTGCCCATTGCCAGGACAAGAGGGAATGGGCACAAACTGGAATGCACAAAGTTCCCCCTGAACATCAGGAAGCACTTTTTTTACAGTGAGATTGACCAAGCACTGGCCCAGGTTTCTCATAGAGGTTGTGGAGTCTTCCTCCTCAGCGATATTCAAAAGCTGTCTGGACACGGTCCTGGGGAACCTCCCCTAGGAGGCCTTGCTTGAGCCAGGGAGGGGGCTGGATCAGATGACCTCCAGTGGTCCCTTCCTACCGCTACCATTCTGTGACTCTATGTAAATAGAAAGACCGAAAAAAGACCTGAGCTTAGAAATGGGCAAATATAACCGTACACAAAAAGGTTAGTTCTTAATTTGGAGTAACTCAGGAAAGCAAACCACAAAAAGGGAACTCTATGTTGCGTATAAAAAACTCTACTTGACTGCCTTGTCTATTTTTATGATACTCCAGCTTTCATTTGTATAATTAAAATATTTAACTGTTGCAATGGTATAAGAACAACTGCACCAAGTCATTCCAAGAATTCATCTGCCCTAATGTTGATGTTTTGAAAAGTTGAAAGTTGATGTTCTTTAGCACCTACAGTAGCCTCAGGCAGTGTTCCAGAACCTCTATACAGGCAGTGCATGAAATATTCTTTTTGCTCATTTTGAACCTGCCATTTGTTTGCCATCTTCTTGTAGAGCCGGAGCAGCACTGAGCAGGTATTCCCTGTGCACCTTCTCCATACTGCTCATACATTTTTCATGGGTTGACAGGTTCTGTCATCACTTCCTTTCCCAGGGTGAAGAGAAGCAATCACTGCCTAATATATTTAGACTGATCAAGACTACCAAATAAATGTCTCTTTCAACATTAATTATTTGTTTGTTTGATTTGAGATGCTAGAACACCTGTACTATTTGCAGCAAGACTGACACTTTGGAAAAACAGAAACTGTGAGCCAAATAAATGCTTTGTTTTTATTCCATGAAATTCTGTTCAGCTTTAGCTGAACCACTGTATTTTAACTGCTTGTATTCTTCCACAAACTCTTACTATCAACAGAATAATAAAAGAACACAAACATTTTTAGAAGAAAATCACAAAGAGCAAGCATTGCCATAGAAACATCAAGGAGTTGCCAGACAGCTTGCAGAATAGACAACTAGGAAATACTTCCTCTTCCTCCCCATAGTGAATACAAATCTCAGGATGCAAGAAAATACCCCCATGACTCTATCCCACAGAGAACAAAAGATTCCTCAGCTCCTTCAACACAGAGGAAATGAATCATGCTGTATGTACTGCTGTCACTTAAAAAGTCTGGACCCAGTTTCAGCCTTTTACTTCTGAGTCATGGCACAGTCAGTTCATGAACTCATATGCACACAATGAAGCAGGGAGCTGGCCCACACAGCCTTCAAGATCAAGCATATACTACTGCTGTGATGCAACTTCTCCTATGATTCTTAAGGTACTGGACCCAGGACATGAAGAAATTTCTAGTAAGTTTGTAGAAACAGCAGTAATCATCAATAAATATTTCTATTCCACACTTTTACATCTCTTACCATGTGCAAGCAAAAGGGTATTTTTATACCCTTTAGAAATATATTCCTATTTCCTATTCTGTCTATAACCAAACTGGATGTTAAACATCATTTATGAAAGCATAAGCACTCTAAAATTAGCCAACAAAGTTAATATTGCTTATAATTCCCTGAACTGCAAATGGCTGTAGGTTGGGAAAGTATTTGGGAGAAGAATTATACATACTTGCCCATGTTTGTAGCCTCTTGTAGGTATGTGTTACAACCACAGTGAAGACAGGATACTGAACTAGAACAAAGTTCTAGTTCAGCTCAGTTTTGGCTGCTCTTACAGTCTTTTTGCTTTCTCAGCCTAGTATTCAAATAATTTTGGGGTAGCATGATAATGGTCCAATCCCATACTCTTTCCCAGTTTCCCCTCAATAATTAGATGACTATTAAAGGCAAACTCCAACAGTAACACATCACAAATAATATTTTCTTTGTTTCTCCTAGATACTAGCTCAAAAAGTTGAAGATATTTTTGCACTCACTCCATCCAGTAGTATGTAATTCATTTTTGTTTTCTTGATAGGATCTGTGCAGCCTATGTGTTTCTTCTTGCATTGTTTCCCATAACTGAAAAGCTCATAGCTACGTGCAAGTCTCCTCTCTTTTTTTTTTTTTTTTTTTAAACAAAAGTTGTAAGTATAAATGTGTAAAGAGTATTTCAAGAGCTGAATTCTCCATTCTGGCCTTCATCTATTTTAAGAAGCAACAAAAATCACCTAGCAGCAGCATCTCATCATCTGAGGTCTTGAAGCATGTAAATTAAACCTTCTCTTAGAATTATATGGATAACTGAAGCAAATTCTTATTAACATTAGTAAGATAGGGTCTTTCTTGGGTTTGGAGTTCTTTTTTTCCTACTGTGAAAATTCAATGTAAAAATTTAAAAATTAGAAATAAGATAATGCTATTAATTTCCACACATTTATCCTTTATTACCATGGATTATTATTTATTACTATTTTTTTATTATTATTTTTTTTACTGAAGGTGACAAAAGAATGCAAAAAGTAGAAGAATGGGGGCAGTGAGGTAGGGAGCAGTGAACATCATGATGGGAAAGGGCTTTCACACCTTCCTTGTAAAAGCAGCACAGTGTGGAGCCCAACCATGTTTACCTGCAAACAAAAGCACACAGCTTGTGAAACAAACAAACAAATGGAATTGGAAGTCAATAAACAACTGCAATGCTACAGTCTCTTGGATATGAGAAACATCATGGGATAGCTTTTACGACTGGCAGAGTATGACGTCTTGGAAGGTAAAGACAACAAGCACGCTAAGCAAAGACTTTATCTGAATGCTAAGAGTTGCATTGGAACAGCTGATACTGTGGAATGCATCTCCTACAGACCACCTGATCAAGGAGGAGACAAAGCCTTTTAGACATCTGGAGGAAGTCGCATTGTTATAGGCCTTCATGCTCATGTGGGACTAACCACCTTGAGATCCAGTTAGTTATCACTGGGCATGAACACTATAGGAGATTCCTGAGTTGGATTGATAACAATTTATTGACAGAGGTTATAAGCAAGCTGACTGCTGAACCTGTTACAAACAAGGAAGGAAGAACTGTTTGTGGATTTGAAGATTAAGGACAGCCCTGTCTACAGTAAAAATGAGATAGTGGAGTTTGGGATCCTTTGAGAAGGAAGCAAGATTAGGACTTCAGGAGAGCAGGTTTTAACATGTTCACGTATCTGCCTGGAAAGATTCTATAGCATGATATCCTATGATCCCCAAAGGACATAGGGACTTAGGGAAGTCAACTGAACTTCAGTGACAATATTTTCAAAGCAAAGGGGAATGATCCAGACCAATGCACAGAGAGTTGAGCAAGCCTGGCAGGAGGCCAGTAAAATTAAGCACTGGATTCCTGACGGGCCTCAAGTGCAAAAAAGGACTGTATGGAGGTGGGAGTAGGGATGCCCTACCCAGCAGAAACAGAATGGTAGCACCCAAGCATAAAAGCAGGAAATTAGGAAAGGCAAAACTCAGCTGGAACTGAACCTAGCAAGGCATGTTTCAGGCAGCAAGAAAGCCTTCTGCAAGCGAGTCATCAGGAGAAGGAAGACTAAGGACGACCTGGGTCTGCTGCTCAAGTCAAAAGCTATGGAAAAGGGCGAGTGCTGTTTTTGTCTCCATTTCTCCTGGCAGGTTGTGCCCTCAGGCCTCCCTGGCCCCTGAGCCTGGGACAGAGCTGGGAGAGCAGGGCTATTGGGAGAGACCTTGACAAGTTGCAGAAAGAGGATGGCACTTCAACATCATGAAGTTCAACACAGGCAAATACAAAGTGCTGCTCCTGGGCTAGAATAACCCCATGCACTGGTACAGGTGGGCGTCAATTGAGTAGAAAACAACTTTGCAGGAGAAGACCTGGGGGTCCTCATGGACGGTAAGTGGAGAATGAGTCTGAGGTAACCCGGCTTTGATAAAGGCTGACCACAAAATGGGCAGTATTAGCCTAAGAGATGCCATCAAGCCAAGGAAAGAGGCTTTGCCAAACTTGGAAAACTGCATCTGGACTTCTGCACACAGGACCAGAAAGACTTGTGATGTACTGGAGTGAGCCCCACAGCAGGCCACAAGGATGACTGGGGGCTGGAGCACATGCCTGCCAAGAGAAGCTGCAAGAGTTGCATTTGTCCAGCCTTGAGAAAAGGCAGGGAAGAGGACAGCCTATTGCTGAGTGCAACTGCCCTATGGGAAGGTGCAGAGAAGACAGAGCAAGGCTCTTCTTGGAGGTGCACAGCAACAGGATGAAAGGCAACAGATACACCTTGCAACATGGGAAACTGACTCAATAGAAGGAACCATGATGATACTAAAACACTGGAACAGGTTGCCAAAAGATTCCGTGGCATGTTCAGCCTTGGAGGTATTCAGAACTGACCAGACGTGTTCCTGAACAACGTCACTTGAACCATTTTTTTCTGAGAAACGGTTGCTCTGCATGACCTTCAGAAGTTCGGCTGTTCCAAATTATTTTGTGATTACTAAGGTTTAAACAATTATCAATCCAAATCATGTTTTTGCTTGATATTCAGTGAATCTTTTTTGTCTTTAAGGACTAGTCTGCATGACCTCCACTGGTCACTTCCAGCTTACATTTTTCTATATGTAACAGAGACTAAATCACAGTTATTTTTTACTTCATACTGCACAACTGTGAATGCATGTTTTATATAAAACATTTAATTTCAAGTAAAATGCACAGGTAATACGTATAGCACATATGCAGACAAGGCTTGCAGTTCCTCAGGAGAGTTCTGAAGGAATCACTAGAAAAAGATAAACTACCATTAATGTATTTAAGGATATCACTGAATCAAAAAACATGGAGGACATCAACAATGACAGAAAGTAAATGAGAATAGAGAATCCATACAGCAATAGGGACTCTCAATAAAGTTTGTTTACTGAAGCAATTTATCTTTTTATACAGCTAGATGTAGCAGCTATGAATCTGTACAAATCTACTATCTGTATAAATCTGAAAATTTATGTGATCCAATCTGCTCATTTTTTCTTGTATCAAGAGATTTGTCAATAACCCCATGCTAGAATTCTGAGGAAGGTTTTGATCAGAAACATGATTTTCTTGAATAGCCCTCCAGCAGGTTCTTGCCCACAGTACCTTGAATTCATGTTTAAGACAGAGCCTTGCTGGTTATGACAAAGTTTATAGAATGTGATTCATTGTAGAAGTACTCTGTTCATCACCAAGAGATCCTTCTAGTCCTATGTTTTATCTATGAGCAGATATATCAGAATCCTGATATAGACAAACAGCTCTTGAAAGTAAAAGTTCAGAAATAATTAAGAAGTCTTTGTGGGCAGGCAAAGCAAACACTTAAGTTCATGAGTGTACTGGAAAGGGCAGTTACACCTCTGGTTGAATAAAGCGGGACTTAATTAAAAACTATGTTTTGGTGGCCTTAAAATCTTTCAAAATCAAGATAGGAATAATATGGACTGGAGTGCCAATTTTAATAAAGCTTTAGAAAAACTGTGGGAATACAGTAACAAGCCAAGATAATTCATCATAGAGGGGTGAAAATGACTTTCAATAACTTTATAAGGAATTGAGTAAGGCACCTTATGAAGCACTGTGCATGGAACTGTGGATGAAGAGGATAGGGTGTTTAGTGCAAGAGTTACACAGTACATAGCACCTAGCCAAAGAGGTCAGGATGAGGAACTGAGCTGAGAATTATCAGCCTACAGCTGTCACCGGAGTTCATTAAAGACTGATCACGGGGCCAACTGCCTTAGTACCAACCTTGCAAAGAAAAAGAAGAAAAATCCCCAAAAGTGAGCTAATGAAATATGCTAATAACAGACTTTGGATGTGCTGCCAGTTTAGGTAACTAACTGTAATGTAACATACATAAGGAATGTAATAGAGAGAAAGAATTGAGTAGTGTGAACTGTGAGAGCATGTTCTTCAAAACCAAACCAGAACCACTGTGACAAACTGAGGAATGAAATCTAAAAAGTCATAGCTTCAAGCACTTCTTTTAGGGTACACATACACTTCCTCCCACCAGTGCTATGGCAGACTTCCCCTCTTCCATCCCTATGGATAGATGGACACGAACACAGACACACAGACTCACAGACAAAAAATTTTCTGTCCATCCATCCCCACCCCTTCTCAAGAATCATATTCCCTTCTGACTAGGATGCAGATCACCAGAGTGAAATCTCACCACTGATCCTCGGCACAAAGTCCCCATTGCACTGTAAAACAAATTAGTGTCATAAAAACTTCCCCAGAAAGTTATGACTTTCATTGGCTGCCTTTCCTACTAAATAAATAATGTCAAAAATTATTTTCTCAGGGCTTCCAAGGCTTGGAGAAGAAGTGTTGAGTTGCATGCTTATGTGTTTTATACTGCAGATGCAGGCTGTATATATATATATACTTTCTAGCCATGCTCTAAGATATTATTTGGTAAGCCAGGAGAATGCGAGTCATATGACAATTCTGATTTTCAAGTTTCAAAAGATTTGAAAGTTTTCTTTTATCTCAGAAACAAAAATGATTTTAAGCTAAAGATATGCTATTCCAAAAAATGAATTTAAGCTGAACATTGATTAATTAAGATTTTAAATCTGAAAAGTTTCTAAGCATCAAAGTGTTGAGATTCTGGATTAGACTACTGGGAAGCAGGGATAACACATAGTATCACTTTTCAAGACAGTGTAGTCAGACAAAGCAGAGGTGAAGCTGCCCAGTAATGAAAGTGCAGCAGAGTGTAATCTAATCCAGCATTCCTTAGCACAGAGGTGGAATCCCCAGTCTACACTTCCCAACTCCCAAAAAATAGTGTTCTAATTCATAAAACTTTTTTTCCTCTGCTTTTGCTTTGCCATTTCCTTAACTCTTACTTCTTTTCCTTACTTACCCCCCAGCTCCATCATAATCATCATCATCCTAATATGCAATCATGTTGGGGCATGATGCATTTGTAAATTCATTTAGAATATTACCTTTAGTCTGGCTATCTCATTATCAAAAATACAAAACAAAACATTAGCTAAAGAAAAAGAATTTGACAAGATAAAATATTTAGTTGTTTATAATCACAGAATTACAGGAATAAAACCAAAAAGATGAATAGTATTTTGATTTAAAGTAAAGAAGAACCATGGAATCAGGACAGATATGCCTGTTATGAGCAGCTAAAACATACATGTAAGCTTTAAAGAGATTTACTCTGATTCCCCTACAACATTTTGAGCAGAATATCATGAACATTTCCCAGTTATGAAATAAAGAGTCATGGGCATCTAAATCTAGGCTAAACTTTCTCAAGCACACCAAAGAAACAACTCTGCTCTAGTCTGCCAGGCTAAAGAGAAAGATACACATTATGTCAAGACTGATCTACTGTGTCCATTCCAAGCTCATTACTGCTGTGGCTGGAGGAGTACTTGAAAGCACCATATGAATTTCAAATTTAGCCTTCTAAGTATCAACAGATTGAGCTGTGTCACTTTGCAAGAAAATTTTGTCCCACCCATTCCTTGAAGATGTCAAAATGGATAAAGGAAAAAAAAAGATATTTTAGGCTTAAAAGTGTTGCTTAGAGGGACCTTCACAACAACATTTTAAGGAATTCAGTGAGACAAAGATAAAAAACAATTAATGGCCATGGGTACCCTGAAGAAATAGGAAGGAAAAAAAAAAAAAAGGCAGTAAGACAGTGATTCAGTTTTCATCGTGGCCAAACGATATATGAAACCTTACATCTTTCAACATCTTTGACTTGGTATTTTTCTTTAAATGATTCAGGAAAGCATAAAAGAGAGATGTAAATGCACTAACATTTTACGTTAATAATGACCTGAAAAGACTGCAACACACTTGCAGAAAAAGCTGTTTCTGAGTTTGCTGACTGGGCTGCAGAAATGTTACAGTACTGAACAAGTACAATGAAGTGCACAATAAAGCAAGCAGTTATTTATCTATACCAGGGGATGCTAATGAGATCACAGCTTCTGATGGAAGTGACCAAAACTCACTGTGGGTAAATTAATCAAGTCATGATCAAGGCATGATGAGCAGCAATAAGCAGACAAATAAAATGACAGATATAAAGAAGAGGAATGGTTCTGGAGCTTTTATAACTTAATGTAATGAACAGAATCTACAAGTGAAATTCAACGGCAATACTGGAAATAGAGAACAGAGCACTATGGATCTATACCATGGTGATCTGGGAGAAGACAACACAAATTATTAAATGTATTTGAACAGTCAAAATATTAGAAGCAAAGAATGTAAGACATGGGGACACAACAGCCCAGATCACCATTGTAGCCACCATTCATGATGTTCCTGTCAGCCCATTTCTCCAGCCTGTCCAGCTTCCTGTGCATGGCAGCCTGCCTTCAAGTGTACCAACTGCTGCCCCCGCCCCATCATCTGCAAATACTGTGAGCAAGCATATCAACTGCCTCCTCCAGGTCACTGATAAAGATGCTAAACAGAACAGCTGCCAGGACATATCACTGCAGTACTCAGCTTGTCACTGCCTTCCTTGTAGTGTGACCCATTAGCCACTACCCTCTAAGTCCAATCATCCAACCATATTTTTACCTGTCTGGTTGTCCACCCATCTAGATCAAAATGTAACAACTTGGATATATGAATATTGTGGCAGACAATGTTGAAAACTTTTCAAAAGCCAAGGTAAATGATATGCATTACTATCTCTTGCTCACAGATTCAGTCATTTTAATAGAAGATGCAATCAGGTTAGTCAAGCATGATTTACCCTTGGTAAATCGATGTTCACTGCTCCCAGTTAGCACCTTCTCCTTCACATGCCCCAAAATGTGTTTCAAATAGGACTTGCTCAACAATTTTCCCAGGGACCAAGGTGAGACTGATTAGCCAGCAGTTCCCTGGGTTGTTCTTTCAGTCTTCTATGAAGATGGGTGCAAAAACTGCCCTTCTCTAGTCATCAAGGACCTATCCTGATTTCCACAACACTTCAAAGGTGATAGAGAATAACCTTGCAAGGACATCGGACAGTTCCTTTAGCACTGTGGATGCAGCCTGTTGATGGGCTTGTACGGGTTGAGTTACCTCATATAATCCCTGGCTCAATCCCTGTCTATTACTGGTCATTACTTTTGAACATGTTAACTGATCACAGAGGTATGGGAGACATTTTAAGTGCGGGCTGAGACAAAGAAGGATCTGAGTAACTCAGCCTTATCTGTGTCATTCATCTCTATATCACCTACCCCATACAGCACCAGGCCCACATTTTCCTTGGTCAGCTTTTTATTACTAATGTGCCAGTGAAAGCTCTTGTTGTCCTTGATGTTGCCTGCAAGTCTCAACTACATCTGAGCTTTGACTTTTCTGATACCAATCCCTACTTGCCCAGGCAATGTTTCCAAATTCCTCCTTTAGCCTGTCCCTGCTTCCACTTCCTGTATACTGCCTTTTGATACTGGGTGCTGCACTCCAAGTTCCCTGCTTATCAATCTGGGCTCCTCATAAATCTACACATTTTCTTGCATATCTGGATGCTCTTGGGCATGAAGGAGGCTGCCCTTAAAGACCTTCCAGATTCCCTGAGCTACTTTGCTCTTCAGAGTTGCCTCCCATGGGATCACACCTACCGGTTCCCTGAATAATGCAAGCTCTGCTTGTCTGAAATACAGGGTCTACACTTTACTTGTTCTCTTTCTCATTCCCTTCAGGATTTTGAACTTCATTATTTCACAGTTGCTAAAGCTAAGGCTGCCACTGATTATCACATTCCTCACCATTTTTTCCTTATGAATGAATAGCAGCAGATTCACAGTAACACTTCTGGTTGACACAGATAGAGAAAAAGGTGGACAACAGACATGCAGTGAATAAACAACAACAGGACAGCTATTATGGTATGAGAGTTCAGCAGAGGACTCCTATATGGTGGTCAGTGAACAGCAGCAGGAGTTGACTGATTATCTTTATAAAGGTGAAGAAAAGAGGATGAAAATTGAAGGATGAGTGTACGAAAACCCATCAACACAAACAGACAAGAAGTCCTCAGAGGGAAGCACTGAGAAAGTGTAGCCAATAGTACGACGCAAGCATCCCACCAAAGGAGACATAGCTTGCTGTCTGGAAGTTGTGCTCCACTCAGCAAGCTTAATGGGTGAAAGCAAAGACATGAATAGCTGTGGAGTCAGAAGAATTTTTAGTAGAGCTTCTTGCATTATAAAGTAGGCATAGAAGCTGAAAAAACAGAACAGTCAATCACAGTCACAGAGCCTGGAAAACACGCAATGACTCAGAACTAAGAGAAAGACATACATTGACCAGCAGTAATGAGGAAGAATGCCCTGGAGAAAGAAAAGGGGCAATCTGGTATGCAGTCATGTTTCTCTAAAGGCAGATGTGGCTTGAGGTAGAAACCGAGACACGAGATTAGAAGTATGTTAACAAAACTTAATAATGACAAATTTGGTGGTATTGTCAATACAAGGCAGAGGATAGTACAAAGAGTATAAGGAAGCTGAGAACTGTATAATAGAAATGGGATGAACAATAATATTACAAAGCACAAGATTATGTTCCTTAGAGTCTATTATTTAAGAAGAGATTGGACTGTGAACTTAGGCACATGGTCTGAACTTTTGGGTAGACCTGTGCGGTGTCAAGAGTTGGACTTGATGATCCTTAAGGGTCCCTTCCAACTCAGGATATTCTATGATTCTATGATTCTATACCAACAATTCCTACTCTAATATGGGAAATTGCCAGTTACAAAGAAAAGAAGTAGAAATATTTCTGAGTACTAGTCAGTCATAGAATGACTGCATGCTATATCAATGCAGGAAGGCCGTAATAAAGAAAATCTGATCGTAATGGGGTATCACTACCTCTTTCCAGTAGACACAAAAATGCATTAATTTTATTCAAGTATCGGTGATACTGGTAATCTAGAATACTATATATAGTTGTGGTCTCCTGAGAGGTAAAATTAAAGAAGTTCAAAAGGTGTGAAATTAGTGTGGAATAGATACAACGAAGGACTGTGATGATTAGAATCATAGGGAGGCACTCTTACTTGGAAAACTAAAACCACTTGCTTTGCTGAGCCTAACCAAAAAAAAGTGTGGGAGCTGCCAAATCTAAAATATTTCAGAGGTAAGGAAGCTAGCTAGTCTTGAGACAGCAACTGTGTGACATGGCTTCTATGGCAGGTGAATCAAACTGGATGTGCCAGGAGGTCCCCTGGGGTTCGATAATCCTATCTTCCTATACACAATAGTTTGCTAGACTGAACTGTTCTTGTACAATTATATCTATGCAAAACAAAGTCCTTGTCAAATAGCTAAACTGTAGAATATGTGCAACCCTTCCCAGCTAGAAACATGCTGCAAAATGAAGCACAAGCTTGATCAGAGTCTGGAAGTCCAGTAGCAGTGCATCTGTGCAATTTCCTGACTAGCATAGTAACCAACACTGAGAACTCACCTCATTTTCCATCTTCTATTACGTAAGCTGGTTCTCAAGAGTAAAATGTGTTTAATATCAACACCTCTTTCCATCACAGTTACCAGAAGGCAAGAGACTGCAAAAAGCTGGAAACAGATGCCCAATGGCTGGAAAATAATCTAGAACTAGCTTTGGAAAGCTAGAAGTTTTACCCTGTGTTTTGCTTGCTTTCAATACCCACCAGTGCAAATCTTCCACTTGACAGGACACTAATGTACACAGCATCTTCCCATCTCATGACTGGTGGGAGTTAGGAGGTTCTGATACACAGACAGCAGCCTAATGGAGTACCTTAATTCAGACACAAAATCATATCATTGATACCACCACTTCAACTGCACTCATAAAACTCTATTGCAGACAGGACTCTAGCAATTTGTGTTGTCTAATCATTGCATCAGTTAAAATTATTGGCTGACAGCAACAAAGATACTGAAAGGCAGGAAGACTTGGTAACAGCGTGGTTCTGAAAGGTGCTAGTATCTGTGTATAGCTTTTTGACATATCAAAATGTATGCTCTACCTATTAAAAATTATCATGGATTTGCTAAAGAGGCATAAGTCTTCTGTTGCCAAATAATTTTGGTTACCTCTGTTCTATCTGAGACCTTTTCATCTTATAAAGGCACCAGGACAGAAAAAAAAAAAAAGCCTTCAAATGGACACACATTTACAATGATAGTTTCACCATACAGGATATATAATTGTCTCTGAAAACAATTTGTGAGACAGAATGGCAGCTACATGTCTTGTTTAAGAAAGTACAGACTACAAGCAAAGCAGGAATGAAACTTTCAACACAAACAGCATGGAGACTGCAAGTAGTTCAAAGGTCTGAATTTCATGGTAGCTTAGTTCTTTCAAGACAGCAGCATGAAAAAACAAATGGGTAACCTACTAAAGACTGTGCTTTCAGGGGGTGGCAGGAGTTACAACACGAGAAGTGATAATTTGGTATCAGGAGTATCAAAGTGGGTTCACCTTCAGTTGGTTGTAACTAGGTACCTTTGGAATGTCACAGAAGAGAATCTGAAGGTTGCCATCAAGTTCGGGTTTACACTAGTAGCTGAAAGGTAGATTTGAAGAGGAAGTGGAGATCCACATAACTGTGAAAGGAATTCTGAGCCCAGAAAGAGCACCAGAAGCCAAAGAAACTGGGACTACAGTGTGATGAGTGTGTGTGTTTAGAAGACTAAAGAACCTTGCTTTTTGGGAGCGTGTATGTTTTAGGGGAACTGTACTACAGAGAGTACAGGAACAGAAAAGTCTGGGAATAATGAAAGAGAAGGAGAGTAGAGAGAAATGCTGATGTTTGAGAAGGAAGTAGAACATTTAAACATTGAGGATCAAGCATAGACACCCACTAAAACCTAGACATACCTGCAAGGATAAGAGTTATTATCTGTCTGAACAGTACAGGCCCCTTGAACTCTGTTGTTTATGTGGATTCACTCGTACTAAGACACAACTGCAAAAATTAGAACCTGGCAGGTCTACTGGGCCAGAAAGACCTAACAACAAGCTCGTCTCCTGCAGGAACATCTGCACTCCGAACCAATTTTTGGCCAGCCTCAAAAATTGATCAAAAACATCTTTAAGATCCAGAGGGCCCCAGCATCATCAAGTCATGTACCTCACAGACCAGCACCACTGTCCATCCAGCAAGTGGCAGTGCTGGCACAGCTAACCCAATGCAAGAGGATGACAGGCCGGGTTGTACTCCACACTCCCAGCCCCCAGCCCTAGCCCCAGCCTTGCTCTCTAGACTTTCACCCACTGCCTACTTACTTTTTAATTAGATTTTTAAACAAAAAGTGAAAGTATTTTCTAAAATCCCTCTAATTACACTAAGATGCTGAACTGATTGTGAAGGGAATAGGAAATGAAAGCGACTCACCCTCTGAGGGAGAATTTTGTCAGCCATCTTCCTCCTCTTGGCACTGTACATTTTTTAAAGAAAAAAACACGTTACCATGGTGACAGATCTAGGAGTAACGAGGCCACCTGCTAAATTATCCTGACATCTCCACATGCTGGTGCACAGCTGTGCATGCATCAGCAAAAGGGTCTCACCCATGCCCAGGACCTAGGACCCCTTCTCTCAGCAGCCTGGGGAGGTAGTTAGCTAAGAACAAATCAGAGCTGTCTGTTATGCATCTTGGAAAGAAGTGCACAAGTTCTTTGATCACAGCATCTTCTATGGTGCAGGGCGGCAATGTATGCAAGTGCATGTGCATGTCGTCTATAGATACAGAAAGAGCATGGAGACAGACACTGCACGTGTGTGGAAGTGTGCACAGACATACCTATGCACACACACAAGAGGTGAGTGCCTGTAAACTGAAAACATGAACTTGTTCAAACTGATCTGAGTATGTATTCATTCATGCCCAAAATTGAGTGCTGATGTTCATTTGCATATGAAAACACAAATATATGCACCCTTCCCTACGTATACACAATTGTTTTACTGAAGTGAGTGATCTACAAAGGTAAGTGAGTTTATGTCTCCATGCTTGTTCATCTTTATGAACATGTATGTGGGAAGATATCTGCGTTCCTCTAGGGCATATGCATAATGTGTCCATACCCAGACACAAGCACATTTACATATGTATGCTTTTAAAAACACTCCTTTTGTTCATATGCATACAGCCAAATTTATATAAGCCTAAGAAATGGTACTGTTAGGAAGACTGCCAAATATATCGTCTTTTGAATTCCTCAGATTCTAAAAAGCATTTGTTCCCATCAAACTGTCACCTAGCTTTCTCTAGCAAGGCCAAGAGAGAATTCAGGCCTTACTCTTCACCTCTGTAATTTGCAAGGCCTTTATCTTAAAGAGGAGATGAATCACTCCATCTGTGACAGAAAAATGGGAGAAAGACAACCGCCTGCTGCCAGTCTGCCATGTCACAAGGATGCCCTTCCTTACTGTTTCCATCCTGGAAGTCTGTCATCAGCCATGTCCACATAAAGGCTGTTTCCACACACATCAGTGCAGCATACTCCCTTCCTGCATTTGCTAATAGTAAGCCTGGCCTGAAATAACAGATTCTTCTTCATCTCCACATAAGCCAACCCTGAGAAACTCTGCTTGGAGGTGCAAACTACATCCTCTCTTGGGGTAGAAAATTCATTTACACAGTTGTATCCACTTTCACAGGTGAACTATGTCTCTTTTTAAAGCACAGAAATAATGGGACTAGAACGTTACATGGTTTAAATCTCCAAGACCTTCCACAACTGACAAAAATCAAATCTGCACTGAACTCTTCAGATTCTGGAAGCAATGCCTGAGCAAAACGCATCCTCCCAAAGGAAGTGGAATATGCACCCACAGCAACCCCTATGCTTTCAGTTATAAAGAAAATAACAAACAAGGCAACCCCACAAAAAACATGGTTCTCAAAAGTTCTCCAGGAGTCTGTTACAGAAAGATTTACCTGCTTTTAGTCTTCTAAACCTGCCAAGAAAGGAAGATTACACCATCTTGGCCCTTTTGTGCCATACAACATTGGGCTCAATTAATCCAAGAATTGGGACCCAAGGTGCCAGAAAAGTTTGCCTGAAAAACTAGGAAAGTTTCAATGGGAAATGACAGGGAGGTAGAAATGAACAAGGGGAAAACACTGAAAACATTATCTGGAGGAAAGGCATGGCAGAAGAAACAGAGAAACTTTTCAGAGTACCTAACAAGCACTGGTGTAAGCTGCCCTCACCACAGTTGTGATTACTGCTGTAAATGTTAAAATTAAGAACTGGGAGGGGGAATTGCTTTATTCTGTGGCTTTTGACATCAACTTTTAGGTAACAAACTATTCTTCTTTAATGATCCCTGGAAACTGGTGAGTGAAGTTTAATTCAATTATCCAGTTGTGGCCATTTTTCAGGTTGTATATTTAAAGGCTGGGCATTATTTTCTGCAGTTTCCTGAAGAATCTCCTGGGAAGTACTGTGGAATGTGCATTTTGGCTAGTGCTGGGCAAGGCCTCCATGACGCACATGTATCTCTTGTGCTCACATGCTGCACCCACACACATTCCTTCTGTATTTAAACTTATTCAATCTTAATATATTAATACTCTCGGTATTGGAGTCCTTTCCAGATGCATCCCAGATACAAACATTCCCAAGTCTGGCTTGCTGACCCAAGGCATACACCCTGGACAGAGCAGGGCTCCTGAAGCACTGAGCATAGGAAGTCACATTTACCTACAAGTAGATATGATGACACCACCAGAACAATGTCTGAATCTATATATACCTATAATGACTTTGCAAATGGCAGACAGCCCCCTATCTGCAGACTGCAAAGGCAGACTGCACCCTATCTGTTTATTGGGAACTGGCTCACACTTGGTAACTCCTTTCTGATAAGGTCTAATAAGTTGCAAAAAGAAATTGGAGAACTATTATTTAAGAGAGAGTGCACTCAGCACTGCATGAAGTGGACATAAATTAAAAACAAAGCTCATTTTAGAAGTCCCTCTAATTCTGGGAAATTATTTCCCATGATTATCTCTCTACTTTACATGTAGCAATGCCTAGGAAAACTGCAAGTGTTATGAACAGTCTGCTTAGTGACCATAGTACAAGAGTTCATATTACCAACCAACAATCTTTTCCACTTGTCCCTTGCTTATAAACCATTTTCTTAGCCAGTCAGAAATCAGAGAAACTATACAAAGCAGACAACAAATTATAAAATCGATGTAGTATATTAGAAAAGAATTGTTCATTAACTTTACAAGCTAAATGTAATGGCCAGATTTATAGCCCAATACACTTGCAAGGTAAAAAAAGCATTTTAACTGCAAAACAAGAAATTAGTAATGGTCAACTTGTTCAGAGACCATTCACAAAATACAGAGTAAAATTTACCTTTTTTTTTTTTTTTTGCCAGTTTTAAGAAACTGACATTATATAAATCTTCTGGTCTGTCTCATTCAATCTTAATGGTCTTACCTATTGCTAAACAGAGATCAATAATTTTTCTTCCTCAAATTGTTTTCCATTGCTTCCTTCCTGGAATACTCACCTCCTAGTTCGATTCTGGGTAGCTTGCTGCTGCTGTTGCACTTGCTGCTGCACCTGTTGTTGCTGGACCTGCTGTGGCGCAGTGCGTTTTCTTGTTGTTTCCATCACAGTCTGGGGCATCCCAGGTCTCACTGAGGGGCTTCCAACATATGGGGGACCTGGGGGACCCATGGGAGCCCCCTGATGGGGCATTCGAGCTCCTGATGGCATCCCAGGTCGCTAGGGAAGAAGCAAAACAGAAAGAAGAGCCAGTTTGGTCCCTGCTTCCTCAGCTGCAACATTTGTACATAACCAGACACTAGCTCCAGCAAGTTCCCAATTTTTACCATCCTTCTAAACACTATGCAGCAACGCAAAGTGCAAGAGATCTGAATAGGAATTTCATGGACACTGTAAAGAGGAACTCTGTGATAAAGTAGACAGGAAACAGAGATGAGAAATTCTAGGCTAGGGAAAACACTCAGTGGTCAGTAGCACCCAGGCCAGATTACAGTAGATTGCTCTACCTTCAGACTAAAGCTGACATGGCATGCTATACACAGTTCAAATTGGAGCAGTCCACACACTAAACAAAGCCACAAGCAAGCTCACATCCACAGCACTTCAGATTTTGCAGTGACTAGCAGGTTGCTTTGCTCATAAGGGATGTTGTAACAAGCAAAGCTGAACTACGGAAATGCTATGCTAAAACATTTTCCATTAAGAGCCCTTGCCTCCACCTACACTGGAGAGCACCGTAAGCTCATGAAGTGACAAGAATTCTTTAAGAAAAGGTCATCTTTCCAATCAAGGCTCTATAATTAAAAAAAAAAGAGAGAGAGAGAGAGAGAGAGAGACAGCGACAGTTTGCCAGCAGCTCCTTTAGGCATTTGAAAGTCCTGACATTTATGTTGACTTCAGCATGCTCTGGAGCAGACACTTTAGGTGAGACCACAAGCTTAATGATGTACTAGACATATAGCAAAGTCAATGGTAAATCCTAGTTTATATTCCTCAAGGTAAAAGACCATTAAAATAATTGCCACTCATAAAACTTAATTTAAAACAGAGAGAACTTAGTTTCATTCTAAGAATTACCAAAACATTTATTATAAATATTTATGTATTTGTGAAAATACAGACATGCACACACACTATATGCATCTAAACCAACACATGAAAAAGAATGATCATACATAAAAGTCTTTTGAAATTCTAAACTCCCTCTAGAAAGTCTTCCAAGGAAACCAAAAGGCCATGGCATCCGTTATAGGCAAGTAATTGGTTAAAGTATAGAAACGGGGAAAAAGTAAATGTTTCTGACAATAAAAGGAGTTTTTCTGGGACCCATGCTTTTCAGCATATTCAGAAGCAACCTTAAAAAAAAAAAAAAAAGAGAGAGAGAGAAAGTAAGGAAGCAAAAAAATTGTAGATGATGTTAAGTTATTCAGGCTGGCAAGGATGAAGACCAGCTTCAAAGAACTGCAGGAGGACTTAAGGAGACTGACTGCACAAGTAAAAGGAGGATGAAAATGGATTTCAATACATATTACAAGTGATTTACATGGAAGAAATCAATCCAATCAACACATACAGAACAACGTACTCTAAGCTGACTGTTGCCCAACAAAAGTAAGATTTTTACATAGACACCTCTATAAAAATCATCAGCCATTAAATAATAGAAATGACAAGGAAAGGAACGGAGAACATCACTACACCATTGTTCATGGTTTGCCAGTACGGTGAATACTGTGTTCAGTTCTGTTTTCTGCTGAGTGTAGATTAGACATGAAAAAAATACAAAGAATGGTATGGAAAAATTAAGATATGCAATAGTACTCACGTAAGTAAAATCAAATATACTATGACTCTTCCACCTGGAAACAGATGACCGAAGGTAATCTAAGGTGGCATTTGCAAGAACTCTGCAAAATCACAAGTGGCCTGGAGAGGGCAGATGGGGATTGACTGTTCACTGCCCCTACTAGTACATAAACCTTGGCCATCAGAGAAACACATGAGGAGTCAGGCTCACAGACAAACAAAACGGTGTTTTGCCACACAGTGGGTAGTGAACCCATGGAACTGCTTTTCAAAGGGATGCTGAAGACATGGGAAACAGGTTTGGCTCAGAAATTTCTCTGAGTTATCAACAGTCAAAGACCAAGAAAGTAAACAGAAGAAGTGTTCTAGTGGTCTCTAAAGTGGAATGTATGCACCCCAGAGGGTGCACAAGACAATCCACCAAGGTGCAAGAAGTAAATATTTTTTTGTACCATTAACATTTTTTTAAATGGAGTTTCATCTTTATCCTTTTAAAAAAAAAAAAATATATATATATCTGTTTGTTTTATAATGTACGTAGTGGTACGGGAGTTCATATATAGAATTTATAAATAAATACATACATATGGAGGGTGCATGCTCAAGAATTTTTAATGATAAGGGTGCACAATCAAAAATTTTTGAAGACTGATGTTCTACACACCTGCCCTTCTCTCTGTCTATTGTAGCCATCTGTTATGGTTGTTGTTAGGGATAGCACTGCAGGCCTGGAGGGACCTTTCCTCTGAGCCAGAAAAGCAGCTCTTATATTATGCTCTGACTGTTACATTTTACAGTAACAAAGCACCTATTCTGGCTGAAAGCTGGAAGCAACAGTGCTTAGCTGCCTCTCCAGATTACCCACCCAAGTTCTCTGTAGTCCCCAAAACCCCAATTCAGTGCCCTCCCTGATCATCACAAGTCTTAAATATTCTTTGTGTTTGGATGCACGAAGAAAAAGGAAGAAAGAAAGAAGGGAAACAATCAGTAAGGAAGCAATGGCTATCACTGGTTTGGGCAGAGAGGGAATGTTGAAATAGGAGAGAGACCAGCAACATCAGCCAAGCAGGTGGATTCAGGAAGTATTCATGTAGGAGACTGATTGTGGTTATGACCATTGAGCAGAGCAGTAGCAAGAGACAGCAAAGAGGCAAAACTGAGGCTCTGTGCAGAGCTGAAAACATTGTCTCCCATCAACACTGAGCTATGAAGACTGCTGGAACAGAGCAACTCTCTTCTTTCCCATTCCCTGACCCAAGCAGAGTCTGCAGAAACAAATGGCCTGGAATGGGCTTCACACTTGAGACTGTATTTAAGATCTTTCTGTTGTCTGTCAATCTACAAATTGTGGCCTTCTTCCAGCAAAGAACAGACTATTAGGCCGGCTGTTGCCTGTCAATCATCCTGGGACATTTGACAGGCATTCAGAAGAGTCAAGATCCTGGACATAGTCATCTCATGTTCATCTCCTCTGGAGACTGTCTGGCCACAAGGACCAGACTGCAAACCCACTCCTCTGATTCTCATAAAGAACACCTTAAAGCCTGGAGAACAAGATCAGCAAGCCAGATCTAGTCTTGATCTAAATTTGAGATCTTTGAACTTTCTTCAGTTCCCTTTGTTAAGCAGTAAAACAGAGAAAGGTAGAGAAAGCATGAAACAGAAAAATGAGACAGCTCTAGCAAGAGCAGCAACACTGTGGACAGCATATGCAATCTCACTCATTTATGTGCCTCACTCTTTCCCTTAACTTCTCATACTCCTATCTCCAGTATCATATACAGATAAAATCTTACTCACTATGCAGCTGCCATCTCACTGACATAAGCCCACCAGACTCCCAACAGATATAGAAATGCTTTCCCTAGCTAAACTTTTGTAAAAGGAGAACACACAAGCAATTACCTTACCTAACAGTTTATTTTGCTCTCAAACACGTGAGAAAGAACACAGTGGCAGAAAAAAACCACAGGTTTTCACAATCATGACAAAATGAAAAAACAAAAAAAAAAAAAAAAAAAAAAAAGAAATTGCCACAACACTAAAGAGTATTACAGTACAATTACATCTTTTGAAAGAGATCTGTGAAGTGCCACTGGCTACAGCTTAGGATCTCTCTCTCCCCTCTTCCTCATGTTATCAGAGGAATGGAAGCTGTCCTGAACAAATATCATCCATGGTGGAGGCTGCAGAGCAGAACAGTACTAACACATTCTTTTTCCTAGGAGATCACTATCTCAGATGCTCCTACTCAACCTCCATCCACACACACAGACCTACCCCCTTTTTTCCTCTATTGATTCCATACACGTGTTACTCTGCACTACTTCAAACATTACTGGAAAGAGGGCAAAAGCACTGTGGGGCATAACAAACAAGGAAGACCACAGTATGTCCCCAGCTGAAGGAACCACGCTTACAGCTCTCAGCAGACGAAGCAATGAGTTGAGTTCGTCTGCTCGCAAAGCAGCTAGACAAGGCCAAACAGTACAGCACACAGAGAAAGGTACACAACCAATATTTAACACATGCATGCTGGTCCCTAAGAATTCTGTTGATTGCCTGCATTCCTCACTGCTTCTGCATCTGTAAACAGTCCATCATTGGCCTAGCATACATCGTTCCAAAACTGAGCACACTGACAGTGCAAAAAGACCACCTCCCCAACAACTGCTGCTAAATCTCTTTCACTACCTTCTACTGCACAGCTTCTTAAGCCACACATTTGGCTTTTCTACTTTCTTTCCCTCCTAAACATCCTGTTACATTAGAGAATTGCCTTTTCCATCCTTTTCTTTGTCATTCTTCAAGTAAACTTGTAATTTCTGATGGAAGAATTGAAACAGCAGTGGAGAGGTGTTCTATATATTTCCACTGCAGACGTTTTTCTCAAGAGACATCAACATATAATATTGCCTGGTGGCAACAGGTTCCTGACTGCACAAATGGTTCCCCAACAGTGAAACAGATTCTTTTAAGTATAAGAAACGAACTTGTAGACATCTTCTCTCCTCTCCTCTAATAACTACAGGTATGACCTCATATGGCTTCCTGTTTTTTAAATGTCTCTAAGTCTTTTAAAGACTTAGTAAGCAGAAATATCAGTATTTCCATTCTTACTGCTCATCTACTATATTTACCTTCCTCCATTTCCCCAAAGCACTCATATCCTAGAATCAGGGTCCAAGTGCTCCACAGCTGTGACTTCCAAGTTCCACCCATTTTGAAAAATGTTCATAACAATCCAAAAATCTTTAACTTGGTAAACACTACATTTACAAAACTGTGAATTGTAACTTGAGACACAAGGTCAGTGACCACCTTTCTATTTCACGCACGTCCATCCAGAACTCTGAACAACTAGATACCAAACCCCAAAGCACTCAAATGTACACAGTTAAAACAAAAACAAAACAACTATAACAAAAAAATAAAACAAAACCAGCCTTTGGAACTGAAACAGACAAAGCCAATATACTAGCTTTGAGTTCCATCAGCTTGCTGGTTTTAGTAGATCTGATCACACCCACTATAGTGATCTAATGTGATACGGAGTGGATTTTGTGGGAAGAACAACTAGGAGAATATGCCTCTTCACTCTGTAAACGAGTTTGGGAGGGTCTTGGGAAGGGAGAGAGAACAGAGCTCTGCAACATCATGGCTAGAACCAAGAAAAGACTAATCAAGTCAACATAGAATCAGAGAATGGTTTGAACTGAAAGGACTGAATGCTGTACAATGTTTTTACTCCACCAGACTTCTTTAAGTACCATCTCCCAATCACGTTTTTTCACTGTGGTAACATCACTTGAATTCCTCAGGCTGCCCTGCACACACCCCAAGCATCTCCTTGCTGAACAAAACAGAAAATACGTATGCAGTAAACCAGTGACTTCGTTCCAGAAACTGTTCTCTGAAAATGTCCTAGCACAGACAGATGTACAGACCACTCTGTATTAGGAAAGTGGAACAAACTGCCCAATGACGATGGTTCATGAGGCTTTCTTTTACCCTTTCTAGTGTTCATGCTCTGACAAGATAGTATTTATATCCACGATAATATAAAAATTAGTAAGATATTTCTCATTAATGAAGTTCAATTTTTTCAAACCTAGTAATCTCTTCACCTTACTACTTCTGGTAGTGATCTCTGCAGACTGATGACCAGCTGAAAGAAAATAGACCACTCTTCAATTTGGGGAAAGTATCTCTAGTTCTTCCTGTTATAATAAAACAAATACCATAACATACTGAAATATGAGTCCTTGAGGTCATCCAGTTCTTCCTAGCCTGAATAAAGTGTCACCAGTATCTCCATCATCTTAGACAGATGTTTACTCCTTTAACCAGTTCCTAAGAGCCTCCAGTGTCAGAGATTTCACAACTTTCCTAATCAATCTCTATCCTTAGATATTATGACCAAAAAAAAAAAAAAAAATAATCATTTCCTACAAGGCCTAACCACTCCAAATTTCCCATTCTCTTGCTGATGAAGTCTTCACAGGCCTCCCACTATCACTGCTCCCTGAGTTACCCCTCCTTTTGCTTATTTATCACACAAATGAGCATGGCTACACGAGACCAAAATGAAAAAAAGTAAATCTGATAAGTATGCGCCAACAGATTGGCAATACCTTCTGTATTATTCTCTGCCCCATTTCTTAATGAAGCTAACATTTTACTTGCTTTTTTAGTACCAGTGGCTGCTGCTATATACTAGGCAGCCCACAATAACATCCAAGACTTCCTCCTGCATGGTTATAGTTCATTTATGTATGAGAAGATGCAAAATTTGTTTATGAAATTCACTGCTCATCCCCTTTTCCATAACACTGGTGAATCTATTAAACACCCCATACACATCATTGGAAAGCCAGACCCGTCCTTTAATCTATTTTTTAATGCATAACTGGTATTAAACTGTAAAGATTAGCAGAAGCTATGTAAAAGCACATATTAGCAGAAACTAAATACGTGTAAGGACTTATTTTAAGAGCTTCCCAAGCACAGCACAGGGGGCAAAGAATAAGAATAACTAAGGGAAGAAAGTGATTTGAATTGACAACAAGTATATTGTAAATACAGATACGACTTGATAGTTTAAAAAAGGGACATAGACCTTTATAGGTATATCTTGTGTATGAAAGGAAAGAAGATTGGTTTTGGAAGGAAGATAAAGTGGTAATAGAAAAAAGAAAACAAATTAAAAAGGTCAGAACAACTGGACAAGAAAACGAACTTCTCAGCAGCTTCTTGTGGGAAGATGACACCGGCAAGGTCAACAGTACACGGTACCAAAGAGAAGATTGCTGCAATTGAGTCACAAAAGGACAGACATCTGGACAAAAGCTTTGACAAGATCTGCACTATGGATCTTCTCAAGGCTATATGTGAAGATACTTATTTGAGAAAGAAAGGAAAAAAAAAAAAAAAAAAAAAAAAGAAAAAGGAGACAAGGAAAACATCCAGTGAAGGGATCCAGCCAACAGGGCGGCCTATGATAGGATCTGGAGGATGGAAGAAACTGAGAAGAGGAATGGCCTGCAGAGATTAATATCTTGGTTTTGGTCAACAGAATTTAAAGTAAAAGCTGAACACCCAGAGGGAAATGTCAAAGAAAGCCTGAAACGTACTACTGGACAGTAGAAAACACATCAAGAATAAGATAAATCAGCATAAATGTAGTCATTAAAGCTGTATATATCCATAAAAGTGCTAGAAATAGAGCAGAGAGGGGAAAAAATGACAAAGTGAGGGATGAAACCTTTGAAAAAAATTCCTTTCTCTCTTCCCACAGAAACAATGTGCAGGACCCTGATGCCACAGACCAGGAGTTAGAAAATTGTTAAAATAAATAACTGAAAGAAATCTACTCTTTCTAGAAGAACTGCTGAGCAGAGGTGTAACGAACTATCAAGAATTTAAGCAGGATAGAGTATTGCACTTAAGATTTTTAACCATTAAGAGATCTTACATTACAGAGGCATCCTATCTGAATGACACAAACAGGGAAGAAGACATCTTCTAAGCTAGCAATACGGAAAAGAACAAAGGCAAGATGAAATGCACAAGAGCAAAGGGCAAAGTGACCTCAGCAAAAGAACATATGTTTCCAGAAAGATCAAATGAATCCAAAATCTAACTGTCCTTAGTAAATATCACAAAATTCTCCTTTCCATTTAAGTGTTCACATAACAGAATTTTTCTCACAACTTTCCACCCCTATTTACATACCCCCATTTTTGAAAAATAATAATAATGCCTTTAATAACCAAATAAATAATTTTATTGAAGATAAAATATAAATAATTTGAGAGGGAGTTTTTCCCTGAAATGGGGGCATAATCTGATTCCAAGGAATTCTGTAAAAGTTTGCTATTCATTTTGAATTTTCAATTAATTCATTCAGGTGCAGACATAGTGTATGTGGTAACCAGACTCTGCAATGTGTGAACTCAGGGTAATGGTTGTGATGGCTCATTCCCTTTGGTAGGATACTGGACTTGAAGAGATAAAATGAAGTTATAACTTTTTTATTTTATTTTATCTTTTGTAAGTAATGGAAGACTGACTACCTCAATCTGTTTTGATCAAACTGATTCTGAGATCGGGAAGAAACTAGAGGTGAAGAACAAACACAGAAGCAAAAGCAGAACTACAGGAGAAGAGGGTCTTAGAAGAGGTGTTCCAGCAAGAGAACAACAGACAAGAATCCCTAGCCTCACTAAGGTAATGAAAAGATGATGAACAAAAGCAGGTATGCAGGGTAATACACATATACAAGTACGATGCCACTAGTAGCTAAACACCCAGTGCTGACAAGTCTGACTCTTCTAGCATCCAGATAAATAATGGAAATAAGTTCTACTACATTTATTCTGGTCCAAATTAAAAATTCCCATGCTTAAGAGGCTAACATGCTTCTTTCACACCTACATGGGAAAGAAGCAAATTCACCCAACTAACTCAGCAACTCTTCCTGTTACTGAAGGAAGACCACTGGTGTGCAAATACCAGCAGAAGCCCTGGAAAAGGAAAAATACACACACCCCTTCCACCTTGCCTATGGTTCTGCCCAACTATGGTCATCTTAATAAACTCACATGTCCACAATGAAACCACCATTACAGACCCGCACACCTGCTATTCAATCATTCCTGCCCATCTGCCCATCTAGCAATGCAAACTAGACTGCTCCTGTACACTGGTACCACATCACCTGTTCGCTGTTCTCACAAAACCAGAATGCCACTGAGAAGTCCTCAGCCTCGCAAGCCTCACCGTACTCAGGATCTGAAGGACACAAGCTGGATTCAACACATCTGGGGTAAGCCTGAATTATGGAGATAACTTAGAGGCCTGCAGTGAGCTCCCCCAGATTTCTATGACCTTTGCACAAGACTGTCCAGCTGATGTCTTCAAAAAGGTCTCACAGAAGGTGCTAGAATCCTCAAGAGAAAACAGACTATCTCTGTCCAAACAATATCTGCACCCATTGGGTCTTATTTTTGTTAAATGTATATCAATACAAGAAATCCAAATGCTGTAAATGGCGATTGCTTTCAACCATTAGAGAGACATTTAAAGAACATCATTTCCAATGGCAGAAAAACAGGATTAGCATTTCCCCTTAAATGGAGATCGAAGCCTTAATTCTTTAAACAAAAGCAGGACATCTTTCTAAAGACATTAAGTATTCATTTAATAAGCATGGCACCCTGAAATTCTCTCATGGATGAGTGCCCATAGACTGTTACAGATCTGCCAGCTAATCTCTTCAAGCCCCTGAAAGTCACCTGTTAAGTAGCCAGAGGATACATTAGAGCCCAGACTGAAGACAAGAACCAGAGCGCAGTACCACAAGACTTCATCAGGCTTGCATCAGAATTGTTTTTCAAAACACAAGTTTGATTACAGAACAAAGTGTCCTACAAGCCCATTTGGGTCAGATCCAGTGCAGATTCTGCACCATGGTCAGGCTCAATAGCATGCCATTCACCAGTCATGGAGAATCAAAGCAAAAATCACAGCACACAACCCCCCAGACACAAGCCGATATTATCAATGAATCGGTGCATATTCTGGGGGTTTCACAGACCCCGGTGCTCTGCTGGCAAGGCAGTTACCACCGCCCCAAGAGCACACTGCAGGAGCCGATCCAGCCCAGCACAGAGCCTCCAGTTTCCACTCATCCCTCTATTCAGAGCCAGCCAGCTCACTAACTTTCCCGACTCACCACCCCATGGACCAGAAACTCAAAAAGTTTGCTTTTCGTAGCTTTGCGAGCCCCTCCTGTAACTTCGTCTGTAGCCATCAGGGTCTGCTCAGCCTCTCTCACTCTCTCTCTTCCTCTTTCTTTCCCTTTTCTGCCTTTTTCTCCAACTCTCCCCTCTGAGTCCTGCTGGGCTCTCACACTTCTAATAGCGCGGAGTGGGGAGGGGGCCCCTTCAGGGCCTTGCTGACGGCCCACTCGCGCTAAGCCTCAGCTGCTGCATTCCTCCACTGATAAGCCAGAAATAGTTTGTGCTGCTGGGTTGTGTGTGTTTACTCTGCAGGGACAGAAAATCCAGCTTTTTAAACCTCTCTGTCCAAACACCAGAGATAAGCAGGAGGCAAATTGAAAACACGCCTCAGCTTTTTCGCAGTGGCTCTGCAGCCTCTCCTCCTCAGCGCGAGGGGATGGTAAATTCTGGGGCAAGGGGGAGGGGGCAGCCTCACAGCGACATAAACTCGGTACCTCGCGGAGGGAGTTTTCCCATTAGAAAATGCAGCAGGCGAGCAGTGAGAAACAATGGCTTTCCCTTGCTCCCACTGCTCCTCCCGCGCTGCATTTCCAGGCCTTTTCCCCAGGGACCTGGCAGGCAGCACACAGAAACATTCGCTGGCAGCGTTTCCAGCATGCAAGGCTGAGAACTATCCCCTTCGGACAAGGCAGAAACAGCAGGAGGCAGAGAGCTGGGAACAGGGAAGGACAGCGTGTGAGAGCAAGGGGAAAGAAAGAGTGTGAGAAGAGCGGGAGGCAGGGGGCGGGGGGGCAGCATGGCGACGGCACAGCGCCTGCCTCGCTTCCTCGCTCCTAGCCTCACTGGCGGGGTGGCCGCCCTCGGGATGCTTTGATACAGCTGTGACGGATCCATTAGAGACCCCCAGGTGACTGACAGATGCAGACAAATTATTAACACCACAGCTGCCATGAGACATCAGCAGCTCGCTGCTTATCACACAAAGCCCTGCACAGCAACGCATGTCATCCTGGAACACTGCTGGGAATGTGGAGCCCACCTGCCACCCACAGGAAGGGGCTGCCTCCATGACCGCTTGCTGCTCCAGTGGCCCTGGACGTGAGCTAGTATGGCACCGGGTGCCGGCAGCACAGCGGCCATTCCGCAAGCAGCAGTGCTGGCTCCTTCAACATGGCAGAGCAGGCAGCAGTGGCCTGGGGCACGATCTGCTTACCGACAGCTCCATGTGTGTCTGCAGCTTGCGAGGGGCTGATGTTTCCCAGTCTGCCTGACACAGCAATAGAGGAGATGTTGCCAGGTTACGAGAGGGGTTTATTCTATTCCTCTGCTTGAAATTCTTGTCTAGGGGCTGTGAATTTTCTGGCAAGACTGCAAACAGAGGAGAATCAGATCTGAAACAAATAAATAAATTGCTGCCTTCCACCAGTAATAAAAACAAGCTCAGGAAAGGCACCATATTTGCTAGCAGTGAAGAGCAGATCATGAAGATCATACGGCCTTTTGAACACGGGGATGAAGACAACAATCTCCACTGATTCTCAGGGTGACCCCAACCCAGGCACTGCTGTGCTGCGATACCCACAGGAATTACAGAAATTTCGGGAGAGTGGGTGTTACATCTCCCCTCCCCCTCTCAGTCCTTCAGAAGCAGTATGCCTCGCAAAGCAGCACAACCTTATTCAGGACATGAACTAAATGGTTCCTGAGGTTCTGGTTGACTGGAATTGATGGTACTTGTGATCTGGAACCAAACTGTTACGTGTCAGCATGCTTGGCAAGGTGGCACTGGGACTGTGTACTCAAGTTTTTTTTAGATCACGAGAACTCACAGTTAACACTGGCTCCCATCTTGTGAGCCCCTTCTCAACCTCCCTGCAAGACGACAGGCTTTTTCTTTAAAGTCCACACCAACATTCGGCTGCCGCACTTGGTGGGGAAGCGGCAGCTTTCCCCGCGGTGGGGCTGCCGACCCGAGCCCGTGCAGAGCCTGCTACTCCCGTCCCTGACGAGGAACCCCATTACCACGCTACTTCACGAAATGGCCCCGCGCAGCTCGAGGCACGCTCAAGTAGCGGTTTGCTCCAGAAGGCTTCAGGCAAACAACCGCCAGCAGCCCCGAGCGCCTGCGAGCCGCAGCGCCGCCCGGCCGCGCCGCACCCCGCGGCTCGGGCCCCGCGCACCACGAGGCCCTGCCCGCCCCCCGCGGGGCTCCGCGCCGCAGGACGAGGCCGGCGGACGAGGCCGCCGCCGCCCCCCCCGCCCCCGGCCGCGGCTGTGGCGGGGCGCGGCTGCCGGCTGCGGCGCGGCGCGCAGTCCCCCCTCGCGTCCCCCCGCGCTCCTCCGCCAGCACCATCGGCACCGAACGGCAACGGCGCGCCCGGCACGGGCAGGGCGTGCGCCAGCCGCGGTCCCGAGCGCGCCGCGGTCGGGCGCCGAGCCGAGCCGGGCGAGGCAGAGCCGAGCCGGGCCGGGCCGTGCCGCCCGCCCGGGGCCGCGCCGGACCCAAGCGGGCCCCGGCCGGGCCGCCCGCAGGCCCCGAGCGCGGCCGCGCGCATGCCCGGCGCGGCTGCCGTGAAGGTCAGCCGTGGCCTAGCGGGGGACGCGCGGGCGGAGGCGGCCGGGCAGGCGGGAGGGAGCGGCCTTAACCCCTGCCGCGCCGAGCCGGCGCCCCGGGGGCTGCGACCGGCAGCGAGAGCCCGCACGCCCCGGGGCGGCCGGGGTGCGGAGAGAGGCGCGGGGCCGCGTGGCCCGGCGGGGGGGGGGGAGGGGGACGCTGCGCGGGCCGGGGACGGCTCCGCCGGTCCGCTGGGGACGGAGCTCGGGGCTGCGGGCAGCGCCGGGCCGGAGCCGCCCCCGAGAAGGCGCCGCCGAAGCCGGGCTGCGGGGAGCGGGCAGAGCGGACACGCTGCGAGCCCCGGCCCCGCGCCCGCCTTCCGAGGCCGGCCCCGGGCGCGGCCGGCAGCGCTGCCCCCAGCGCCCGCTGCACGGGCTCCGGCCCCGGCCCGGTCCTGCGTGGCCAGCGCTGCGGAACCAAGACGGTTGGCGTTAGGAATGCAGGTTTTAGGACTTCTTGTTTAACATATTATATATAATACCTAATCAGTTAGGGTAATGAGGTACAGCTGCTCCCCTCCCCATGAAGAACCGGCGTTTTCATTGCATGATGAAGCACGAGGATCTGTTAGGAAGCGTTAATGAATTTCGGTGGAATACAATAGCGTATGTAGTGTATTCTACCTGGACGTTCTTGTAAGAAAAAGAGATTTCTTGAATGTCAGATTACAAGGTCAGCCATTTGACAGTTACGGAATGGCATCCACTGCAGCCACAGAATGCATGAGTAAAAGTCCTGAAGGAAAAACCAATTATGTAGGAGTAAGACTCAGCTCTTTCTTAGTACTATTGCAGCTCTCAAAGTACTTCAGAAAACATATATATATTTATACTGTTTTTTTTTAAAGTGGAAACTAAGATACATATGGATGGAATTACCTTGACCAACATTACCCAGCTAAGAATTAATTATTTCCTGTGTTCTTCCACACACCACAATGCTGTGAAGGACAATGAGAGTGTAATACCTCGACACAAAAGGATGAAGCTTACAGCGCAAGAATGGCTTCTCCCAAATTTTCATACAATTTTATTTTAAATAATTTCTTTTTCCCACATTTTCTCATAAAAGCATAGAAAACTTTATCTTCAGATCTTTATCTTTTTATCTTTAGTCTTTATTGGACTCTTTATCAGGGAGTGTAGTAATAGGACAAGGAGCAGTGGCTTTAAACTAAAAGAGGGTAGGTTTAGACTAGATATTTGGAAGAAATAGAGTGTGGTGAGACTGGAACAAATTGCCCAGAGAAGTTGTGGATGTCCCATCCCTAGTAGTGTTCAAGGTCACATTGGATGGAGCTTTGAGCAACCTGGTCTAATGGAAGGTATGGCCCATGGGACCATGCCCAGGGGGGTTGGAACTAGGTGATCTTTAAGGTTGCTCCCAGCCCAAACCATACTGTGATTCTATGATAACAACTGTGTTCTAAAAAAAGTGCATGGTTCAACCCCAGTATCGTTCTCTTCCCCAGCTGCTATGACTATCTTGGCAGCTCCCAGCCATTTGTGGTCTACATGACAGTGGCATAGGACTGACTCTGCAGTGCTTGTATAGTGCCTTTACTAGTTCCTGGAGGCCGAGCACACTGTGGGGACCTCCTTTCATCCCTCCATTGCTCTCTCCAGCCTCACTTTGTACTATATTCCTAACACATTTCATTTCAAGGAAAGCCTGACATTCTTCCTCCTTACTTGAGCTTTAGGAGGCCACCTTTTCTTTTTTTTTTTTTTTTTTTTTTTTTTTTTTACTTCTATACTGGTATTCAAGCTTTTAAAATTGTTAAACTACACTGGTCAGGCTACAAAAGATAAGGTACAAGTTGTTTTGGGATATGCTTGCAGCTTTCATTTTTTTGATCTACATACACATAATTAAAGAAGTACATGAAAATAATGTTAGCTACAAAGGGGCACGGTTTGCTACATGGTTTGCTACAAAGGGGAATACAGTTTTCACTTAAGTCAACAAGGCTCAGAAAGTTATTCTCAACAGTTTTGAAATTTATGCAATATGGTGTAGAAAATGTACTGAGAAACAGACAGAAAATGTCCCTAGATTGAGGCTCTGCTTATTCTAAAGAAATGACAATATGTACTTGAGTTCAAAATTATTTAGTATTCTCGTTAACAATACAGATAATGAACTAGAGAACATGCTTATTAAATTTCCTAGCAACATACAGTTTGGAGGGGTTTGAGGTATGCTGTGAAAGAGGATCAAAATTAAAATCCTGAGAAGCTGGCGACATGGTTTGAAAGAATGGGATAAATTCAATCAGAAACGGCACAAGCTTCCACATCAAGACAGGAATCAACAAATACATAAACAGAGGAAGGAGAACAACTGACTATTTTTTTCAGAAAAAAATGTTTGGTGGTACAACATCGTAAGTTGAATGTGAATTAACAGTACTACACTGACACAAAGTAAAAGAGACAAAAAAAAAAAAAAAAGCCATAAGAGCAGTAACAGTGAGAGCTGCCCCACTTCTCTCATCCCCTTGGTGGCAACATAAGCAGTGACAATGGGTTCTAGATTCATATTCTTCTTCTGCACATTTTGTCTGTATTCTTCCCCACCCCTCCTCCTCCTCTGCAGGGCACAAATGGCCGCAGCTCAAGATTTCCCTAAAGCTGCAAAATTAAATTTTTCAAATATTGCTGAGAAACCCTTCCCTTCCGAAGTAATTCTTCTGCTATCTGAATTGTTGTCTCGACCAGACTATTCTTTGCAATTTGGGACTCCGTGTGTCAAGGAAAATCTGTGTGGGAGAAAGATGGTTCAGGGGAGAACAGTAAGTGTGACAAGAACTGTAAAGTCTAAGGAGGGAAAGAGAAAATTACAGCCAAAATGCTGCTGCAAATCGAAAAAGAGCTACTCTCCGTATCCATAGTACGAGAACTAATGGATTGAAATTTTCCCCAGGAAGATTTAGATTAGATATTAAGGAAGAGTACAGCAGGAAAGGTACAGATGTTTCATAGAATCACAGAATAGTTTGGGTTGGAAGCAACCTTAAAGATCATCTAGTTCCAACCCCCTGGCCATGGTCCCATGGGTACAGACACCTTCCACTAGACCTGGTTGCTCAAAGCTCCATCCAGCCTGGCCTTGAACACTTAAAGGATGGGAATCTCCATCACTGAAGGTCTTTAGGAACAGGTTAGACAAGCATCTGCTCAGAGTGATGTAGTTGGTGTTGATTCTAACTTGGGTCAGGACAAATAACTAACTCCCAAAGGTCCCTTTTGCTCTGTTTGCCTCCATGAACTGTATGGAATTTCACATGACAAAGATACGGCTTTTCTCTAGCTGGAATGTTTTTTCTTGTCAGACTGTGCAGATCTGCTGCAAACAAGCTTAAGCTGATCAAAAACGGTCTCTTAATTTTTTTTCTATTTTGGAAAAAGAATACATATCTGATTGCTACAACAATATAGGAATAAAGAATTTGCATATGCAAATTGATGCCAGTTCTCCTTTGAAACTTACCAAGTATCATACGGCTTTTATACTCTAGCCTTTTACATTCTTCTTGACTCATGGATCTTCAACTACTATTTTACGTAACTGTGTCATAGACATACCCTTTTAAATTAGATCTTTTCACTAACTGTTTTTTCAAATCTATCTGGAATGAAGCAATTTGTAGAATGCATAAAGAAAGAAGACTTGAAATAAAGGCAATAAAAAATAAATAAAGGCAAAGAAAAGTGTTGTCTCTAGAGGTTCCAAATAATATTCTGCAGAGACAGACATAATTAAAAACTTATGTCCTGACTACTTTAAAAGCAATCACAGGCAAGAGCAGGGACACCAAAAGATGGAGGAAAATATATGTAACAATATAGGATGCAAATATCAACTATACTTGCATTTTACTCAACCCTGCACAGTCCTGTGACCTCACAGTAAGCTACTAGGCCCCACTGTGCCTCTGCCTTCACTTTCCCATCCTCCCAAAATATATTTTCCACAGCATGTCCAGTGATATCTGTGCATGGTTTTTCACGTCCTCTTAGCAGAGAAGCTAAGTGGTACATGCAGTCCACGCTAATCCTTTCATTTCCAAGCCAAGGGCCAAGGAAAATAGAGGAGACTGTTGGGGGTATGGATTTCTGTTTTTCAAAGGTGGACAAAACAGAGGAATCCTTGGTAGGGAATCCTTGGGAACCAAAAAAAAAGACCAGCCAACAGCCCCCCTACACACATACATTTATTGCCCCCTAGACCAAAAAGGGGTAGGTAGTTGATAGTTGGTATTTGAACAGCTTCATGATTGTTGATCAGAATGATCAGTTTGGAGTACGTTTGGTAGCAGCATCATGAAGAACTCACCTGCCATGACTAATGGACAGAACACAGATGGGGGAACCACTGGGTCAAAGTCTAGCGCTGTATAATCAAAAGCAGCTATGTAGTATATAATTTTTTCAGACATAAAGTTACTGCATTGAACTTTAAGGCTTGGTATTCCTATAGGACATCTGCTAAAAAAATTATTTGAATTACTTTTAAGTACATCTAGCTATTCTCATTTGTTCTACCAGCTTTGTCCCTAGCGGTTCTTCTTTATGTTTATTATTTATGTCTTGAAGCATTTACAGACAGCAGTCATAACCACACTCTGCCATCCTTTTGCTACGTTAAACAAGTGAAACTTGTATTTGGTCTCTTCAAATAAAAATGCCAATTTCTCATCATTCCATTGGGTTTTCCTCTGTCAGCCCCAGTTAACCTGTCAGGAACGTGGATAAACAGGATTGTAATCTCAAAGGCCAGGTACTGGTATGGTATTAATACTTCTCTCATCAGCAGAACACTCAGTCAAACTTTCCTAGCTTCCCAGCTACTTTCCACTATATTCTTGATGGTAATAACCCCAAATTCTCCTGCAACTGGGCTCATACACTATTTTTTTTCGCCTTCTTAATTCACTGTCATTAGGTAAGCCTCCAGCTTACAGTGCTGATTCCTGTTACAAGTCCATGACAGCATGACTGTGCACTGTATTGTCATCAGAGGTTGGAACTAGATGATCGTTAAGGTCCCTTCAAACCCAAACCATTTTATGATTCTGTGATTCAGAGTTCATCTGATTTCATCCAGAAATATGATTTCATCATATTGAACATCTAGTTCAATATGATAACTTACTCTCTTCTGATTCAATGATACCTGCCTAATTGGCATCATCAACAAATTTCATTATTACACTTCCTATTTTTTTGTGCCATAGGCATCAGCAAAAATATCAAACAGCATCAATCCCGAGATAAATCCTAAAGAAACTACAATCTGTCTTCATTGTCATCTTTCCTCACCTGCCTTGCAATTCTTCCGTTATTATCTGTTTTCTGAATCCAAACAAAATTTTCAGATAGCACTGCATCAAAGGCTTCGCTGAAGTCTAGATAAATAAGACATATACTGTTTCCTTTGCTTAGAAAATTAGCTGAGAAAACTATTAGATTAGTAAACATTAGCTTTTTTTTTTTTTTTTTTTTTTTTAATCCTATCTAGCATTATATCTTCCTCATTCTCAGTTATTTTCCCTTTCAAAATTTATCCTTGAGCTTTGTATGAACTTAGGATCAGACTAATGCAACTGTCTAGAGTACACTTGCCCTTCTGTAATATAGGAAAACCAACAGGATTTCCTATTTCTTTATCAGGAAAAAAGATTTTTTGAAAGCCCATTTTGATTAATATTAATAATGATACAATTACGTCTTGGTCTCAGTGAAAATCATTTGAGAAGTATCTATAGTTTGAGCAAATTGATAATAAGTAAATACTGACTGAAGAATGTATTAATAAACAAAGCTATATAAGACGTGAGAAAGAGTCTAAGAAAAAGCACTAGGAGAGTGGAGAAAGCACATAACCAAAGAAGGAAAACAGAGCTGTCTTGGCGTAGACCAGCTAATAAATTCACCTCTCATTTCAACTAAACTAGTAGAACAATTATTAAGTGAATAAAACCACAACAGACTTAGAGCACAATGGAACTGAAAGTGGTAAGTAATATTGTTGATTATAAAAAAAAAAAAAAAAAAAAAAAAGCATTGCCAGACAAGGCCCAAGTGTCTTTTTAAATGATTTTATTTGGCAGAATAATTACAACAATTACAAACAGATTACCCCCAAGAAAAGTCAATGTTAATCTCAAACGGTACATAATTACAGCAAACATCAATGACTTTGGAAAATGGCAGCCAGTGGTAAAATGGCAAATGTAACTTGAATGTAATGTAGTAAAACATATGTCTGAAATTCTTAACATGAACATAATTTGTATGTTACTTCTAAGCAAAATAAAAATTGGCTGAGAGGTTATAAACAAAATGTTGTAAACATGATAAAAACAAGTGGAAGAAAAATTAGCTACTAAAGACTCTGACAATGGTTGTTATACACAAGAGGGTATTTTGTGTCTTTTGTTATTTTGTTTGTTTTTACCATCTTCAGAGATCTAAACAAGGGAATAAAAGACATGATTAAATTCTCAAAAGATTTTGGGGAAGTTTCACAGCCAGTAAGGACAGAGGATTGAAAAAAAAGCAAGTGGGTCTAAAATGTTGGAAGATTTAGGCTGGAAAAACACAAGCAGGCAGTGGAAGATAAATCCTGAGGTGAAAGAATTATATGTCTACAGTAGAAGGTAAGACAGTTTTCTAACCTTTTCAGCTTTCCATTCTCCTAGTACATAAATACATACATGAAATCACAAGAATATGGAAACGCTAGGCACAGCAACTGATGGCACAGGGACATAATTACAGTGCTCAGGCTTCAGCTGGACAATTAAGTTTTCAAACAGGCTCTTTTTCAGCAACTGAGTGTTGCAAAACTGGAAAACATCCATCTCCAGCACAATACAGTGCTTCCCCTCCTCATCTCTCACCATACTATAGACACAGCAAGTTGACAGAGAACAGCTCAGAGCAACAAACTGCATTTGGCAATAAGGTCATGGAACTGTACAATATGCACAGTAATATACTGCCTGTACTCCCAGAGGAAGAAAAATAAATAGATCTAAATGACAAGGGACTTGTTAACTGCACCTTAAAATTGCAGAGGGTAGAAGAAACATAAGTTGAATCATTACAGTGTTCAAAAAAAAAATAATTTGCAGGAATATGCTGGTAAGACTCAAATAGCAGAGAGGTGTGTTCGTGTGTGGATGTGAACTGTGGCAGGGAAAAGAGTTACTCAGTGCATGTTATATCATATTACCTGTCACATTCCACAGTTCTTCCCATTCTTGGTGCTTGGTTGTGTCTAGGGTTCGAGAGTACTAGGCGGAACAGATAAAACTATATGGTCTTTGGCCTTTATAGTTTAGAAGTGAAGTTAACAGATGGAAATAGAAAGGGAGCACAGGAACAGAGAGAGCACTAATCATCATGATAGGCAGTGGACTTGGCGCACCAGCTGTCTAGCCATGCTTATTTTGAATAGCCACCAAATTCCTACTCTCTGCACCCCATCAGCAGCACCTGTTTCCTGACCAATTTATACTCAGCCTGCAACTTGAAACCATAGAAACAATGTTCTTGTAGGAAATTTTACTCTATTCTCTTTTAGGAAGCAAATGTGCTTCATTCTTCAAAGAGATTCCCTAGCACTCAGATGCTACAGACAAACAAGTACGTGCACATATGATACAGCAATGCTGAATGTTACTTATAAAAGTGATGGCAAATAGGCACAACTCTCTGCTAAGGTTATACAGAGAAAGAATTTCTAAATTTTCATTATAAACCCAAAGATATATATATTTATAAAGATTATTTCTTTAAATTTACGTAGTTAAGATCTCAGATATTAACCTGGAGTATGATATTTACCTACTCTAAACAAGTATAAAACAAAGTTAAAAATATAGTGTAAAGTATATGTAATGGAAAGTCAACCACTAACATTTCACCCATAAGAAATAAGGCAAGCAGAATATAGGAAGAAAAAAGTTACAAAGAAAACGCTTGTCATAGTTCTGTTCTTTAGAAAAGCTTCTTTTGTCTATAACATAACTGATTCCTTTGCTACTTCATCTGACTTGTAACAATTCTTCCACTTACCAGATTGTTTTAATGCCTTTTTTTTTTTTTTTTCCCAGTTTCTCCACCTCCTTCTGCCATTTGGGTTAATCCTTTCTCTTCCTAATCAAATTCCTGCCACTACAATTCTGTCTGTTCTGAACTTGGCAAGTACTTTTTACTCTGATAAAATCCACTTTTTCTGCATCCCTCTGTCTTATCCATTTGCTGATTTTACCCCACCTACAACAGCTTTCCCATTTATTTATCATCTCACTTAACTCTGGGATGCTTTGCCTCTACCAAGCTGTTGCAAAAAGTCAACAATCACAATTCATCTTTAGAAATAAGTTAGAGAACAATCAGTTGCAGGCCTACACCCTTCTCCTTGTTATGGCCTTTTTTGAAGGCTTTTAATTGTTCTTTCCTATGTCCTCCTTTATACGTTAACCCCATTTATCTATCAAAGTACCAATTCAGTGGACCCTCTTGCATGCTTACAGGACACAGCTCTCTGACATTTCAAACCAAAGTCTAGACTACCTTCAGAAAATGACTCCATTCTGTCTGGCAGCTGTTGAAGAATAGACTACATACATCTAAAATAGTTAACAGTCTTTCAGCTTCTAATCCTTTTGCAGTCTCACAAAATAAAAATGCTTAGGAACCTGACTGCAGCAGGGACCCAAAGACAAAGCATGAAAGAGACTTAAGACTCTTCTTAAGACTTACAAAGATTTAACAAATTCTCTTGATTCCTGTCGCAACAGTGCAGTTACCAGCTCCTAAACCTCTTCCCCCTCACAGAAAGCTGCAATATCACCTACACAGTAACTGTTAGTGCTGCGCTATATCCTTTCTGATCCTGAACATTCACTGAATTCTAAAGAAGTGATAGCTCAGGAGTGGAGGCTGTGATTGGATGGATGGATGGATGGATGGATGGATGGATGGATGGATGGATGGATGGATGGATGAAGAAACTTAAAAACTGAAGAACAAACACTGCTTATTAATGTCTATACATAATATATACAAACACATACAGAATGCTGCTTCTAAAATTTTTGCAGTCACTTTGAATTCACCACTGTTCCACTACTGCGTCTGCATTCCACATATTAAAACAAACAAACAAACAATGTTTGGATCCCGCTTATCATCCCTTCATCCCTGCTAGATCTAAGTCTGCTCCTTTAGAAGAGCATTACAATGGGTTTAGAAGAAGTGGTGCCTGTTACATATAATTTGTATTAACAGTTTCTTGTTTGGTAGATCTAGTGCGAGTAGACCTGTCACTATTACACAGCTCTCCTTTTCTCCCTTCAGGCATAAGAAAGGAGTGCCCAGATAAAGACTCTCTGTGTACACTTTGTTTCCTGTTTTTTTCATATTTGTCTGTCTACTCTTTTGAAAGAATTAGTACTAGGAAATTCTGATGCCTCTTCAGCTACTTTTCTTATGAAAAGTTGCAAACAAGTCTTAAGTAGTGGCAATTTGTGACTGAGGAAGAAACTCCTTGGATGGGAACAACAGCGCACAATTGCCTTGTTTTACACAGGGAGCCAGGTACAGTGCCACACTATTCATAGCTCACTCTGTCAGCTGCAGGATCAGAGCACCTAGTGCAGACAGCCTCCGTTTCAGGTACAGTCAACAAGAAGCCTGGAGCCTGCGCTGTTGAGCTCTGAACAGAATCTTCCCTGTAAAGCCTTCGCAGAGTATTTCCATGGGAACAGATGCATGCCTTTCCTGTTGCCGAGGAGACACAGTCTCTGCTTTTTCAGACTGGTGAACATTGTCCCCAAAGCATTTCAGCATCTTAAGATCATAAGGAGTTTTGCATAGGCACAAGCACCTCCCTCCCAGTTAAACATGTCCATCATTCTCCCTGCTCCTGTTTTTCAGAACCTGCTTTAAGCACTTTGATATAACGCAACAGATTATTTCCAATAACTGGCTTTGATACCAACATTTTAAAGTGGCATTGCCAAATTAAACACCTCCATATGCCTGGCAGTCTTTCCTGCTATTGTTCTGGCAATTTTTTGGATTCACTTTCACTGACCTAACATGCAGTAGAAACAATTCCTTTCTCTCCAGGGGTTTCCTTTGGTATGGATCTGTACTTAAAGAAAAGCTGTGTGGAAATTCCAGTGTTCATCTCTCCTCCATATTCCACCACTTCTGCTATTTTTACATGGAAAACATGTTTGTAAAAATCAAAGGGCTCTCTGTACACTTGAGGCCTCAGGAGGGCAGTAGCGCTGGATGGTAGTGCACAGACAAAGAGACTGATTACTAAAACGCTTCAGAGCTTGCAGTCAGTCAAGTGAAGCCATGGTCAGCACAGACGGAGTGCCCCATGCAGTTTCCTACTGCCCCTGTGTGGCAGCCTTTAGCAGTTAACTGATGCAAAATTCTGCAGTGCAGGATTTGAGCGGAGGGAGGATCTGCACTGCAACAAGGCAGGAGCAGCACCGCAAGCTTAGCGGAACATTTCTCAAGCTTCTGTGGAGGAGCAAAAGGGGCTGCAGGCAAGAAGTGTCCACCTGACTGCCACAGATTCTCTTTTGAGACTCTTTCCTCCCTCATACAAATTTTACCCCGTCCATTTAGGAAGAAAAACAAACAAAAAGCCAATCAAACAAAATATGGTAGCCTGGCAGTTGAGAATTAGCAGTCTGGGGAGGGAGTGGCAACTGATATGGAAATAGTGAGCCCTTGCTCATCTGATGCAGGGAAAGAGGAACAGCTGGAGACTATTGTTCAAAGAAGCAATGGATGGAGTCTCCCATACTGGGGGAGCCTTGAAACTTGGGATTTCTGTCAGCAGAAGGGCGCCTTCTCCACCTGTATATCCAAATTTACAGAACCAGTGTATTGCCCTAACAGTCAAGGGGAACAAGTTCCACGTTCTAAGGAAGATTTCAGAGCCACCTGTGCTGGACCATGCATTAACACACAGAGAAAAAGGCGCATGACAATTGTTGGACACATTTCTGCAATCATCTGCCAATCGTGCTGTCACACGAGGTTTGTTAACTACAGACCTTGATCCAGGATGTTGCAGGGACACCACTGAGGCTTGTCCAGGCCTTGAACCATCACCCCTTGCTGCTCATCCACATGGCAAATAACAACACTGCCTAAGGAGTCATGGAACAAATCAAGAGGGACTAGGGTACTGGGGGCAAGGGTAAGTGACATAGAACCCCAAGTAATCTTCCTGATCTTTCAGGTGCAGGGGAAGGTTTAGGTAGGAGCAGATTTATCCTGCAAGTTAATTACTATGTGCTACATATATCAGACTAGGAATCCATGCCCTCGGATAAAATGACATTGCTATCTTCCTCATTTAGATTCTTCAAGATCAGGACAAAATCCCTCTATCAAACTCTGACGGGTAAACTAAATACAGTGAGTGACCACAAGGACGCAATCTAAAACAGTTTTAACTACACCTTTAATCTCTTTATATGTCTCTTCTGAACACATTTCCATATTCCAACAGTCTTTTTGAAATACAACTACTTGAAGCTGAACCTTTATTACAGTAAAATGTAATAAAGTCTCTAGAATGGCATCCTTCTTGGACTATTTAATTCCTTCACTACCACAATCCCAAAGGCCATTTGCAACGATACAAACTCATCTTTGTTTCTGACTACATGATCCTTGTATATTACCACACTAAAAACTACAGGTGTTAAAAGGAACCTAATGTATACATCAACTGTAAAGAGTCCGCATTCATAGAATGGCTCAGGTTGGAAGGGACCTTAAAGACCACCTAGTTCTAACCCCCGTGCCATGGGCAGGGATGCCACCCACTAGATCAGGTTGGCCAAGGCCCCAACCAACATGGCCTTGAACAACTCCAGGGATGGGGTATCCACAGCTTCTCAGGGCAGTCTGTGCTTCAGCCTTACAGTGAAGAATTTCTTCCTAACATCTAATCTAAATCTATCCTCTTTCAGTTTAAAACCATTCCCCCTCCTCCCCAGTATTCATCACTGCATTAATTATGTCATCTTACATCTCCTTCCATATATTTACACCTGCATCCAAAGACTCTACTCTGTAACCTCAGTGCCTGCACAGCTCCAACACCAGTTCACAGACATAGTCTGTAACAAGTGCTTAAACCAGTCAAGAAATACATCCACCCCTGCACTGCACAGCCCCTGAGGACTTTGTTGAGTAAACAAAGCAGTAGAGTTCTTCAAAGGGAGTTTTGAGCCTCAGAAGGAGAATTACCTGAGCCTGTGATATCTAAGAAATCTTACCACTGCCACTGGCTTTACAAAGAAAGATAAAAAACAGAAGTAATGCAGAATAGAAGGTAAAATAAGTGAAAGCTCCAACAAAATGCAAATCTGCAGAGTGTTGTCATGAGGTGGTACTTATACGTAACACTGGAATGTCACTCCATCCGAGGTGCAGAACCCAGCATTTACCCTTGCTGAATTTCATGCTGCTGCTGACTGCCCAATGCTCCAGTCTATCTAGATCCCTCTGCAAGGCCTCTTGTTCTTGAGAGAGTCAACAGCACCTCCCGGTTTAGTATCATCACCAAACTTGCTGAAGATGCCTTCAGCTCCTGCATCCATCTAGTTGATCAAGGGAAGCCAGTTGTTGTTATAATCTTTTTGAATTTCAGTAAAGCTTTCAATACTGTCTCTCACAGTATTCTTCTGGACAAAATGACAAGAATACAGTTAGATAAAAGTATAATAAGATGGATGAGCAATTAGCTGGCAATTTGGGCCCTGAGCGTTCTTCTAAATGGGGTTACATCAGGCTGTTGACCTGTCACTAGTGGGGTTCCCCAGGGCTCCATTTTAGGACCAGTCCTCCTCAATGTTTTCATAAATGATTTGGATGAAGGACTTGAAGGTTTTTTAAGCAAATTCATGGACGATACCAAATTGGATGGAGCTGTTGACTCCATCAAGGGTGGTGAGGCCTTGCAGAGAGGTCTGGACAAATTAGAGAGCCGTGCAATCACCAACAACATAAAGTTTAACAACAGCAAGTGTCAGATTCTGCACCTGGAAAGGGGCAACCCTGGTCATACAGACTGGGGGATGAGATGCTGGAGAGCAGCCAGAAGAAAGGGATCTGGGGATTTTGATCGACAGCAAGCTGAGCACGAGCCAGCAGCGTGCCTTGGTGGCCGGAAGGGCCAACCGTATCCTGGGGTGCATCAAGGACAGCATTGCTAGCTGGTCAAAGGAAGCGATTGTTCTGCTCTGCTCGGCGCTGGTGCAGCCTCACCTCAAGTACTGTGTGCAGTTCTGAGTACCACAGTATAACAATGATATAAAACTGTTAGAGAGTGTCCGAAGGAGGGCAATAAAAGTGGTAAAGGGTCTAGAGGGGAAGACATATGAGGAGTGGCTGAAATTGCTTGGATTGTTCAGCGTGGAGAAGAGATGAGGGGAGACCCCATCACAGTCTACAACTTCCTCCCAAGGGGGAGAAGAGAGGCAGGTGCTGAGCTCTGCTCTCTGGGGACCAGCAACAGGACCCAAGAGATCGGCTTGAAGCTGTGACAGGAAGGTTCAGACCGGCTATCAGGAAAATGTTCGTCACTGAGAAGGTGGTCAGGCACTGGAACAGGCTCCCTAGGGAAGTGGTCATGGCACCGAGCCTGCCTGAGTTCAAGAAGTGTTTGGACAACACTCTCAGACACATAGTCTGATTTTTTGGGTGGTCCTTTTGAGACACAGAAGTTGGACTTGATGATCATTGTCAGTCTCTTCCAACTCAGATATTCTGTGATTCAATATATAAGTATACAAACATGGATTGTAGTACTTCTGCATATGCTCTTTCACTGACCTGAAGTAACATGCCTTTCATGCACACATAAATCCTAAAAATATGAGCAATCATCACGAAAATGTTATAATTCTCTACTCACTGTAAATGAAACTTATGAGGACTAGTTCAGATATAGACATAGACAGTTAATCAAATAAACCATGTCTTCTTTATGTACTAGTAATGCAGGGTGACAGAATTTAAACCGAGAAATCACAGAATAAAATAAAAAGCGTTTTGAGTAACAGCTATTTAACAAGTACTGAAATGTACAGTACTGAAATGTACAATTACTGGTGTTTGTAAGCTGCTACTCTTCAATTGGTTGCTGTGATAAAAAAACTGCTGAGCAGACTCCATGAGCAATGATTAGGTCAAAAGCAGCACTAGCTGAAGAACACTGCCTCACTTATTTTAGCTGGGCTACACATCCCTTGTTCTCCTCATGTTTCAATATTTTTTTCACAAGTTAGAGGTAACAGAGAAGTACAGTGATGGGAGAATACTGCTCAGGTTGAGAACCAGTCTTAACCTCATTTACAGGTCCCACAAGTTGCTACAGCAAAACAGTGAGGGGAGAAAAACTACTACAAGAAACAGGAATAAGCAGCCAGGACAGATTGGGAGCTTATTAAATGGAATTTAGCAATAAAGCTGAATTATGTGAGACTATAACTTAAACGTTTTCAAAGAAGAAAGCAGAGCAGTTGAAAACAATTTTACAAAGAAGGAAGCAGGAAAGGTGAAGAAAATTCACAATAAGATTCACTTGTAACTAGCTGTGTTTGTAGGCATTTGAAATAAACTTATTTGTGTTAACGTAGCATAATCAGGAAAAGAACAACAGCAAGATTGCTACATGTTGCTAGCTCAGTGCCAGCCCTTCAGTAAGAGTGAGTTTTCTCAGTATTACATGGAGCGGGCACTGTGACCTCACAGCCCACAAAACCAAGCATGCCCTGGGCTGCACCAGCAGCAGCGCAACCAGCAGGCTCTCATGAGACCCTCCCTGGGCACTGCCTTCCTTCTGGGGCCCCAGCACTGGGATGTGGAGCTGCTGGGGCAAGTCCAGAGGAGGCCACGAGGATGCTCGAGGATGCTCGGAGGTTTGGGCAGCTCTGCTGTGAGGAGAGGCCGAGGGGGTTGGGGTTGCTCAGCCTGGAGAGGAGAAGGCTGTGGGGAGACCTCACAGCGGCCTTCAGGGCCTGCAGGAGGGCTGGGGAGGGACTCTTGGGCAGGGGGTGTAGGGATAGGACACGGGGTGATGGCTTTAAGGTAAAAGAGGGTATATTTAGATTAGATGTTTGGAAGATATTAATCATATTGAGGGCAGTGAGGCACTGCAGGAGGCTGCCCCCAGGAGCTGTGGATGCCCCATTGCTGGCAGTGCCCAAGGGGCTGGGGGCAGCCTGGGCTGGTGGGAGGTGCCTGTGCATGGCAGGGGAGGTGGAACTAGAAGGGCTTCGAGTTCCTTTTCAACCCAAACCATTCGGTGATTCTATGATCCAGGCCTAATAGATGATATAATCTGAGACATCTCTGTTCTGCTTCCCTCCAAAGCACCTTCATACTTGTAAGAAACTCAAAGAAAACCCTAATCTTACCAACCGCTTCCAGGCACCCCAACTATCCACATCAGACAGAACACCCACAGCACAACTTGCTAAGAAAAACACAATCAGGCTTTTGAAGTTTTGCCTTATTTTGGTGAAAATTGATTTCCCAAAAAAAGTTCTAACTTCACTCCTCTTCCCATCTAAAGTACACTCCATAAACAGAACCAAAGTATTTTTATATTCAGTTTTAAATCAGTCCAGACGACTTGCACAGGTATGGGAAAACTATGTAAGTTCCGAGAGCTAATACACTAAAGAAACCACACACTCAAAGATGGGGGGAGTTACAGCTATACTGTTTAAACGCTTTATTTTCTTCAAAGCTGCTTAACAAGGACTGACATTTGGAATAAAAGAAGTATTTATCACTTACTGTCCTTGTATTTTTAATGAAGACTGTGGAAAAATACACATTTCTGGCATCAGATCTCAGACCAAACGTCCACTTAGCCAATAATTAGTACCAGATGCTCAAGAAAGACTATAATAAATAAAATAATAATAAATTTATTTTCATAGAATCGTAGAATGGCCTGGGTTGAAAAGAACCTTAAAGATCATCCGGTTTCAACCCCCCTGCTCTGGGCAGGGCTGTCAACCACTAACTAGAGCAGGCTGCCCAGACCCGCATCCAGCCTGGCCTTGAACACCTCCAGTGATGGGGCATCCACAACCTCTCTGGGCAACCTGTTTCAGCGCCTCACCACCTTCTAAGTGAAAAACTTTCTCCTGATTTCTAACCTAGATCTCCCGTCTTAATTTAAAACCATTCCCCCTTGTCCTACCACTACCAACACATGTAAACAGGCGTTCCCCCTCCTGTTTATATGCTCCCTTCAAGTACTGGAAGGCCACAATGAGGTCTCCCTGGAGCCTTCTCTTCTCCAAGCTAAACAAGCCCAGTTCCCTCAACCTTTCTTCATAGGAGAGGTGCTCCAGCCCTCTGATCATCTGTGTGGCTCTCCTCTGGACCTGTTCCGAGAGCTCCACATCCTTCTTGCGCTGGGGGCACCAGGCTTGCACGCAGTGCTCCAGGTGGGGTCTCACAAGAGCAGAGTGGAGGGGGACAATCCCCTCCCTCTCCCTGCTGGCCTCCCCTTTTTTGATGCAGCCCAGGACGCAGTTGGCCTTGAGGCTGCAAGTGCACGCTGCCAGCTCATGTCCAGCTTCTCGTCCATCAGGACCCCCAAGTCCTACTCTGTAGAGCTGCTCTCAAGTTCTTCTTTGCCCAGTCTGTAAAAATACCTGGGAGTGCCCCAGCCCAATTGCAACACCTTGCACTTGGCCTTGTTGAACCTCATCAGGTTCTCATGGGCCCAATTCTCCAGCCTGTCCAGGCCCCCCTGGATGGCGTCGCTTCCCTCTGTTTTATCAACTGCACCACTCAGCTTGGTGTCATCTGCAAACTTGCTGAGGGTGCGCTTGATTCTGTCATCTATATCATTGATAAAGATGTTGAAGAGCACAGGTCCCAAGACTGACCCCTGACGGACACCGCTTGTGACTGGCCTTTTCTGCAGCTACATCAGAGATTCAAATAAATATTCATCAGATATTCAAATAACCATACTCCACTGCATTAAAACCTTTGTCTTTTGAATATATGGATAGAGCATCATAGCCACAATACTACTACTATTGCAAGAAACAAGACATACCTATTCCTCTTGTATAACCTTCCTTTTTTAAACTGTTATAGTTTATTAACTTCCTGAGCTTGGACTACCATGTTTAACAGCCAGCAATGTAACACCTTTGTTTAAATTCATCTATAGTATAGAGTTAAAACATCTTTTAGTAATAAATGCCATGATCTAATTGGGCATGACATGAAAAATATCCCTTTGTGTTTGTTTTAAGCCTCTTGCCTGATAATTTCATGACATGTCCATATATTCTATAAATAGCAACTTGCTTTCCCCACCCCCGATGGCTTTATAGATCTCTAGCATACTTGTCTTTGTCTTTTTTTCTAAAGAATTCTCACATACCTCCTCTGATGGAATCTCCCAACTTCTCACTATCCTCATCACCTTTTCTAGAATTCTACGATTTCTACTACTTAATAAATCTTAAGGGATATAGAACTGCATTCACCATATAGGTAAGCCATGGAGTTTCATAGCTTTATAATAAAAAAATCAGTTTTGTTGATTCTTTTCCTATAATATCTAACATTGGATTTTCCATTTTAATGGCTAACATTAAATTGATATTTGTGGAGATCTATAAAGATGCTAAGATTTCTTTCCCGAGACAAAGCAGATAGTTTGGACAACAACATGGCTACATTAGCAGACTTATTTTCTCTACACACTTTACATATAAACTCATCAACATTCGGTTCACAGAATCACAGAATTGTAGGGGTTGGAAGGGACCTCGAGAGATCATCGAGTCCAACCCCCTGCCAAAGCAGTTTCCCTAGAGCAGGTTGCCCAGGTGGGAGTCCAGACAGACCTTGAATATCTCCGGAGAAGGAGACCCCACGACCTCCCTGGGCAGCCTGTTCCAGTGCTCCATCACCCTCACTGTGAAGAAGTTCTTTCACATGTTGGTGCGGAACTTCCTGTGCTCCATTTTGTGGCCATTGCCCCTTGTCCTGTTCCCACAAACCACTGAAAAGAGGTTGGCCAAATCCCTCTGTCTCCCACACTTAAGATACATGTAAACATCGATAAGATCAACGTTCATTCTGACATATTATCATCAAGGTTTTTTCAAACTTGTCCAAAGTTCTTAAGAAACAGGTTTAGGTTCTACTACACTGAATAATGCCACATCGTCAGCTAATTTTATTGCTATGTTATTTACCTCTTTAGAAATCATTTATATAATACACTGGCCACCAACAGGGGACCAAAATGGTAGTCCTTCTGTCACGAAAACTGAACAGTTATCCGTACTCCTGTTTCCTGCTAAGGGATGCAGCCAACGAGCAACCACCCCTCAAGCAGTGCCAGAGCCCAGAGATTCCAGCCCAGTGTGCCTGAAGACTCCGCAGTCTCTGCTCCAGGCCAGTGGACACAGCTGCTGTTTTCCCATTTGCAGGCTCAGTCACTAATGAGTCCGAGTTTGCATGCACACACTCAGACATGTGGAGAATGCTGACACAGCAGTTACACTGAGAAGGTGTCTGAAGACTGTTGTGCCTTCAGCAGTACCCACATGCCAGTTCTCACAAAAAACATAAGTACCAGGCAGCCAAGTACTCCTCTCCAGCTTACCAGGATTGACGTTAACTACTGAAAGCATACCTGCTGCCACTCTTTAGATTCAAAAGCCCATAAACATTCATGGATCCCTTGAGTATCACACACCCCTTCTGCCCACCTGATACCCCAGCCTGGATACCTGGATATCAACCTCATACCCACTCCATGGGTCTCCAGCTTGCCAGCCAGTCCTGCTTTTACTTTGCTAGCAAAAAGATGCAGGTAGTCATACACCCATCTCATAGACACCCATGGCAAGTGTTCTGATTTTGGCTGGGATAGTTAATTTTCTTCATAGAGGCTCATTTGATGCTGCATTTTGGACTTCTGGTGACACTAGTAGTGATGACACACTGACATTTTGGTTGCTGCTGAGCAGTGCTCTCACAGAGCCAAGGACATTTCTGCTTCTCATGCTGCCTTGTTGTTGAGCTGGCTAGGGGTGTACCGAGACCTGGGGGGGACACAGCTGGGAGACCTAACCCAAAGCTGCCCATACGCATCATGCAATAAGATCTGGAACAAAGAAGGATGAATGGGGGACTTTCGGAGTGATGGCGTTTGTCTTCCCAAGAAACCGTAACACACGACGAGCCCTGCTTTCCTGGACGTGGCTGAACACCTGCCTGCTGATGGGAGGCAGGGAAGGAATTCCTTGGTTTGCTTTGCTTGCAAGCAGCTTTTGCTTTACCAGTTAAACTGCCTTTATCTCAACCCACAAGATTTTGCACTTCTAACTTTCTGATTCTTTTCCTATCCCACTATGGGGCAGTGAGTGAGCAGCTGTGTGGTGTTCAGCTGCCTGCCTGGGTTAAACCGCAACAAGAGGCAAAAAAAGCCTCCAGTCATGGAATTTTGCTTAATTTAATTTAGTGGCAACTAACAAACCTTTAATTACTGATTCTAGTACTGAGGAATAAAGATAACACATAGGGAAAACACTTTAGTCTCACTCTGGATGTTTCCCCTTCCCACTTTTCAGTTTCCAATCCCCCTGCCAGATGTCACATTCAGTCCCTTTGGTGAGGCAGCAGGAAGTGCAGGAGATGGGGGTCAATGCATAGGGGTTCCTTTTCTTTTTTCAGCTCTTTTGCTTCTTATTCATAATTGGTTCTTCAATGGGCCATAGTGCCTTACAGGTACACCTTCTCCTTTTGTGTCCTCACTCCTAATCAAGCAACTCCTCTTGTACACCTTCCGTTTCCTCAGGTGTCTCTCCCATTCTGCTCTGGTGTTTCCTCACCCTTCTTGGATATCTTTTCTGCTCTTGCACTTCTCATGCTCTGCTCCAGCAACACTGCTTGTCCCTGCTTGGGCATCTTTCTTCCAGCATCTCTCCTGCCTCTGCTTGGGTGTCTCCCCTTGTGCCTGGCAACTACCGCCCTTTCTTAAATATTTTCAGAGAGGTGTCCTGTGCTCCTCTGATTGGTTCTAGTTTTGGTGTGTGGTGGATCCATTTTGTACATTGCTCAGCTGGCTGGAAGCAGCTATGACCAGCACAGGGCAATCTGTGACTTTCTGCTATAGAGTCACTCCTACAAAGCCTGCCGATTTTGCCCAATATAGCGCCCCACACTTGCGGACCCCAAGTACAGTACAAGCCCTCTGTTCATCTCATAGGCCTGCCCAGACACTGGACCACCTATCTACTGACAAGTCCTCAGTTTGCTTGAGATCTGCCAGCAGATTACACATACCACCCCTGCCACACACACCAGGTCTAGGAAAGACACACGCTCCTCTTCTGTAGCTGGCACCTGGTACATGGGCTGTGACCTGCAGCTGCTGAGACACTCACTCATTTCACTCACCTCAGTCCCCCACAGTAGCTGGTGCTTGGGACACATGCCAGACCCAGTGGTGGAACTTGAGATCCTTACCTGCTCTGGCTAGCCCTGAGACTCCCCCTCACTCCAGCTGCTAGAAACAAAGCCCAGGGGTGCCTACACTCCCAGTTTGACTCACTTGTTGGCCCCAAATTCACTCATGCTGGTCCCCACAGTAGCTGCCATTCCAGACACAAAGTCTTTGAGATCTGTGAAGATGCTCCCAAGAGATGGGCCCTCTAGCTACTCACACTGAGACAACCACTTTCTCCCGTGGCCGACACCACAGTCCAGGGATGGCTGCACCCCCGGGTCTGACTCCAGTTGCTGGTATACACTCACGTCAGTCTTGCCAGTTTGTGGCACCTATTCTTTAGAGAACTCACACATAGGGTAGAGAGATTACACAGAAAGTTAAGAACAGATTTAATAGAAAGATAGGATAGACTGTGACAATCAGGCACAGGTCTCAGCCAGAAAAATGTACTGACCAGCTACTGTGTGCATGCAAGTGACCTTTTTCATACCCTCTTCTGTCTACCCTCTCACTTTGCTTCTCTCCCCCCCCCCAAACATTTCCTAGTAAGTTTTGCATAATTCCACAAGCCTCCTCAAATATTCCAAACCCTGATGTTCCTCTTATTTCCACCTTATTATCAATTACCAAGTCCAGGGAAATCCTCTCCAAAGTTATGCCCGTAGTTTCTTAATAGCTCATCATTGAGTGACTGCAGACATTTGGTCTTTGTCTCCATTATCCCTTGAACTAGCAGTTTGTGTCTTTGTGGTTTTGTTTAGCACATTGCCTATTTCGTTGTTATCCCCTTTGCACCGAAAATATCCTTGAGAGGATAATCTTAATCAAGGAGAGGTGCGCTCTCACCTTTTGTGTACACTTATATTTCCTACTTTTCCTAACTATTTATGTGGAATTTTCCTTATTGACTATATACGTCCCTTATTAGCCTTTACGTTCTTCAGAAACCTCACTGAGAGCATTTTCAAAAGACTTAAGGACAATGCACTGACAGGCCTGCTCTTATTCACATGATTCTTCGAAGAATTCTAACCCTAATAGAACAAGGGCACAACAGACAATAGAATAAGAACATAATAGACTTGTGGGGCACTGTTTGCCTCTGCAGAAGACATTCTGACTCCTTCTCTGCAATGGCATACTTATGACACAAACAGGACACTAATTCTTTGAACAAAAGACAGGATGCAACTAATTACAACTTTGTGTACGATTTATGATGTTAAATACACCAGCACAGAAAGATGGCTGCAGTACTTGATAGAAGCATTCACTGAGAATTAAATGTGAAGGATTTATAGACAGCCTGACAGAAGGTATTACAGACAGCAATTCTCTCTTCCTCTTATCGTATTGTAGGCAATGTTGGTCACATCTCAAGAAAGTATACGGCATAATTAATAAAGATACAAATATAAGAAAACCAGCTATGAAATAATTATCTTATGAAGAGGAACTGAAAAAAGATTTTTTTTTTTTCAGGAAAAAAAAAGGGCTGTACACTTTTTGAGGAGAAAAGTGTACAGATTTAAGACTACTACTGAGACAAAACTAGGAGTACATTACCTTGTTACAGAAGATCTAGGTGACCACCAAAAAAACAGGGGGCAATAAAATCAAAATCAACATAAGCTTTTTCATGCAGCATATAGTTAGCCTATGGCACTTGCCAAGAGACATTAAAGATGTATAAATGCGTCAGTTACATATGGAGCATCCAGTTTTCTTGACCCTAAGACCACACAGCAAAAACTTTACATGCCATACAGCCAGAAGACACACACCACCACATACTTTAGAGGATGACTGAGAGAGGAAGTAGCCAGTAGTCCACAGAAAAGCTGTAACAGCAGATGTCTCATATGTTCCACCACACTCAGTTGGGACCCAACATGTAATACTGGAGACCTAGTGTTGGCATTCCTGGCAGTCCCTGCTTGTTTGTTTCCAAAAAGCAAAGCCCACAGAACAAAAGCCGAACTCTACTGAGAACTAACACAAACCTTCTGTGAGGGGCAGCTTATTGCTTAGCACTAATCATGAGATATTTGAAAGACTGTTCTAGGGAGGTGGCAGTGTATTGGACTATTTTTTTTAATAAGCACTATGAAATATCAATAACGTCCCCAATCTGCTGTCACAAAGCAAAGAGCAAGTGTCAGTTGGGAAATGTAGTTAAAAGCAAAGGTACCTCCACAGGGAAGGATTAGTCAGACAATATTCATCAGTGTCATTCAGCATATGGGAAATTAATACAAAATCACCTCTAGTAAACTGGAGTGTAGGACAGATCTATTGTATCAAGACCTAAACAACATCTTATTAAGACAGATTCATTCAAATAATGTGTGTACTGAAATGCAAGGAACAATCTAGGAACAAAGGATAAAGAACATCCCCCTAAAGCAAGAGATTTTATCTTGAAAAGCAGAAACTCTGAACTGGAAGTAGGGACCACAGTGGGAAAACAACTCAAACCGAATTACCTATCCTACTGTGGCAAAGAGAGTCAGAGAAACTCTTGGATTTATGAAGAGAAGAAACTAAGGAGAGAGGGATGATTTTCTCCACATGCCTTTGCCACTAGAGAAGTCCATGTGGGAACACTGGGTAAAGTAGTGTCAAGTACAATTCACAGAAAAGTTGAAACAATCCAGAGGTCTGAAACATGTTGACCATGAAAGTCTTAAATAATGCAACATATTTAATGAACTAAACACAATGTTTTGAGTTGACACCATTGTGCTGTTTAAGTACATTCAGTGTAAGTACAAACAAACTCACGAAATTTCAGGTACTGAAGGACTTTTAATTTATATAGGGAAGGTAAAAAAAAAAAAAAAAAAGAACAAGAACAAGAACCGGCGGCCAAAAGCTGTCACCATACAAACTATGCTACTGTCCTGGTTTCAGTTAGGACAGAGTTAATTTTCCTCCTAGTAGCTAGTAGGGTGCTGTGTTTTGGCTTAGGATGAGAAGAGTGCTGATAACATGCTGATGTTTTAATTGTTGCAGAGCAGTGCTTACACCAAGCCAAGGACTTTTCAGCTCCTCACTCTGTCCTGCCAGCAGGCAGGCTGGGGGTGCAGCAAGAGCTGGGAGGGGACAGACCCAGAGCAGCTGACCCAAACTGGCCACAGGGGTATTCCATCCCATCTGGGGTCATTCTAAACAATATATAGGGGTGGCTAGCCAGCGTGGGAGGCCAGACTGCTCAGGGATAGGCTGGGCATCGGTCAGCGGGTGGCGAGCAATTGCATTGTGCATCACTTGTTTGTACACATTATTGTTAGTAGTACTATTATTATTATTGTCATTATTTTCCTGACTTAATAAACTGTCTTTATCTCAACTCACAGGCTTCACTTACCCGTTTCTCTCCCCTATCCCAGAGAGGGAGGGGGGAGAGTGAACGAACAGCTGTGTGGTGTTTAGCTGCCGGTCAGGTTAAACCACAACACCTACAAAGCATTGCCACATAGCACATTCCAGCTAGGAGCACAGCGAAAAAAAATAAAATAAAATTGACATTCCTCTCAGACAATTACAATGGCACTCTCTTCTACATAAGCACAACTGGCACTGCTGGAACCTGCACCCCTTGCCTGTAGGACAGACAGAATATAACAGACATCACTAACAGAATACTTACAGAATCAAAGAAAAGTGGTTAGTGTAGTGTGTTTACATGGCAAGGTTTTGGTAGTGGGGAGCTGCAGGGGTGGCCTCTGTGAGGAGAAAGCAGAAGCTGCCCCATGTTAGGTAAGGAACAGTTCCAGACAGCTCCAAAGGGACCCGCTGCTGCCCAGAGCTGGGCCAATGAGCAATGTTGTTTGCCCCTGGGAAAGCAGAGAAAGGGAAAAAACTGCTGCACAACAGCAGCTGGGTGAGAGAGCCCTGCAGACACCGAGGTCAGTGAAGGGGGACAGGAGGTGCTCCAGGCACACAGCAGCAGTTCCCCTGCAGCCTGTGCAGGGAGAGGCCCCTGGTGGAGCAGGCTGTCCCCCTGCACCCATGGGTCCCACCTGGAGCAGATCTTCATGCTGCAGCCCCCCTATGGGTGGAGGAGCCCCCGGTGGAGCAGGTGGATGTGGCCTGGAGGAGGCTGCAGCCCATGGAGAGCCCCCACAGGAGCAGGCCCCGGGCCGGAGCTGCAGCCTATGGAGAGGAGCCCACATGGAGCAGGGGGCTGGGGGGAGCTGCTGCCCACCCGTGGGGGACCCATGCTGGAGCAGTTTGGGACTGGGGGATGGACCCCGTGGGACTGAGCTGTGTGGGAGCAGTGCTTGAGGAGCTGCTGCCTGTGGGCAGCCCCCACAGGCTCAGTTTGGGAAGGATGGCATCCCGTGGGAGGGACCCCACAGGGAGCAGGGGCAGGTGAAGGAGTGGCAGAGACAAAGCATCAGGGACTGACCACAGCCCCACTCTTCACAAGAGCAACTCAGGCTGTCAATTCATGAAAATCAAGCAAACCCCATTTGATGACCTCTGAGTAACACCTCCTGAACAAGACCTACTAGCCACTATCTATGTTACAAACATGTTATGGATAACACAACAATAATTCTGTAAGCCAGAAGAAAAAGTATGAAAGTTGCAGTTATTTGCCTGTTTCTATGCACTTACGACATTTCTGTATAAATTAAAAACCTGAATAATTCCTGTGGTGTAGTGCCAGAACTCTCAATGCTTTATATTTTTAAGTCAGAACCATTCAATTCCTCCAATCCCACCCTTCCAGAAAAGCTAAGTTGCTTGAATGCTATTCAATTTAAGGGGAGATCAGCAAATTCCAGGCGTTAACTCAAGTACTCTGGAAACCACTGTGGCAATATCACACTGGAAGAGAAGTGAGCTCCAAGTGATTAAGAGTACTGAAGTTTAAAGTTAACACCTTATCTTTAATTGAGATTAAGATCAATTAAAAGAGTTTTAATACATAAACTCTTCTGATTTCAGACAGGGTTGTGGAGCAAGCTGTCTGCAGAAAGTCAGACTGAATTAGCAGGTATACTCTGCATTAACTTTAATATCAATGGCTTCTAACAAGTTACTCATCATAGAGGACACAGCATTTGACAGTTACTGGAAGGGAAACAAATAGAATGGTGAATCAGAGCTGAAAAGGAAATAAACTTTCCTAGGCATTAGTTAGAAAAAGCATTTTGCCATATTTGCTGTCTTGCATTCAATAGGTACCCTGAACCAACACCATCCACAAGTACAAACACAAGTAAGAAAATCAAAAACGAGCTTCCTCTGATTAACAGATTATTATTCTCATTGCCTTTACTTACAATTTATTTTGTCAAGGCCCTGCAGTCACACACCTTTTTGTCTGGTCCCCCCTCCACCAAGTATCCTCATCCTTCTGTAATTTGGAGCCTGAATGACAGGAACTATCAAACTGCCTTCCTAAAAGGCATACCGTTAACCAGCAACAGCTGTAAACTGGATTCGAGTGCCCACTACCTTTAAGAAAAGGCCAAAGTGAATGGTCTTATAGTCATCCTTGTATTCAGAATCCAAGAGAACATTCAGTTGAACAGAAAAGGACAGAATAGTAACAGAAAACATAATCACAGAAAAGTAAATGCACTGAAAATAAAGCTAGACAACTCTAGACCAGGAAAATGGAACAATTCCTTCCAGTGAAGATAACTTAACATTGAAAAAGCAGACATAATAATTTGTATGATTTTCTAAGACTATTTAGCCCAAACTACTGATTCCAATTGACTGGAAAAACATTCAGTATTTGCCTTGTTTTCCTGTTCTTTTTTTTTTTCTTTTTTTTTTTTTTTTCACGTATCTAGTACTATTCAGAGACAGGATGCTTTGGTGTGACTTAGTGCAACACAGTTCTTAGGTTCATGTAAGTCATGATCAGTAAACTACTAATAGTAACTCTCTGTACCAGACTTTCCTTAGCTCAGCCAACAGATAAAAAGCCATGTCCAAAGTTCATAACTATGCTGCGGCAGACTAAGCAATATGGTTGTCAACAGGCCAAACAAGATGGCAATAACAAACATAATTTATCTTAAAATCAGAAAGTTATACGTTAGTCTACTTGTTTCCAATGCAAAATAGGTTTTGTTTTACTAGTAGGCACTCTACCAATGAAATGACCTGTCCAGGCTATAAAAGGCAAAAAGGCACCGATCCAGCTGTAGGAAAGCGAAAGTCCCTTACAGATGTATTGTGCATTGGCTGAGGAAAAGATAGGTGGATGAAGCTGGTTATTTACTAGTGGAAGCAACAAGAGGATTGGAACTAATGGTAGAAAGTAGACTGGAGAGTCAGATCTGAGTACCTTATCACAGAGATGACCAGTGCATATCCAGCAACAGCAGGCACTAGAGAAGCCTAACAGCTGGTAAGAGCTAACCAAGCTAATTTAAATCTCTGTAAAACACAGGGCAACCCTATAAATCAATAACCATCTGACATGAACTAATCACATTTACTTGTAGCTACTTGGATAATAAGCCACCTGAGAGAATATCTGCTACTTCATCTTCTTCATTCTTTCCTCTATTAGGCCTGCTCTTAGCAACTGCATTCTCTAATATTACTTGATCTGAACCAGTCTACTTTGCCTCATCATCTGCGTCCCTGACAGCAGTAGTAGAAACTATCAGAAGAGAAGCTGACTAATAAAAAGACCAGATGAGATCAATAGCAGCTAGAAGGCAATTCAGAACTTATTTCACAAAATAACATTTTCCAGATGTCCAAATATTTTCCAGTATCAATATAAGTCACATTCTTCCCACCTAGAACAGGTCACTTTTCAAAGGGCTAAAACCTACCTGTACCCAACTAGGTAGATGATGAACACCTGGAGTCACCTCTGTATAGACCAAGAGTGAACAGCAAACTTATCCAACAGGATGGGGCACGAAACCAGATATTATGTCATGATGAATTAGCAGAAGATATTCTAAACGACCTGAAGCAGGAACAGCTTTAAGACAGCAGGCCGAAGATGCATTTGGATCCAGCTCTGAAAAAAGAAAATACATACGGAGTGAGAGAGAAGCAGTATATAATAAAAATAGAACTTCCTAGAACAGACCAACCCATGAGACACTTCAAAGACAGCACAAGTCAAAGGAAGAGAAAGAGAGAGAGAAAGATCAAGAAAGGAAAGATGCAACAGACAGCGATTAAAGACTTCCCGGCAGACAACTGCAGACAGGTGCACATCCATGTTGCCAGTAAGGTACTTTTGCCCAGGCACTAGGCCACATTTACAAGCTATTCAACTTTCAGACTGAAGCCAGCTTATATTTGGGAAGGTGGGAGAAAATATGGAAGTACAACACTTGCCTATAATCTGTCAACATGTTGAGGCTTACTTTAGTAAGAACCACAGAATGGTTAAGACTGGAAGAGATCCCTGCAATTTGTCTAGTCTAAACGAGAAGCAAGGGTACTTTCTCACATGGATGTTCTCAATTACATTTCTGCCCTATGACATCCCTGGCAACCTTGGGAAAGAAGGCCAGCTCAGGAACTTTAACCAAGTCAGCTTGCTTTCACTCTTAAAAAATTGTATCTTTAATGGCTGTCAGACTACCATAGCATCTCAGCAGGCACTATCAGCTGCCTTGGTAGGCTGGCGAGAGTGTTGTAGAGTAGGATAACTAATGATCCCACAGATCCAGGGTACAGTCAGGCAGCTTCAGTGGATACATATTCATGACAGGTCCCTGAGCAGGTGAGCCGAGGTAAGAAGGAAAAGACAGCTGCTCCTTGGGAAGAGCTGAGCCAGCTGTACCTGTCCATACAGAACAGTGTTCTTTTTGACATCTCTTCACTGTAGGTGATGAAGGACAGAAGCATTACAGCAGAACAGATGTGAACACCAGCACTCACAGCATTCATGGGCGTAAGCCCACACCTAGTGATACAGTTAGGAGCAGCTGTTCAGAGAAGAGATAGGCAAGAAAGGGAAATACAAGCATCACAATGCCAGGCTAGGCAGTGCTGGTCAGCATAAGAGCAAACAGCTCCATTAGGGACTGTAACAAGGCTCTCAGTTCAGCAAGGCCAAAACAGGGGCAGAAAGATTATGGTGAATTCTACTTAGAATAGAGACAAAGATAAGGAAGGATAGAGTCTCAGAAAGCAGCGGCTGAGTTAGAACACAGCAATGGAAGCAGTGCAAGGAAGAAGGGCTGGGCCAGGAGAGCAAAGTGAGAGAGTACATGAGGTACAGAAAGGAAAATCACTGCAGCACTGCAGAAAAGGAGGAAACCAAAGGCTGACAATGCCACGAATCTCACCCTCACCCTGCCTGAGGAGCAGGGCCAGGCTGGGAGTTTCTTCCCCACAGCCAGAAAGCAGGAGATTCTGCCAGGGAAGAAGGGCTGGTTTCTCATGGTGGTGTCCCTATGGTGAACAATAGGTTGTTGATTGTTCCTGAGGCAGCACCAGGGAACTGGTTATTTTCTGAAGCAGCAGGACTCCTCTGGATGTGCAGTGCTATTAAGTTGGTGTCTCCAAGAAGCGCAGTGCTGACAATACCAGGTCACAGCCTGGATGAAGGCTAGGGCTTGGAAATGACCTAATCTCCTAGCAAAGTAAGCAGCACAGAGCAGCAGCTTCCAAAAAAAACAAAAGTCTCTCCAGCAGGAATTGGCACAGAGGATCTCTCTCCTTAGGTGGGTGTCTGTGCTTCTCAAAGGGGAGGTAAGGAGAATCAAAGAAGCTCTTGCTCCCCACCATCCTGAGGAAAGCCAGCAAAGTAGATGTTGCATCGCAGTTTGGCTGTTGATCTCTTCTGGAAGGAAGTTCAGGGAGCATGGGCCTTCCTGGAGTGTCAATCTGCATAAGGTAGGAGATTATGAAAATCACCAGTCACCCCAGGATATGTGCCAGAAGTCTCCACTTCCAATGAGTGTTTTCCATTCAAGGGCAGAGGTTAGTTTCACTCAAAAAATGATTTAAAAGTGTTAGTGGGAGACCAGTTCCAGGGGTAGATGCACACAGGGTCCTCCTCCACAGGTCACGCTGAGAGGGGAAATGGAAGAGAGTTCAGGACCCAGGGGACAGGAGGGAGGGAGAAAGCGGCAACCTCCAGCAGCAGGTGGTGCCAAAGTGGGAGTCAAGGAGATGCGGGCCATACAGAGCAGCGGTCAGATTTGGGTCAGCTTGTTTTCAGTAAGTATCTGGGACTACGTGTTACCCTCTGAAAGAAAACTGGGGCCAGCTCAAAGGCAGCATGACAAATAACTCCTTTTTTATTTGAGCGTGTCTCCCGCACGCAGAAGGCTGGATGCTCGCGGAGCGCTGCAGACACCCGTCAGCTGGCTGCGAGGCAGCGCTGGGGCGCAGCGTGTCCCCGGGGCCAGGGTCTGGGGAAGGGGACCCTCTGCTCCACAGGACCCCCCCACGGCGGCCTGGGCGAGCGCTCGCCTCTCCGATGGGAGGACCCGACCGCGCGCAGGAAAAAGCTCCCGAGGGGGCTCGCAGCCCCCGTTTGGGGGCGGCAGACGAGCGCGGGGCTCCCCCTCTCCACCTGCCTTCCCCGCCGCGATCTGACCGGCTCCCTCCGACACGGCGAAGCCGCCGCAGCCCGTTCCGGGGGTGTGGGGGGCGCGCGACAAGAAAACCGCTGGGGGCCAGGCCGGCGGCGGCGCCGAGCCCGAGCCCGAGCGCGACGAGCAGGGGCAGCGCGGCGGAGCCGAGCGGGGGCGGCGGAGCGGCGCGGAGGGGGCACGGGCGGGCGGCGCGGTCCGCTCCCTCGGGGGCGGCGAGGGCTCCGCCGGTCCCCCCCCCGCCGGGAGCGTCCCGCGGGCAGCGGCGGAGCGCGGGGTCCGCGCCCGGCGCCGGGGTGCCGCCGGCGGGGGGCAGCGGCCGGGCGGAGGCGTCCCGCGGCCGGAGCTCCCGCGGGCGCCCGGGGCGGGGTGGAGGCGGGCGGATGGCCGGGGCGAGGGGCGGCGGGGCCGGGGGCGAGGCGCTCACCGTCCCGTCCACGCTCCTCCTCCCCGCCGCGCCGCTCTCCCGCTCGCGCCGGGGCCGCCGCTCCAGCACCGGGCGCGGGGCGCCTGCGCGGCGCTGCGGAGAGCGGCGCAGGGACCGTCTGCAAAGTGCGCGGCAAGCGCCCCCCGCGCAGGGCCGGCAGCGCGGCACCGGGGCCGCCTGCACGGGGCTGGGACCGGGACGGGCCCCCTGCCCGGCCGCGCTCCGGCCTTTCGCGTGTTAGCGCCGCTTCGGCTGCAGGGTCCGGCGGCTCCGCGGTCCCCGCGACCGCTTCGAACCCTCCGGGGGGGGGGGGCGCGGAGCTCCTCCTGCAGACGGGCGGGGACAGCGGCCGCGCTGCTCCCGGCCCCGGGGCGCCGCCGGCCCCGCAGCCGCCGGACAGCGCTCCGGCGAGGGGCAGCCTCGGGAAACGGCCGGGCAGCTGCGGGCCCGCGGCCACGGCCCCCGCCGCCCGTCGCTCCCCAGCACGCCCGTCGCTCCCCGCCCCAGCCCCGCCGCCACCGCCCCCCTCCCGCAGCCCCCGTCCCGCAGCCCCCCTCTCACCGCCGCAGCGCCCCTCGCTCACCGCCTGGGCGCCCCTCGCTCCCACAGCGCCACCCGCTCGCCGCCGCAGCGCCCCTCGCCCCGCCGCAGCCCCCTCGCCGCCGCAGCCGGCCCCGCCGCCGCGGCTCTCGCGCGCACCACAGCGCCTCCGCCCGCCGCCACCCGGCCCGGCAGCGGCGGCAGCGGCCCCGCCGCCGGCCGCGCTCCCTCCGCTCCCGGCCGTCGGGCGGCTCGGGCTCCGCCGCACAGCCGGCCCCGGGCCGCCCGCCCTGCTCCGGCCACCCGGCGGCCGCGCCGCTCGCCGCCCGCTCCGCCCACCCGCACCCACCCGGCGGCGGGGCCGGGGCCGGGGCGGGCAGCGCCGGGAGGGGAGCGAGGGCCGCGGGGCAGGGCCGGGGGCCGCCGGCTCCGGAGAGGTCCCCGGGGGTGCGCTCAGCGCTTCTGCCCCGTGCCGAGCGAGGGTGGCCGCGGGCACCGCCAGGGCACCGAGCGACCGGCACACGGCGAGAGATTCGGGACTGGTATTGCCCAGAGTAGCCGTGCTTTAAAAGTGAACGCGGGAAGAGAAAGGCTTCGAAGCATGTGTAACATGTCAAATCCAAAACTCGTCTCTGCCAAGAATTATCACCCTAAATTTGCCTTTTTTTTTAATTTTTTTTTTTTTTTTGGTACTAGCCCTTAAGTGAGGACGCTGGGTCTGGTGGGCTGTAGATCTGATACAGTATGCCAGTAATAATGAGAAAATACAAGGAACGTTAGTGAATATCCAGTGGAAAATATGTATGAAACACACTTTCAAGGAATAATTTGAAGAGGCACTGAAGAGAGTCTGACTTAAGTTGGAGAAGCACTGGAAACAATGAGGGGTGAGCAGGGGAGTTAGTATCGGATGGGCACAGAGTGAGTGATTCTGTGTGATGCTCCAAAGAGCTATGAGAAAGGGGTAGAGGGAAACAACTTAGTTTAAAAGGAGTGTCAGATGAGCAGAAGCCAAGCAATATTTCCAACTCCAGGTGTTCAGAAATGGTGTAAGCCTAAAAACGAAAATAAAATCTTGGAAAGATTATGAGGTGGATTCATATCTTACTGGGTATTTTCAAATTGGGGATATATATTGATGTGCCTTCAGAATGTGTTTTTCCTGCATGTCATACATGTATTCTCAAGCTTTTCACAGACTCACAGAACTGTTGACGCTGTCAGGGTCCTCAGGGTCCCTCTGGTCCCAGCGGTGCTCCAGCAGCCCCCAGAGCTGGTGCCCAGCCCCAGGGGCAGGCGCTGCTGGAGCTATGCAGGGAGCAGCCCCCAGCCCCTCTGGGGGCAGCCTGGGCCAGGGCTCCGGCCTCCTCCCAGCATGGCCGTGCTGCTGGGGGGCAGGGGGAGCCTCCTGGGCTCCAGGCTGGGCCCGGGGCCTCTCGGCACCTCCCTGCAGGTGCTGCCGGCCATGGCTGGGATCCCCGGAGCCTCCTGTGCTCCAGGCTGAGCAGCCCCAGTTCTCCCGGCTTCTCCTCACAGCAGAGGGGCTCCAGGCCTTGCAGCATCTCTGTGGCCCTACACTGGACTCCAGTGTGTCCAGGTCTCTTTTGTACTGGGGTGGCCCAGAGCTGGACCCAGCCCTCCAGGTGTGGCCTCACCACTTCCAAGAAGGATCACCTCTCTTGACCTGGTAGCGATACTTTGCCTAACGCAGCCAATAACACTGTTAGCTGCCTTCTTGCCACAGCTGTTTGCACTGGAAATACAGTAGTAAATATAAAGTTTTTTGCATTACCTGTAGTCCAGAAACTGCCATCTTTGAGCATCCTGGAAGAAAAGGCTTAGAATGCATATTGAGAAGATATGTAAGGGCTGTGTATATCCAGGAAAGATAATCTGATACAGGAATGCAAGAGAGAGTGACTACCTTTGCCTAAGGGACATGACTCATGAGGGCCCCGAGATGGTGTTGTAAGAAAGATTAGGTGGCTCAGACCAGGACCACTAGCAGGAAACTAAGCAAGCAAGCACAGCTGTGTTTTGAAGTACTGGAAAGTATGTTTCATGAGCTATGTGACTAGGTAATTCTCGAAGCTCAATAATAGAGCAAGTTCCTCAGAAAATAAGTCTTCATTCTGGAGTAAAGAATAGAGGACTGTGCTGAGAAAGAATACTTTGATTTTGACAGGGAAATATGTACCTGTTGATGAGATTATATTGTTCTCAGTATCTGGTCATCTGATTTTGACCTACAGTAACTCCAAACCTTGCCTATGGAACAGCCTAGACCACCTGCAGGTTATTTTTACACATTCCAGAGTGCCAGCAACAAGCTGTGAACCACTTTGCAGTGGGAAAATTCAGAATGCTGTTGGCTGTGACTGAGATGTCTGCAGCCATTCTAGGGATTATATGTACACAACTGAGCTGCTTAGGACTGGCAGGGGAGTAGAGTGGCAAACCATGCAGGTTGCCCAGATGAGAGGGGCTGCACATCCCCCTTACCTGGAAAGGTCACATTATTTATATTCCAGAGTCTTGGAGAAGATTGATGTACACGGTAAGGGTTAAGCAAGCCTGTCTTGCACATCCAGAGGAGCAAGTTACCCCTACTGCAACTGAAGACAAGAAAGAATATTCAAGTACATGGAGCGTGAAGAAAGTGAAGTATACACAACAGTACATGTACCTGGAGCACAACAGAATAAACACAGTTGCAGACACAACAGACAGCTAATGAGGGCATGCATTTTCTGAGTTTTACAAAGTTGAATTTTACACTCACAGTGATTTGTCTTCTTGACCAGTCCATGACCCCGGTACAGTCCAAGAATTCTATGTCATGACCTTCATACAGTTCATCATCTCTGGCTGAACTAAAGAGCGTCCTTGAAAAAGACCGTTCCTTCTTTTCAGATAATGACATAAAACGTTGGTGCAGGGTCAAATCATAAGTACCTCTGACTCTTTTATTCTGTTTCTGACAGTAGCTAATAATGAATGCCTAGAGAAGACCATAAAACAGGGCAGACCTATAGCAGTAGCTCCTGCCATGCTGTCCTAGCTCACAGTATTTTTTGATTCAGAGACCAACTGTGACAGAGGTGTTGGCTTTGTACTTAATAGCCTTTGATCAATTTCTCTTTTGCAATTTTCATCCACTATTTAGTCATGAAATTTAAGCCCATGAAGGACAAATAATTCTGCCTGTACGTATGACAGGTCACTTCATATGGGACCCCAATGATCTCTGTAACAAACCAGACAAATTCTAACTTACTAGAAAAACTACTGCTTTGTAATTTCACTAGTTAATCACATCACTATAAGCATATGCCTATTTTCAGCTGAAATTATTTGTTTCAGTTCAAAGCTGTTGGTTCTGGTGCTTATCCCTTAACCCCACCCAATTAAAAATCTCTTTAGCATCCAGCATTTTTAGTCAGTTTATGTACTTGTACACTCCAATCAGATCACCTCACAACTTTTATGCAATGAAAGTTCCGCATCTCTCAGATTTCAGAAAGCTCTGCATCTCTCAGGGGCGTTATTGCTGTCTCAAATCAACAACACTTGTTTCCTCAAGATTGTCTACCTGTATAAATCCATTATTTCATATCTTAAACAGTAAACTTTTCAGGGCTGTGAGAGCTCTGTATTTTAGAGCCTAAAATAGTGTGTCCTGGTTAAATTAATGCCAATTGGCAACCTAATCGCCATCAGTACAAATTCTTTTCAGACTTACTTTTCTTTTTGTTACATCCTTTCTGGGGAAGTGGTATGCCTTTATTTACACCAAGCATGTAACTGTATTTGAATGTTTTAAGACAAAATCTGTTTTAATAACCTTACTCTGCTACGCACTACTTTCTGGTGTTACCCTTTCTTAATACCTGTTTCCACAGTACACATTTTTTATACCACATGCAGGTTTTGTCAATAGAGATCTTACATTTGCTTGCAAAACATCAATTAAAAGGTCAAACAACAATGGGTGACGAGCTGCCCCCCCTTCGACCTAACGAGAAGCGCCCAAATCCAACAACTGGCTCTTATTTGATATGCCAAACAATTCTGAACTCACTTGATTCATTTGTTCTGTAACTTCACAGATTGGTTGACGTTGGTAGAATGGTCCAACCCCTGCTCCAACAGGGCCACTCAAAGCAGGCTGCACTGGGCATCTAGGTGGCTTTTGAAGATTGGCAAGAAGTGAGACTCCACAACCTCTCTGAGCATCCTGTGCTAGGGCTCTGTCATCTGTACAGCGCTGAAGTGCTTCCTGGTCTATGAGGGAACCTGTAACCTGTTTAATAATTAAATAATTGCATTCAAATGATTTTCCTTTCCTTTCCAGGTAAGTTACCTGGAGTAGGTGCAGACCTGTGCTGTGCTTGCAAGTCCAGCATGGCCTTCAGGCCTGTGTTGTGCTGCACAAAATCCTCAGCCACAGAAAAAACTTAATGGCTCACTGTGACAGAAGAGCCTGGAAATACCTTCTCATATTGAGAATTACACCACCTGTGTGCCTTGACTTCACGTAAAATAAATTCTCATACAAATATCCTTCCTGACAGAGTTGTTTTCTTATATGAAAATCCTCTAATAGCTCTAATGGACAAAATGGGAGAATCTGTTCCACAGCTAGGATCTGATTGGAGTGCTGCATGCAGATCGGAGCTAATGCTACACTACTCATGGTTTCCAGTATCTAAGTATATGTAAGAGAATATCTACACTATTCTCTCTTTCGTGTTCTCTTCAACACATAACATTTTAAATATTTCCTTATGCAATCCAAATGCCTCTTCTGCTAGGATCACAATGGACCAGCAAAACAGTGGTTGGAAGAATGCAACCACTCATAACAAGGAAGTTTTACAGCTGCTTGTTTTCACAGTCTTTGATGGTTCCTTTACCTTCCCAGATCACAAAGCAAAATCAATGTTCTGCAGTTGCAGGAGGCAAACAACAAAATAGACATGCACTGAACAGTTTTGTCCAGTAGCAAACTAGACAAACTGTGTTTGTCTCCTTGAAAATGAATGCATGAAGGCAAACATGATAGGGTGGAACAACAGCACCAAGGGTAGCATAGCCAAGGTAACCTTGCTTCAGTACACATCTCATATTCACCACCTGCACTGCTTGTCAGAATTGCATAGCTTAAATTAAAATCAACTCCACAGCATTTTTTCCCATCCCTCATCCCAGAGCCTATAAAGTTTAAAGCTATATCACTCTGCTTGGAAAGAAATCTTTATTGATTAAAAAAAGCAGTAAAACAACAAAAACAAAACAAAGGAGTCCACACAAAAAAAATAAAACCCCACAAGAACTGCCTCTCTCCACAGCCCATGCCTGTGCTGCAGAGCAAGGCTAGGAAAGCCTCCCTCCTCCCTTGACCTCACATGCCCTTCACCCACGGCTAGGCCAGGAAGGGGATGGAAAGTGACAAGTGTTAAGGTGCTGAGTAACTCTTGATGTTCCCAGTCTCTCAAGTACTGTTGGCCTGTTCCTGCTCAAAGAGGGCCATGGCTAAATGTGAGCGTGATGCAAGCCCTTCCAAGTTACTGAGGACACAGCGGTGGTATAACTCCTCACTGAGCCGGGGATTGCAGCTCCTCAGTGCATATTTCTGCACTAGCCCCGGCTCCACAGCCCGAAATAAGTGCAAACCAGAATAGTGGAGGAAGACATCAAATACCTCCATGCCCTCCAGCACCTCATCTCGGTCCAGGATATCAGCTGCTAGCTTGGTACGTGCTGTCATGTAGTCAGAGTTGTAAAAGCAGGCCTCAGCAAAGGAATGTCTGTCAAAGTGCCCGTCCCTCAGGAAGTCGGTGCTGGAGGAAGCAGTCTGCTCACCACGGTATACCAGTGCAGGGTTGAACTCCTGAAAATGCACTGGGAAAAAGACCTGCCAATTGCTGATAGTATTCATTCGGCACCGGTTCAGGAACTCCATGTTGATTTCCGTCCAGACACTGGCCAAGAAGAACAGAGTGTCCACAGGGTGCTTCTTTGAGACTATATCCATGAGTTTCACTTGCGATGGCACCTCAGTTTTGACACTAATCCAGGGGATTTTAACTTCTGCATAGCGTTTCTCCAGTTCTGCTACCATGGTCTTGACTCCAGCAAATACATCCACTTGGCTGACTCGCTGAGCATCGTACGGATGGTAGATGAAAAGCAAAGTCAGCAAGGCGTTATCATGTGTGTCCAGTGTGTTCATAGCATACATATCCAGGAAGTTCGCCACAAAATCCAAGTCCTGTACTGTCAATGGAAGCACCAGTTGCACCCGCGTGGCCTCTGTCACATATGGCATGGGAATAATTTCTACCTTACTTAAGGGCCGCACCAAGCTCACTCGTTTGACCAGAACGTGACTGTGGCCCTTTTGGGTCACCGCCTCCAGCAGTAGGTCCAGGGTATACTCCATGCCCCGTGTGGGGTCAAAACGCCGGTAGCCATTCAGCAACTGCCGCTTGCTGAAGCGAAGTGAGGGCTGGTAGCGACTGTTAAGTTGCTCAAGTGCTGACTCAATAATGTCACTGACGTCTGCTTTGCTGGCTCCAGAGAGCTCGCACTTGGGAGAGCCATCAGGACAGGAGAAGAGGTACTGCTCAGTGAAGTAGTCCCAGCTGATTACCTCAAAACGTGTCTTTGGAAGAAATGGGGCATTAATCCCCACAGGCCACGTCAAGCCTGCCTCACCTGCAGGAGTCAGTGATGTCAGATTCCTGATCTGCATCTGTGCAAAAAAGAACACATAATGACACTTTCTCAAGGAAGGTCCTGTCCACTTCCCACCCAGACCTGCATCACCACCTAGAAGCATATCCTGATAGCATCACACCAGCTTTTGGACAGCATGGTATCTGAAGTGCTACTTCTAAGATGCAGGACTATCTCCTGTGCCTGGCTGACAGCCACCTACAAACAGAAACAATCTTCTATGACAGAGTTGGAAGAAAAGGAAACCTGCTTGGATGAGCAATATTTACAGATATCCCTCACCACATACCTGGAGTTCCTGGATCTCCTGGTAGGCTCTCTCCAGCTGGATCCTGCTGAAGTGCTTGTGCAGCCGGTACATCAATGTCACGTCAGAAACAGGGTGCACAGCAAGAGCTGCTTGGAACTCCTCTTCTTCCTCCTTTTCTGGCTCAGCATTTTTGGCCAATTCATAAGTGTGATAATGCTGACCCTGAAGTGAACAAAAGCCAGGAAGATTGGCATGGAACTCTAATGTTCACAGCAAAGCCTTCCCTCACCTGAGACATGCATCCGCCTCTCTCTCTGTGCCGAGTGCAGTACCCAGAGACAAGAACACAACAGCTACCCTCCATACCCGACCTCCATAAATTACATGCCTGTTTACTTCTTAGTACCAATGCACCCTTTATCCACCCTCCAAAAAGCAAAGCATGTGCTCTCTCCCCCAACTTCTCAGCTTTCATTATGGGTGTCTCCCTTGTGCCACCACACCAGACAGCCCTTTCCTCTCCTAACCCAGTGGGGGCTCGCAGAGGAGTTCCTTTGCTGAGCAGCAGGGACTAGCAAGAGCATGGGTTCTGTCAGACTTAGCTAACACAAAAAGCTGGGGAGGGAGGTAGTACCTGAAGCTGGGAAATACAAGAGATACCCAGGAAATCAATGATGCAACGCCCCAGCCACTCGTCTGGGCGCACACTAAGGATCTCATTGCGGCAGCTGTCCAGGTGCGGGTGGAGCTTCAGAAGCAGGCTGCGGGACAGCAGGTAGCCAAAGCCACCGTGGCAATAGCGGGCCTGCTCATCTCCCCCGATGAACTCCTCTGCTCGTCCCAGGTAGACATCTTGGTTAATGCTTAGGTGTGTCACCAGAGCCTTGACCTGTTCAGCCTGTGCATAGGTGTCATCCTGCATGATGTAGAACCAGTCGTAGTCAGAACCAAAGTGCTGATGGATATAGTACATGGTCTCGTACATCAGCCAGATAGGACGCTCGTCTCCATGGGCCACAAGCACCATGCCATGAGGCACCTTGGCACTGCGCAACCCTGTGAAATACAGCAGGCGTGGGAAGTGATGGGCTACAGTCTTGTTCACTGCCACTGCCAACGTATTGAGGGTAGCCTTGGAAGTCAGCACTGCCACAAACAGTCTCTCATGGAATCCCAATTCTGTCTGGATGTAGCGAGTTCTGTAAGGGAAGGATAAAAATTGAAGTACACTAATTTAGTGTCAGAACATCCTCATAAGTTAAGTTACCTCTGTAACTGCTCCATCACTTGGCATAAGTCTTTATCTGTTAGAATCTATTGATAGCGAGAACAGTTAAGCCTGAAAGGAGAGCTTTAAGAGCAGACTCACTAGTAAAAGTCACGTTTTTTAAAAAACACTTCCTTCCTTCAAGGAACCTACAGCCTTGCATTACTTCTGCAATCCTGGAAACTGTGCAAGTCAAAAAAAAAAATAGAGGTAACTACTAACAAGTGATACAAGTTATTACTAATGGCTTAGAAGTCTAATGAGTAGACTGATTAATGTGTTTTTAAGTGTAATTTAACACATTATATTAGACACATGTATCTCAGTCTAAGATTTTTTTAATTCATTTCTGCACTCCTTCAAGATAGCAAACTAGGCCATTACCTCATGCTGTTACAACTTTTTTGTTTTTTAAACAACTGATTTGAAGCTGTAGAGCTCCAAACGTCATTCACACGAAGTTATTTTCCTCGGAAGAAAAGCACTGATTTTACCTGAGCACTTTCTTGTAAGGCTTGTTGGGGTCCCTGTAGTACGGCACAATCCTAGGCCTGAAGTCCTCGTGACCCTGGCCCGGCCGCCCATCCTCCGCCTCCGGTTGCGCTCCGCCGGCGGGGGGCCCGGCCCGGCCCGCCGCCCCCAGGCACGGGTCCTCGCCGGCGCCGTGGCTCCAGGAGGCGCGCAGCAGGCTCAGGCTGCAGCCCAGGGACAGGCCCAGCACGAGCGGCAGCACGGGCCGCAGCGCGGCCAGCAGCGCGGCCAGGCGCATGGCGGTGCCCGGCCGCGGGGGGTCCGCTCCGCTCCGGTCCGCTCCCGGCGAGCGGCCCCCGGCCCGCTACCGGCAGGACGGGCTCACGGAGCCGCTCCGGCGGCCCTGGGACATCGCCGGCGCGGGGCCGCGGGGCGGGCGGCGGGGCCTGCGGGCAGCGGCCTCAGTGCGCGCGGGTCAGCGGCCGCGGGGCGCTCCCAGCGGCGGGCAGGGCGAGCCCGCGGCAGGGCCGGGCCCGTCCCGGAGCTCCGTGCCAGCGGCTGCCACCCGGCCGCGCTCCCGCCGCTGCCACCTCAGCCGCCTCATCGCCACCTTCGCGCTTCCGCTTCCGCTTTCCTCTATGGTGCCGCGGCGGCCGCTCTACCCGCCGCCCGCGCCGGCTCTATGGTAGCGCGCCTGGGGCGGGGCCCGGGCGGGCGGCGCGGTGCACGCCGGGACGCGCAGTGCCCGGGAGCCGCCCGCGCGCGCGGGGCCGGCCGGGGGCGGGAGCGCGGCCCCCCCTCCGCAGCGCGGCGCGGCCGCCCGGCGCGGGTGACGTCTCGCGCTCCGATTGGCCGCTGCGCCGGGGGGCGGGGCGTGCGCACGCGGTGGCAGCTGTCCTGTTGCGACAGAAGGAAAGCGCCGAGCGGCCGGTACGGGCGGCGGGGCCGGGCCTGGCTGGGGGCGGGGGGGAACGGAACGGAACGGGGCAGGGCGGGGCGGGCCGGGCCGGGCCGGGCGGGGGGGTGGGTGCGGAGGCGCGGGGCGGGCGGCCCAGAGCGCAGCGGGCGGCCCTCGGCCGGGCCCGGCGGCGCCGCGTGCTCCGGGCTGGGGCGGAGAAGTGGGGCGGGGCGGCCCGGATCGGCGCGGCCTAACGGGCCCGTGTCCCCCCGCAGCCGCTCCCCTGCGCCTCGCCATGCCCTCGGACCTGGCCAAGAAGAAGGCGGCCAAGAAGAAGGAGGCGGCCAAGGCCCGGCAGCGGCCCCGCCGCGCCCCGGAGGAGAACGGCGATGCCGGGACGGAGCCGCAGGAGGCCCGGCCCCCGGAGGCCAACGGAACGGCGCTGCCAGGTGAGGGGCGGCCGCGGCGCGGTGCTGCCCGGCCCCGCCGGGACTCGCGAGCGCAGCCGCCGGGGGGTGCCCGGCCCGTGGCGCTGCGCCCCGTGGGGTCGGCCCGGTCGGTCTGTGTGCCCCGTGCAGCCGGGGCCTGCTGGCGGGCAGCAGCCGTACGCGGTTGGCCGTGCCCGTGAACTGGTGAATCGCGGCGCTTGTTCTTCCTCAGGGAGTGCCCTGCGGGCTTGCTCCTGTGCTGGGCCGGGCCCGCTGCGGGGTCTGCTGTCAGGGCTGCTCCCTCCCTTCAGAGCCAGCAGGACACCTGTGAGCTGTGCGGTGGCTTTGTACAGTGTGGCTGAAGTGTTCCCTAGATTCTCTCTTGAGGTTGCTGATTGAAGGCAGAGGGTGCTGGTGGCATCATTTCCTTCCCAAGCTGATACTGTCCTGATCTGGTATTTGATGTCCAGAGCCGCTTTTTCTTTTTCTTCTTTTTTTTTTTTTTTTTTGTTCTGCAGACACTACTGTAGGGTCTGGTTTCTTAACTAAAAATAATGCTGTTGTTATGAACTTCAGCTCAGCTGTTTTTCTGGGGTGCACCTGGTTTGCAGAGCCTAACCCCCCTGAGGGAAGTAGGCAAGGTAAAGCTCGTTGGTAGAGTTTATTCATGTCCTTGGTTCAGCTGCCTGGTGACCCATGGACTGTCGGGCACGCCAGTTTTTCTCCAGACAGCGAAGACTTCAGGGTGTGTCAGCAGCGCGGTGCTTCAGGAGGCACCGGGTGCCGGATCCGGGGCAGCCCGAGGCCGGGGGTCACACCGGAGGATGCTTCCCCGGGATCCAGGTTGTGCCGGCACCCCCGTGAACCTCGCCAGCCTGCTGCCTGCTGGTGCCGCCGGCACGGGCGCTGCGCGGCCGCGCTCCGACCGCGGGACCCCGGCGGTGCCCGCGGGCAGCGCCCGCCCCGCGCCCGCCCCGTGCCCGCCCGGTGCCGCCGGCCGCGGGCGGGGTCTCGGCGCCCGCCCGGCCCGCTGCCGGCCCGAGCCGGCCAATCGCCGCCCGCTCCCCCGGCTCATTTGCATGTCGCCCTCCGATTGGCGGAGCCCGGGCCGCGCGGCGGCGGCGCGGGACCCGCACTTGCAGCGCTCCGGGAGCGGGGGGGGCCCGGCGGGGGCGGCGCGCCCCGTGCCGGCTGCTCCCCTCCCGCTGCAGCGGCTGCGGCCCTGCCGTCTGTAGGGGCTGCGTGCGATGGAGGCAGCCAGGCGGTGTCCCCTGCTGACCTGAACACCGGGTCTCTGCTCCGAGCCTTGCTACGATCCCTAACGCTTCTTCGGCTGGCAGGCAGGGCCTCGCGGAGCAGTAAAAATCGGGCTGTAACTCAGGGCTGCAAGAGGGACGTTAGCAAGGCAGGAAATGTTTGCTTTTGCTGTAGGAGGAGAGGAAGAGGGAGTCTACAAATGGACGTGTTACCTTAGGAGCTGGTAGGGCCTCTTCTAACGTTGCTGCTTCTTTTCTCACATCTTACCTGCTGCTTGTTTCCTGCCCAAGTTCTATTTAGGCCATCCCTGCCTTTAAACTTGCAACCAAAAGTGTTTAAGCCCTTCCCCTGCCCCAGCCCTTTCTGCATTGAGGGTTAGTCCTACTGTGCATGGACAACAGGTTGGCTGTTCTGACTACTCACCGGGTTTTAATGGTCAGCTATTATTTTTAGAGCGGGTGAAACTTCCTCTTAGACCATTTGATGTCCATTTGCTGAGCTGAAAATTGAGTGCCATCATCTCTGGGCTTCCTTGATATTTTTGTAGAAAGAGACACTGGTTGTTTTTTTCATCCTGCTGATATTGGTTTAGGGGCTTATGGAATCAGAATGGCCTGGGTTGGAAGGGACCTCAAAGATCATCTGGTCCCAACCCCCCCCCCCAGCCAGAGGCTTCTCGTGTGTTTGTAATTCAGTAATCCTTCTGGTCTGTCTCTACATATAGAGGTGGATGCTCTTACGAAGGAGATGGAGGACTTTGAATTAAAGAAAGCTGCTGCCCGTGCTGTGACAGGAGTGCTGGCTTCCCATCCCAACAGCACTGATGTGCACATCATTAACCTCTCGCTGACCTTCCATGGCCAGGAGCTGCTGAGCGATACAAAACTTGAGCTGAATTCTGGGAGGCGCTACGGCCTGATTGGACTCAATGGAATTGGTAAGCTGTAGGGCACAGAGTGACGGGTTTCTTGGAGCTCGGTGAAGGTTCTGTGCTGCTGAGAAGCTGGACACATTCGGGTGGTAAATGCTGGAAGCCAGAAAAAAGACTGTTAGGCATGATGGTTTCACCTCCCACATCTCCCCACCCAGCAAGACCAGTTGCTACTAGGACTATGGGGTTGCATCCTGCCTTTGGACTAAGCATTTAGACTTTCTGTGGAGACTAGAGTGGGATGCCTGGGCTCTGTGAACCTCTGATTCCTGTATGGAGGCTTTGTTTAACAGTGTCAATAAAATCAGTGATGATGCTACTAGCCAGAGAACTTGCATAGTATGGAAGAGTAGGGAAATCTAGTCTGAATGGGAAAACAGCTGTCTAACCACTGGAGAAGCTGGTGCTGTACATAGAGAGATGCAGAATATGGGTGTAATTGATGAGCTAGTGAGAGTGGTGAGGTCATATCAGGCTCTTTAGTGATAAGTTCATTACGTTCCTATGTGTTAGAAGTCTGTAGAGTCTGGTGTCCTGGTAACAGATGTTAGACCTGGTTAGACAGCAGGAAATACACAGCAGAAATACAGCTCCCTAAGTCTGGGTAAGGGCTGAACTACAATGGCTCTGCTAGGTCTCTAATTCCTCATAGGCAAGAAATTCCTAAGGATTTTCTTGGGTTGGAAAACGAGGGAATCAGTGGGATCTGACTGCATTTTGTCTGTTTCTTTGTGACATATCTTACTGAATAAAAATAATTGTGGAGTGTCTGTCTGCACACAGGGAAATCCATGCTTTTGTCAGCTATTGGGAAACGAGAAGTGCCCATTCCAGAGCACATTGACATCTATCACCTGACCCGAGAGATGCCTCCCAGTGACAAGACCCCTCTACAATGTGTGATGGAGGTGGATACAGAGAGAGCCATGTTAGAACGAGAGGCAGAGCGTCTGGCTCATGAGGATGGTAAAGCTTTTCAGAGTCCCTGTGGACAAGGGACATTTCTTCCACTTTCCCTTCCCACTGAAGAAAGGGTCTTACCTGGGTTCCTTGGCAGAGTTTTTACATATTACTTTTTCTCCCAGCTGCCCGGTACTAGTTGAAAAGTCCACTTCTTTAGATGAAATTACCCAATGCGACTTCTTAAGAAGCGTCTAAGTCATAGGAGTGGATGGGGCTGACTAGTGATGAAGCAGATGGACTATGAGCTATCTCAGCTGTACAGATGTGCAGCTGAGAGCCAATTACTGTTAGAAGTGCTGACAGACAGGCTCTTTTTCAGCGGAGTGTGAGAAACTCATGGAGTTGTATGAACGTCTGGAGGAGCTGGACGCTGACAAGGCAGAAGCACGGGCCTCACGTATCCTGCACGGCCTGGGGTTTACACCAGCCATGCAGAGGAAGAAGCTGAAGGACTTTAGTGGTGGCTGGCGAATGAGGGTGGCTCTTGCTAGGTGAGTGGTATGCTGCCTGCTGCCTCCTGGGAAAATGCCTGTCTGATCCTGATGCTGCAAAGCCACACACACAGTTCTAAGAACTCAGAGGAGAGCTGAGAGGCTTTGGGTACCTGCATTTACCCTGTGCTGTCATCTCCCCTCTCCTTTTAGAGCCCTCTTCATTCGTCCATTCATGCTGCTGCTAGATGAGCCCACAAACCACCTTGACTTGGATGCCTGTGTGTGGTTGGAAGAAGAGCTGAAAACGTAAGCATGAAGGAGTTTGCAGCTTCCGTAGGTTGTAGTTTTCTGCTGGAACATCTTGTCAGCACGTGAGCAAGTGCTACAAGAGTAACTGTCTGTAGTTCTTGTGGCTATGTAACTATACTGCATTACTAATTGTACTTACATATTTTTAGTAGCTTAGTGGGTAGTATTGGTGATAGGAGGGCGGTTGGACTAGATGATCTTGTAGGTCCTTTCCAATCTCGTATTTCTATGATTCTATGATACCTCGTGCTTGCTGCTAAATGTTACGGTTCTTGATGCAAGGGTAAAGAATTCAAGATAAGTCTGTCTCTTCCTTAGTGAAAAAAGTGAGAAATACTGGTACAGGTTAAACTTGCTTCCTGAAAGCCAGGAGCAGACCTGGGAGGCATGTACCAGAACCATGTGCTGTACCAGTAGTGTAAACTTTCTAGACCTGGCCTCCAGCACAGCTTTTTGCATATTGTTTTTCTCTTCAACTGTAGTGTCTGTATCTGTTGGTTTCATCTTGTTCTAGTATGTGGATGCAACTGTTTTTTGTTAAACAAAGTTAAAATGTTAATGCTTAAGGCAAAAGATCTAGGAATAGCTGTGAAGTCTAGGTTATTTGGGTTGTGTGTTAAAAGGACTGTGTGTATAAGCACGAGAAGGGCTTTTCATTTACAGAGATGATTCTTTCAGCTGTCAGTTGAACCTTTTGTCTGTTTTATATATCAGGTGTTTTAGGAAAGTAATCTGAACCTCTCTCTTTTTGGGAAGAGGCTTTAGCCAGTCATTTTACCAACTTGGAAACGAACCTGTGATAGAGAACCTAAGAGATGGCAGGCTGTAAAAAGGTGAAAATGAGAAGCAAAAGTTGAAACTTCTTAGAAGTGTGACACCAATGGAGTTCTGCATCAGTAGCAGTAGTAATCCACCACAAAGGTAGCCAGCTCTCGACTCTTCATGAATATGGATGAAGAGTGCCTTATGATGAAGGATGTCTTAGAAAGCTGATCATTGCTGCTTTACTGCAAATTTCCTGAAGCATCTCTAAGGCTTCTATCTTTTTGTTCTTAATCTGGCTGTAAACAAGAGAGATCTGTTGCATGTAAATCCTTTGTCACCATCAGGGCCAACAAGCAATTCTTTTCCTAGCTTGGTCTCTATTAAGTTTTGTGGTGCCACAGGTTCAAGCGGATCCTTGTGCTGATATCCCACTCCCAGGACTTCTTGAATGGTGTCTGCACCAACATAATCCACATGCACAACCGCAAACTGAAGTACTACACAGTGAGTGAATGGTGTCTTGTGCAACTAACAGAAACAGAGGAACTCTGCTCTGGGGCATGTCTGATGTTTTGTGGTCTCTCTCTCTAGGGAAATTATGATCAATATGTAAAGACTCGCTTGGAACTAGAAGAAAACCAAATGAAGCGTTTCCACTGGGAACAAGATCAGATTGCACACATGAAGGTATCTGCCTAGTTGCATGAACATCTTCCTGCCTATGCAGCCATGCACCTCTAGCCTTTGTATCATGGCTTTTGGCTAACTCTGTATTTCGTTGCAGAATTACATTGCGCGATTTGGTCATGGTAGCGCAAAACTGGCCAGGCAAGCTCAGAGCAAGGAGAAGACCCTTCAAAAAATGATGGCTTCTGGATTGACAGAGAGAGTGGTGAACGATAAGGTGGGATCAAATGTGGGATTGCATCTAGAGATCAGTGTAGGAAAGTTGGGCCAGATAAGCAAAATGAACTTTAGCCGATGGCAGGAATGGCTGACACAGCTGAGAGCAAAAGTAGGATTCCCTTCCAGATTCCTGTACTGAATATAGGATATTGCTGAAGAGTGGAAGGAGGAGACTTTTTTTTTTTTTCTTCCAATGGAGAGAAGGGGATTTGTCATACCAGTAAGGCCATTTTGTAGACACAGAAATGAATGTCTGAAAGTTGGAGAAGATCAGGGAGGATGCTCAGAGCAGCTCCTGATAATTTGAAAAGTATAAGCACCCATTTGCTTCAAAGGAAAAGAAATAGGGAATCATTAGCCAGCAGATAAACCTGTGAGTGAGTTGCCAGAGGGAACAGGGCGTGAAATAAAGGGATTGATCTGTATGTGCTCCAGGGTGTCTAACAAGTGGATATTCTATGTTGACAGACTTTGTCATTCTATTTCCCTCCCTGTGGAAAAATCCCCCCTCCTGTCATCATGGTGCAGAATGTAAGCTTCAAATACACCAAGGACGGGGTGAGTATAGCGAGTGTGCATGGGTTGTATGGAGTTTACTTGTATCCTCTGCCTTGTAATGGGGGCTTTTGGGTAAGTTTTCTAATCAGGTGGATCAGATTTCTTGGCAGTGTTAATGCTGAGTCTGCTGAAGACAGAGCTTTACAGGTGCAGCATGTGGAGTCTAAGTAGTAATGGAAAGGCATAATATGTCATAATTTATGTGGTTTGCAGCCATGGATCTATAATAACTTGGAGTTTGGGATTGACCTGGATACCCGTGTAGCTCTTGTTGGACCCAATGGAGCTGGAAAGTCAACACTGCTGAAACTGCTCACAGGAGAGGTATGCTCCCAGCATTGTCTAACCTGTTCTGTCCCTTTATTCTTCGAGTAGTCTTCAATGAAGCTGCATTTATTTGTGAGAGCACCCCTATCAGACTTTGGAAATCCTGAAGTTTTGCTGCAGTATAGGGCTTTTGCTGTCATGCTATATGTTCAGACATGCAGAGGGCTGGCATACAGTGAAAGAAGGGAATTTATGGTGAAATACTTCTGTCTTTTCTTTGTAGCTGCTGCCCACAGACGGGATGATCCGCAAGCACTCACATGTAAAGATTGGTAGATACCACCAGGTACTCCCTACAGCAACTACCATGGACATGAAATGCTGAGGAAAAAAACTGACAGGAACGGGGAATCTTGTCCCTCTATTTCTGCTTCTAAAGGCCCATCCTGCTGCTGGTTTTCCATGCCTTGAGCTTGGGGAGGGAGCTGTTCTTTTGGCAGAATGGACTCTAGCCAATGTTTTTGCCCTGAAAAGTGGCTTGCTGTGGTCCTTTTTTTTAGCCTCTCACCTTTTACTGGAGAGATGGTTGTCCCATGCTTGATATTGGACAAGCACGCTATTCTGAAGCAGCACTCCTGCTCCTGAAATGGAGGCTGCTTCCATAACGTTTCAGCACAGTGAACATGCCAGGGGTGGGGTTATCATCTCATGGATTCTGCTGCTTTGCTGGCACCAGAGAGGTATAAGGGGGGAGATGGGTGGCATGCACAGCCTGAAGCTGGCTTTTGTTCTCTGTTAGCACTTGCAAGAGCAATTGGACTTAGACCTCTCGCCCTTGGAATACATGATGAAATGCTACCCAGAGATCAAGGAGAAGGAGGAGATGAGAAAAATCATTGGCAGATATGGTCTGACAGGGAAGCAGCAGGTCAGTATGAGCTGTTGAAGTTTTCTTTTTATGCATTAAGGAAGTAGAGCTGTTGCATTTTCTGTTGTTCTACAGATACCTGGCAGTGTGATGCAGAATGCAGCATGGTGCACCACAGCATCTAAATGATTTTTCCATCTCTGTCTTTAAAATTGGAGAAAAAATAACTCATGGCTCACAGTAACTTATTTTGCGTTGCAGCAATTTATGGGTTGAAATGTGTGACCTCCTCGGAACCCAGGTGAAGGAACAAGGGTTATGGCATAGTGCTAGCCTCAATTATATTTCAATTATAACTTGAACCAGGTTGCTTATCTCTATTTCTGAGATGAATGCCAGTCAGAAATGCCAGAACATATTCTCAGCTGGGTGTGGGGAACACATGGTTCAAGCAAATGAGCGTTGAATCTCTAGTGGTGCTCTAACTAAACACTCCACCCTCCTGTATTTACATTTTGGTGGGAGTTGTCATCATCACTGCAGTTAGCCTTGATTTTTACACTGTTCTCCATTTGTCACTCAAGAAGTTGAGAGTAGGTTTAGGCTTTTGTCAGGATGCAATGAACATTAGGCAGATCTCAATTAACTTTCCTTTGGAACCTCTAACACAAGCTGAATCTTGCTATGGACACCCCTTTTTCAGAAGCCTTTGGAATTCACTTGTTTTGCTGGTAAAGGAAGCCTAGTCTAGTTGTAAGCCTACATTTGTCCTCTTGTGTCATGTAGCTGCAGCAAACACAGTTTGAACTGTGAATATTTTGTGGTCAGTGTGGCATCTAGGAGCTGGTGCTGTAAGGTACCCTGCAGAGCTGCAAATAGTGTCTGTGTTTGTCAGGTGAGCCCCATTCGGAACCTCTCTGATGGGCAGAAGTGCCGCGTGTGCTTTGCATGGCTGGCCTGGCAGAATCCTCACATGCTTTTCCTCGATGAACCCACCAACCATTTGGACATAGAAACAATAGATGCTCTGGCAGATGCTATCAATGAATTTGAAGGAGGAATGATGCTTGTCAGCCATGACTTCAGACTCATCCAGCAGGTAAGAAGAGTGGTGAATTTTGGCAAACCAACTTTCCAACACTGAGTAATTAAAGCAAGATGTTTTCAACTGTTTTCAGCTGTTCCTTATCCTGAAAAGATATGTGAGTGAGAAATATCACTGCATATGATTCCCTTGCCATGTTCATGTGGAATAATTACCTAACCTTGGAAAACATTGTAGGCATGTGAAAGAAAAAAAAAGTGCTAAAAATGAAGAGTAAGTTAAATGGAAATCATGACACATGTGGATGCTTTAACTAGATTGTTTTACATGATACTGGAGTAGTTCTAGCAGTTTTCTTTATCACTCCATCTCTACATGTTAAGGAGGTCACTCCATATACACAGAAATATCAGGTGTTGATTTATCAACTATAGCTTTGTCTGCAAGTTCAGATACAATTTTATTTTTGTGCGATATGCAGTGCAGCATATCTGCGTAGTTCATGTCAAGAACTACCTTTTCCGATTCCCAGCTTAGCAGGAAGTGAATTTCTTATTCCATGAACGAAAAAAATAAATGTAGAGGGTTCAAGGACTGTTAGTTCTAAAATCCTGTATAAATTATTCAGAAAACACCAGGTGGGGTATTTCACTGCAGATATCTTTGGTAGTCAAATATGTAAAACTCAATAGACTCTCTCCTTGCTTAATAGACTCTCTCTCCTTCAGAGAGTAGATTTTGGTTAATTTTATATTTTTGGTAAGATTATAAAATGCTGCACTACAAACCTTCCTTTCCTTGTGTATTTGCTTCTAGGTTGCACAGGAGATCTGGGTCTGTGAGAAGCAGACAATCACAAAGTGGCAAGGTGACATCCTCGCCTATAAGGAACATCTCAAGTCAAAGTTGGTGGATGAAGATCCACAGCTCACCAAGAAGACCCACAATGTGTGAGCTCTAGAGCAGTCGGTCAGGTGCTCTCTGTGGAGACTGACAGTGGCCAACATGACTCACTCACCTGCCGACTGGAATGGGACTGCTGCTATCTCTGTGGCTGTGTTCTAGGATTGCTGCAATACTGCTTTCCCTTGACTTGCCTTGCACCTCTGTATCTGGACAGATCTCTTCTCTCCTGATCTGGCTGCATTTGGGCAACCATTTCCATACTTAGATGATGTCCCATCTGAGCCAGGCCTTGGAATCTAACGGTCTGGGGTCGTGGCAGTTAGGGTGTCTGAGTTGCAGTGATACAGAAGTGAAGACCCCAGCCCAGCTTACCCTGCCTCCTCCTTCCCAATTTCTGCTTCGGTTTAGATACTTCACTTCAAACTCCTCTGGCCTTGGTTTGTTTTTAACTATTATTTAACAGTGTAATTAACAGATCTGCCTGATCAGTCAATAAAGAGGGAAGAACAGTCTTGTTTTGTGAGCTGTAGTAGTTATTGGGGCATGCTGGGGCAAATCAGCCAGTACTGAGCTTTACGAGTAAGGATGCAGGGCTCTCATATGAAGTGAGGGTTTGTTTCTTTACTATTACCAAAGTCCTCTTGTTATGACCAGAATTTGTGGTATAAATGAAGGTGTGAATACTGGGCTCTGGAATTGTACAGAGCAGAGTATGACGATTCTTGAAGCTGGGAAAACTGCTAATTCACACATTGAACACTGGGTTTTCCAGATAATGACAGAAGGGGGAGCAAGCCACACATGCTTTTTTTTTTTTTTTTTTTTTTTTTTTCCTCTTGTTAACAAATACAACTTTAAAGGGTTCCGAAGATTTGAAATTAGAGAGTCAACATAGATCTATAGAATACCAGCACTTGTTCTCTACAACAGAGCAACTTAGATGCATCTTTTTTCCTTCATCTTGAATTCTGTGGATCTAATATGAGGCTCTTATTAAATCTGGATTTTTGGACTATGAACTAATTATTTCTTCCTTCCGGGTTTAACTAAACAAGACTAATCAGCTATAGTTAGTTTAACTTTTCTTTCTTGTTGTTCCTGACAATTTTTTTAAAAGCTGTTGTTTAAACTGCATTTTGCCACAGCAGCTTGAATAATTTATTGAATAAAATACTTCTTCATGTATTTTTAAAACAATGAGAAGGCACTAAAAAAGTAGCAAATCAAACTAAATACCTTCTTATGATCATGAGCTATCATTTTCATTACTTATGACACGTGTGTGGCAGCACTGGTCATACGAAAGGTTCGTGTAATCCAATAACCTATTCCAACAGGACACATTGACAGAGAATTTGAAGAACAAGACAAAAATGTAGTTATAGTTTCTCAGATGCTGTCTGTGGCTCTGGCCTTTTGAACAAAGTAATTTTGCTCAAAAAAGTCTTCTCTGCCCATAAACAGGGGGTTTGGAACCAGATGATCTTTAAGGTGTCCCTTCCGACCTGAGCTATTCTATGGAAGTATTCCCTTGCTTTTTCCAAAGGGACCATCAAAGTTGTAGACTGCTGCTGTGGAAGCATCGTGTATCATCCACAGGACAAATGTCACAGGAAGAGCTGCTTCCACTAGATACTGCAGAACATTTATTTTTTTCAGTGTTTTTAGCAATGATTGGAGATTGAGGGGGAAAAAAGTGTTTTCTACGAAAATAATGCAGATTAATATAAATGTTGTTTAAGTTAGCTTTGCAGAGAAGTCTAGAATGCACTGAAAGGTCACTTGAATGAGTATGTCATAGTGTGGTACCTGGAAGCTAACAGAGGTAGTAAAGGAGAAAAAGCAAGCCGCACACAAGTAAGTAGGGTAAGACTGACTGGTAGGACAGAATTTAAAATGAGAATCGATGAGTGCAAGTCTTCGTTAGTTCTGCTCTCTAGGTTTTAAAAAGATGTTGGTGAGTTGAAAAGGGTTGCAAAGTAGCTATGAGAATGATGAGGTCTGGAAGTCTTGCCTGAGGCTACAGCTGTTCCTTTTGCTGTTGCTTATTCTTAGTAAAGGCTTGGCAGTGACTCTATCAGCACATTTCGTATCTGTGTACTCAAGGACCATGGTGGCAATAATAAATGCAGGTTATAATCTTAGACTGAATTCTCTGGGAGTGGTAAATTCTGAGGAGGGCATAGTAATATTGGAATGAGAGAGCAGGTGTGATTGGAGAATTCTTATTAGGCGATGGAGCAATGTATTGGGTTTACATGGCAAGGTTTTGGTAGTGGGGGGCTGCAGGGGTGGCCTCTGTGAGGAGAAAGCAGAAGCTGCCCCATGTTAGGTAAGGAACAGTTCCAGACAGCTCCAAAGGGACCCGCTGCTGCCCAGAGCTGGGCCAATGAGCAATGTTGTTTGCCCCTGGGAAAGCAGAGAAAGGGAAAAAACTGCTGCACAACAGCAGCTGGGTGAGAGAGCCCTGCAGACACCGAGGTCAGTGAAGGGGGACAGGAGGTGCTCCAGGCACACAGCAGCAGTTCCCCTGCAGCCTGTGCAGGGAGAGGCCCCTGGTGGAGCAGGCTGTTCCCCTGCACCCATGGGTCCCACCCGGAGCAGATCTCCACGCTGCAGCCCCCCTATGGGTGGAGGAGCCCCTGGTGGAGCAGGTGGATGTGGCCTGGAGGAGGCTGCGGCCCATGGAGAGCCCCCGCAGGAGCAGGCCCCGGGCCGGAGCTGCAGCCCGTGGAGAGGAGCCCACATGGAGCAGGGGGCTGGGGGGAGCTGCCACCCATGGGGACACGTGCTGGAGCAGTTTGCTCCTGGGGATGGAGCTGTGTGGGAGCAGTGCTTGAGGAGCTGCTGCCTGTGGGCAGCCCCCACAGGCTCAGTTTGGGAAGGATGGCATCCCGTGGGAGGGACCCCACAGGGAGCAGGGGCAGGTGAAGGAGTGGCAGAGACAAAGCATCAGGGACTGACCACAGCTCCCACTCCCTGTTCCTCTGCGCCACTCAGGGGGAGGTCACAGAAGAGGTTGGGTAGAGGGGAGATTTATTTATTTAGTTAGTTAGTTAGTTTCTCACTGCTCTAGCTTGTTAGTAATAGGTAATAGATTTTATTAATCTCCTTATGCTGCATCTGTTTTGCCTGTGATGATAATTGTTGAGTGATCTCCCTGTCCTTATCTCAACGCTTGAGCCCTTTTCATCATATTTTCTCCTCCTCTCTTTTCTTCTCCCTTGGAGGAGGAGGCGTGAGAGAGTGGTGGTGGTGCAGCTCAGATGCCTGCCTGAGTAAAAGCACCACAAGCAAATAGGAGAGTTATGTTAGCTGTCTGCTGCTACAAAGCAAGAGAAGAAATTGAGTTGCAGACAGATTCCTGATTTAGCAAACAAGTCCATAGCTACATGTTCAAAGCAGAAGTAGCTCTAAATGCACTAGAGGTCACAGTATGCCAGGATTTGTAAAATTGAATATCTATGCATGTTTTAGCAATCTAGTTTTTCAGCCTTGATTTAAACCTGTTCAGTGGTGACAGTTTGTTAGACTGCACTGAAGCAGCTCTGGCAGACGTATGTCCTGGAGTACTGATTGCTGTATGAGAGGCAGACACTAGCCAGGGCAATGGCATTTTGCAGTGTTTCAGCTAGGGCTTGTCTAATCATGCACAAAAGCAAAACTGTATCTAGACAAATTAAGAAAATTGCTCCTTATCTGCTTGAATGGTAAAAGAACTGTCCTAGAGCCTATGCACAATTACTCTTGCCTGTAGTCTGACAAAGAAGTTGCCTATAACACAGCTACAACTAGAAGTGGCAGATATAACTTCAAGTGCAGTTGTGTGATTCCCTCATCACTGTGGTCAATACATACATCACAAAAGTAGTACAATGATAAGTCAAGCCAAACACAGCTTCCAGAACGGACAGCCATTAGCACATGTAATATAGGGAAACGGATTTGTGCAAAAGTAGTAAGAATGTGTTAATTCCATAAATACGGAAACACAAATTTGATTATACTGCTGAGTGGATGAGCTTCCATCCTTGCTATATGATGGATCCCAGTGTTCAATGCTGTCACTGATCCATGTCCATCAAAGGGTTTCCTTCTAACTTAACATTTTCTCAGAAAACAAAACAAAACAAAACAAAAACAATAAAAACAATACAGAAAAAATACGTGTGTATAACTGCCAATGCCAGACACAGCTGTAGCTGGGGACAGGTATCACTTATAACACATAAAAACTTCATTAGCATTGGAGATCTTTTGCGTGCTCTAACTTACGGAAAAGGTAAATAGTTCCAGTCACAGAGAACACTCCACACCCAGCTAAAGCATCTCTACCATTTACAGCTTGGTAAATCATTTGGTGGGTAGAGCATACATCAGAGAGGGAAGCCCTGTGCTGTACTTAACCAGTGCATGGCCTCTTGCAAAAGAAAAGTGGTGATGTTGCCAGCTCCTTCCTCCCAGTATGAACCATCCACTATCTCTTGATGTTGACAGACATCAATGTATATGCTACTTCTATTCCCAGAAGGATCTTGCTACCTCTTACCTTCTGTGCCCAAGCCTCCACATTCCCATTTCTTCCCTCTTATTCCCCTCCACAGATGTGCTGGCATGCATGTCCCACACGTTCATTCACGTTTCAGTTGATGGGTGCAAGAAATCCCTCTGTCACTGTGACTTCTATTTGCACTAGGGAGGGGCCATCAGATGCCTCCCCACGAGGACAGACCTAGAACAAAACTGAATTCAGTGAAATGCTATTGGCCCTACCGACAGTGACTGATGCAGGATGTCTCCCAGGCTCAGCCCTTGGAAGATGAGACTTGCTAAGGATTTGCCATGTGAGCAATATAACGTAAGCCCCTGCATAGGAGACAGTGTGCAGGGCACTGCAGAGATATGGACGTCCCCTCAGCTGGAGGTATATATTAGTATTACAATTTTGCAAAATATGTGTTTTGGTGCCTGCTGAGAGAAAGGCTTCATTTTCTCTTCTGTTCAGACTAAAGTAACACAGCTCTACTATGTTGCTGGATTTTTTTTTCTTTCCTTTTTTCCCTGGCACAGCCTAATTTCTGCGTCATAATTATCACCACTAGTGTGATCATTGGTTTCCAAGACAGATCAAACACACACTCAGGATGTTGGCCCTCTCCTCCCACTGCTTTCCTTCCGTCCTTCCCTTGAAGATTCTCTGTTGTATGAAGCAGGCAGGATGACCCAGCCCAGACTGGGTGAGATGTTATCTGCAGGTTCGTGCCCAGTGCGTGCCACCAATAAGAACAGAGTCAGAATCTACTGTGGGAGGAACACTGGCTGTTAGGAGGTTGTTCAATGCTATCATTCAGTCACTAGACCAATGTTACAATCATTTACCGAGTCTCAACTGACTGTACCACCTGTGCCACAGCACAGAGGTGGCTGTCCTGGGTCTGTCCCCTCCCAGCTCTTGCTGCACCCCCAGCCTGCCTGTTGGCAGGACAGAGCAAAAGGCTGAGATGTCCTTGGCTTGGTATAAGCACTGCTCTGCAACAATTAAAACATCGGGGTGTTATCAGCACTCTTCTCATCCTAAGCCAAAACATAGCATTCTACCAGCTACTAGGAAGAAAATTAACTCTGTTCTAACTGAAACCAGGACAGCGGCCCAACACATTTGATTCTGGATCCAATACCTTGAGTACTTCACTTTACACCCTTCCACCAAAGCAGGAACCATCTTTTCATCAGACCCAGAATTAGCTCTTCTCTGGTGCTTCTGCCCCATGTGAATGGGACACTACTGTTCTTATGCATGTCTTTGCCAGTATTACCCTCAAGCTTCTCAGGTCTGAAAGTTTAATTGAATCAGTTAATTCCAAGTGCCTTTAAGGCCAGCTGCCCTGTGGTTAGTGCCAAGTGGAATCATCAGCCACAGATGTGCATCCCTCACACTCCCTGGGGACTGCACCTGAGGCATGTGAAGGACTGCTGCCTTTGCTATATAACTAACCCATGGTAGCTCATGGTTGCTCTGTTAGAGCTTGCTCAGGGGAAGGGGCTAAGATGAGTGCAGAGGCTGGGAAGAAGCGTGGTGGTCATGCTTCCACTTCTGGAGATAGGAAGTCTAAGAGGAAGCCCAAGAGAAAGGAAACCTATTCAGTTTATATCTACAAAGTACTGAAGCAAGTGAGTAAATGTTTCTCTAGTGGTAAGAACTGTTTCACATGTAAAACTACTTCTGCTCACTGTGTGTTAGCTCTGTAAAAAGGAAAAGAGGAAAACGTGCTTTTTAGTGAGATAAAAAAAAAGAGTGAGACAGTATAGAACTCCAGCTGAGTATAAAATGGGGTGTGGCAACAAATCTCTCAGTAGGAGATGAGACGGATCTGGATCAGAAAGGGTTTCATAGGCAGAATGAACTCTACTGTATGGCTCTGTATAAGGAAGTAACTGAGTAGAAATCAGTTATACCTGTCATCCTCCCTATGAGTAAGTATTAAAAACTTCATAATTTCTGGAGATTTTGAGACTTGTCAGCCTATGTTGGGGAGAGGAGAAAGTCTTTGGAGAGGTGGCCATAGCATGGGGCAATGGGGCACCTACGCTCCTTGTAGGATTGTTTTCCCTGTGGGACTGTTCAGAGGCTCCTGGCAGTGCAATGTTATAGCCAATGCAGTACCACAAGGACCTCTTCAGTCCAATGGAACTGGAATGCAACATGAGAATCCAGGGGGTGGGAGGGGAAGAGGAAGGAGGGCCCTTTTCTTGGGAGTGTGGGGTCTCACTGCCTGGTGATGGTGATATGACACAGCATTTGGTTACCGTTTCACAGGTGCACCCTGACACTGGCATCTCCTCCAAGGCCATGAGCATCATGAACTCCTTTGTCAATGATATCTTCGAGCGGCTGGCTTCAGAGGCCTCACACCTGGCCCAGTACAACCACCGCTCCACCATCACCAGCCGTGAGGTGCAGACGGCTGTGCGGCTCCTGCTGCCTGGCGAGCTGGCCAAGCATGCTGTCTCTGAGGGCACCAAGGCTGTCACCAAGTACACCAGCAGCAAGTGACCACTGGGCTGCAATTAAACCTCTCTGCCTTGGCTGCACCCCATCTGTCATGGCTCTGTGGGGTTGTGTTGAGGGGGGGTGTCACTGTTGGGCGTGGGCACTGGTGTGGCCTGTGCAGCCTAAACTTAAAGGTTTGGAACATAAGTAATTGAAGTGGTTTATATAGAGAAGATTGTATCAAATCATCAACTTAATAGATAATGTCACAGTCTTGTCACTTCTAATTTTTAGAAAGAATTGCTTTGGCTTTAATTAGTTCTATATGTTAACTAGAGCACCCAAGTAGCACATAGTTGTTTCTGAGCTATCTAGCTCTCAGAAAATTGTTAACGTAGATCATGGATGGTGACTCTACTTCTTGTGGAGTCCTGTGGGATTTGGTATTTGGTCTGATGTAACAGTAAAAGCAAAATCTGCAAATACACTTTAAAAACACAGATAATGTCTTTGCCTCATAATTTATAATGCAAAGGTTAGTTTGACCTATGGACATCAGGATTGTTTGGTTGGACTGGATGGACAGCTGTTCTTTGAAAATGAATAAAACCAAGTAGAGGCTTCAGAGCTTTCTTGAAGAAAGGTAGGGTCATTCTGCGAAGAGGGTGGGTTCCACCACAGTTCTCCAAACTCCTTTTTTCAGTTTTTGGGCTACTGATTGCAAAAATCTTATGTTGCCTTGGAGGTTCCTATAGTGCTTCCCAACTGTGCTGGGCCTCTGTCATGGTTTAACCTGGTTGGCAGCTAAACACCACACAGCTGTTCGCTCACCCTACCCCCTCCTTCTCTGAGATGGGGAGAGAAATGGGAAAGTGAAGCCTGTGAGTTGAGATAAAGACAGTTTAATAAGACAGGAAAATAATAATAACAACAACAATAATAGTACTACTACTCATAATGTGTACAAACTAGTGATGCACAATGCAATTGCTCACCACCCGCTGACCGATGCCCAGCCTAACCCCGAGCAGTCCGGCCCTCTCCACTGGCTAGCCACCACTATATGTTGTTTAGCATGACGTCAGATGGTATGGAATACCCCTTTGGCAAGTTTGGGTCACCTGTCCTGGGTCTGTCCCCCCCCAGCTCTTACTGCACCCCCAGCCTGCCTGTTGGCAGGAAAGAGCAAGATGCTGAGACGTCCTTGGCTTGGTGTAAGCACTGCTCTGCAACAATTAAAACATCGGGGTGTTATCAGCACTCTTCTCATCCTAAGCCAAAACACAGCATTCCACCAGCTACTAGGAAGAAAATTAACTCTGTCCTAACTGAAACCAGAACAGCCTCTTTGCACCAGTCCAAGTTATCAGCATTCAGTTTATCTATTTGTACCAGAGTAGAGACAGAAGTCCCACTGACACGGGGAAAGTTTACAGTGGGTGGAGTTTTTCTTATAAGCAATTTTCAAAAGTCTATTTTGTCCTAGTGAAAAATTCTCCCTTTCAGGTATGGGGAAAAGAAATAGTGCAAAAAGCAGCTGGACTGGCAGGAGACAAAAAGGGGATTTTCTTTACAGAACTAGATGTCATCTCTCTTATTGCTTCCAATGGCTTTAGAGGGAGCTTTGTTCAGCGGGGTTATAAACTGTGCTGGGACTGAGGGTCCTGTGCTCTGCCTCAGATCATTATGTTAATGACTGGTCCTGGCCACTTCTCAAGCTGACAAGGAAGTTTGTAATCCCAGGTACTTCTTACCCGAGTGAGGCCCTGAAGGGAACATTAGTGGATTGTTTGCTATAGTGGTCTACGTGGGGCTTGTGCAGCCCAAAGGGCTGAGAGTGAGTGCTGTGTCCAGACTAATGGTGGTGAGCTGATTTACAAAGCTGCCCCCAGGTTTCTACATGGAGCTGTTACCTCTGGGTCTGTGGTAGAATAGAGGAAAGATGTGGGCTATGCTCTGAGCTGAGACATAGTGGAGCTTTGCCACCTTGATGGTGGGACTGGATGTTCCCATTCCAAGGTCTCCCAGTGGCAGCAAAAACAGGGGTAGGAGTATCAGGAGGAGGAGGACCGGAGCTGTGGTGGAACTCAGGTTACTGTGTGTGGGGCAGTCTCAGATTTCACAGGGCTTGTGAGGTGGTGACGAGTCTCATGAGCTATGGAGCCATGACAGGTGCTTGTCTGTGTGATCAGGGTCAGTGTGCCTCAGCAGCCGGGGCCACGGACAAGATGCTCCTGGAGTACAGGAGGTGGCAGAACTGGGACTGAACACATCACCTCTGGTCCCAGCCCTATTGCTCCAGTATGGAGAAGGGGGATGATGAGGTTGTACTGGGTGCTCTGTTTCCTTCTGACTGTAGGACAGCATTGAATAGTGCTCTTTTCCTGTAGCGCCCTGCCACGTAAACTGGAACTGGTCTGGAGCACAAGTGTTAGAGCAGTCTCTCACCTGACAGGGCTGTGGTCTCTTTATTCCCTCCAGCAGTTGCAGCCAGCCGTGCTGTGGGATGGCTGTGCAGCTGGTGCAGCTGGAAGAGCAGATGTACCTGGGGTGCCTGTGAGACAGGTTCATGGGGGAGATTCGACGGGATGTGGAGTGTTGGAAACAGGCCTGGGAGAGTCCAGCTGAAGAGCCGGGTTGTGGGCATGCTGCCATTTTGCATCTGAAAGGTCAGCAGTCCCTCTCCTCGCCTGGGCTGTGCTGTTGCTCCCTATGCCACAGCGTCTGCATCTCCCCAGCGGCACTTTGGTTTCCCCGGCCCCAGATGTGCAGTCATGCTTTTTGTGGGATGGAAGAGTGCCCGTACAGAGCTCGGAACTGCAGTTCTGCTTCTGCCCTGAAGGTGGTTCTCTCCGACTGCCTGATCTCAAACGTATTTCTTCATGAGCAGAAGCCTGGTGCTGCCTAGCTCCAAGCAGACTGCCTTTGGACCATGTAACTTACCCTCTGTGGTAGCCTGGTTTCCTTAGCAGGTAGCTGGCACACTGTGTGGGCAAGGTGCTGTTATACTGGGAGACAAGAGTGGCAGTCTCCTGACAGGTCCAGTAGAGCATCTAGCACTGGGTGAGCCCCAAAGGGGTAAGGCTTTAGTGGTGCAGGTGCTTGGTTGTCCAATACTGCAATTGGTGTATCCCACTCCTGCTTCATGTCTCCAACACTGTTTTTTTTTTTTTTTTTTTTTTTTTTTTTCCTAGGGACCAAAAAGGATGGAATTGGTGATTGGCCCCATGTCCCTTCTACATCACTGTTTTCTCAGATATGGAAGGGCCTACAGCACAGATGCATCAAGCTTGGGTGGCAGAAGGAGATGCTTGGTTCTGCACTGAACCTGTCCAGATTGTCTTTTCTGCATTTCCCCCATGGGGGCAGGTTCGACTGCCCCTGTGCAGGGGCCATGTCCACATGAAGCTGCTCTGATAAACCTGCACAAGATGTTGTATGTGGTCTATCTCTGGAGGGGCTACTCTTTATGCTTCTCTGATGCTTTTGTGAGGACAGCTTCACAGCTCAGCTTCTTCCAGACTGGACTTGTGGCTCCATGGCTGTTTGTGCCCTGGTGCTCTGTTGGATCATGAGAGGTCTGAATGAAGTTGTTTTGGGAGGAGGGAGATTTTCCCTGTGCCAAACAGCAGGGAAATTGGTTGCTGTAAGAGTGATCCAGAAGCCAGTAAGAAGCAAATGTTAGCTTGGAGCCCATGCAGGTACTCTTCCAAAGTGTCATGGGACTGCCTCAGTCTGTGCAAGTCTGTCTTTTTTCCAAGTGTCCCAGTGAGCTCTTATTACTGCAGTGCAGCACTGTCACATTGTACATTCCTGGCCCCATGTCCACCTGCTTTGATCTTACTAAACTGAACATGCCCATGGTCCAAAAGCAGCTTCTTTTTTGCTTTGGTGCACTTCTCAAATCCTCCAAAAGAACACTATAGCTTGATAAACTGAATCGAGCAAAGTGTTCAGAAAAATATCAGTAATTCCTGTGTGGTCTGCTTTCTTTTTGCATAAGAACAATGACTTATTAGTCTGTGCTCTTTTCTCTCATAGGGTGGAGGACCATGGGGCACATTTTACTGGTCTGTGATGAGTGGGGCAGGTCTGGAGGGAGGGAGCTTTTTGGGCAATGGAGGCTAGCACCAGTGTGCAGACCTGTGTGCATTTCTATTCCCATGTTGTTGTGTCCCTTGGCAGCAGTGCTGCCAGGTGGCTGCTCTGGTGCATCATTAGATGCTGTTCCAAATAGCATAGGCAGGAATGGTTCAGCACTCAGAGGAAAACAAGCTGGTGATGGATAGCTCTGGTGATGCCAAAGCTATTAAAGGATGAACCTCTGAAGTGCAGCCAGGGTACCAGCACAGCAAGGGACAGTGACTCTCTTCCTCTCTATTCTCAGCTGCAGGAGATGGAGAGTGGGGTCAGTGCTGGTCTATGTCCCTTCCCTATTCTGGTTTGGTCTGAGATGGTGTTTTCTCCGAATAATGTCAAGTCCCTAACTCATGGCAGCCCAGAATCCCTGCCTGGAGAATGGGAAATGAATGATGATCAAAGGCTAGACAGACAATCCCCCATGAACACACACATTGCTGTCTGAGGCTTTGTTATTCCTGATACTGCCAACACTGTAAAGGGACTAAGGATCCATGGCATTCTTAGAGCTGTTCTCCATCTATGCTCTCCCCAGCAAGGATTGTTGCAAATAGTTTGTTTCCTTGTTTGTTGTCTCTCTTCGTACTCTGTTCACTCTGGAGTCCTGGATGTAGCCAACAATAATGTTGCTTCCTTCATCTCCTCTGCCAAGGACTGTGGAGCGGGAATGGGACAGTTATTCCCAAGTCATTTTTGTGAGAAAGTCAGTCTTCTTTGATATCTGTAATTTCTAGGGCCAGATAACAATGTGGGTCAGAAAGCATGCCTGTTCTAATGGCCTGTTCTTGCCCTGCATTGCCTCCTGCCAAACATGGAGGAAGACTGAAAGACCTGCTGCCTGCTAAGGCCCTGATACTTGCATATGGAGCTGCAGCCAGGGACTGTTCAGAGCCCCAGTAGCAGGCTCACCGTGCCCCTGGTGCTGAGAAACTTGGGGCAGAGCAGAGAGCTTCTCTGTGACCTGAGGACAGAAATGGAAGGAGAGTGAAAAATGTATTCCCATGTACTCAATAGGCTTCAGAGAGTTACCTAGTGGTATCCTATATGGTCTCTGGGTGGGAGGAAGAGGAGGCTTCCATGTGGCCCCATGAAGGGTGTGGGGCTGGAGAAGGGGATGACATGGGCAGAGTGGCCCCATGAGGAATGGCTGCTGCAGGCCACACGCCGTTTTCCCATTAGCGAGTGTTTAGTTCAGCGTTTTAAATAATTGTGTCCTCGGAATGATATTTAAAATCCATTTGGGAGGCAATGAGGCGGGAAAGTGCCTATGCCATTGTGATGACGCTGCGCAGGCCGTGCCACACATGCATATTACAAACTCGTTACAGGCTCGTTTACACGCACGCTGCTCGCTCCCCACACAACCTCTTTCTGATGCTCCTAATGTTTCTTCCCCACCATGGCTGCTTCTGCTTGGCACAAGGGAGAAATTTACTTGATAAGGCAGGCCTGGTGTTATCTGCAGCAAGAGTAGCAGGGGACGTGGCCAGCACGGTGGAGTGCTGGCCTTTGGAATGGGGATATGTGTGGCCTGCCTGGTGACGGGACTGTCTCCCAGATGTCCTTCACCTGTGCTCCATGGTCAATACAGAGCCATGCCTACTCTCCAGCAAGCTCTTGCACTTGTGTTTTTGCAGGACCCTGCAAACCCAAGGATTTCAGCTGCTCTGTTGTGGGTACAGCTGGGGAAAGAATTGCAGCACCCACACAGGGCTGACTACGAAGCTGAGTACCAGCACATGCTATTGTATGTCCATGGGAAGCTGCATGAGTTGGACACAGTAGGCATGAGGGAGCAGATGGAGCAGCAGCTCCAGCAGTGGTTCCCTGAGTGCTGGTGAGTGTCTGAATGGGAGGGTGTCATCACCGCTCTCCTTCTGCTGCCATTCCTCTCTGCTGAATGGGTGCCCTCCCGTTCTCCTCCCGGCCTGTGCAAAACAGAAATACTGCGTTGGACTACAAGGCTCCTGGTACCACTTTGTCCTCCTCCCGTACACAAAGTATCCAAGTAAGGGAGCTCAACTCAACTTTATTCTCCTTGCTTTGTCCTTAATTACTGCCTCTTGTGGGGAAGTTGTGACAGCTGGAGATGTACCAACAGCCAGTGAGTGGTCCCTGCTTCTGGCAGGGGTTCTCGTGCACTCTCTAGGGAGTGCCTTCCCAATCATGGTCGGCTGCTGACCCCCTGCAAACCTGCAGCCAGAACTTGATCCTCTGAACTACAGTGTCTGAGTACCTGATATTCCAAAATGTCTCACAGGCTCTGTTATACCATACAAGAAATATGCTGTTAAGTTTCTGATTTCAATCTGTTCATCTTGGCCCAAACACAAGGCGTGCTTAATGATGAAACAAATAAATGATTTAGTAAGAGCTAAAACAAATCTCTTGCGATAACAGCAACAGTGTTTAGAAGATAACTGAACACAACTGCAATATGTAGTTTTCAAGCATGTACATCTTCTTTCCTTGGATGTATGAGGAGACATCCTTGTACATGTCTGTGATCAGCCGTGGGTCGTCAGATTGCACATGATCCCATTTACTGTGATCCTTTGAGGACCCTTTTCTTCCTCACAGGCAAATACAAAGCATCTGAGGAAGGACTTGCTAAAGGCCCTGAATTAACTGGAGATGGAGGACTGGGTGCTGCTGATCTCTACATCAGACAGCCCCCGTGGAACTGATATACAAAGTAATATACAAAACCAGTGAGGAGGAGTCTACTTTTTTTCCCCACGCAGGCTATGCAACCTGATACGATGCATGTGGTGGGTTCAGTGAACTGGATTTGAAGCTAAAGCCTGCGCCAGTAGCTGGACAACTCCTGCCAGATGACAGTGCTGAGGGAACATATATGGTCCTGACTTCCCTCCTGTCGCGTGTCAGGCAGACTGAGAAGGGGCCTCTTCTGCTGTGGGACCAGGGCAGGTGCCAGAGTCCTGCTAAATATGAAGAACATGCTCTGCTGGGAGGAAGTCAGTGGGTTTTTTGGGAAGGGGGAGGCTGTGTGTGGTTGTGTTTTGTGGGACTATTTTTTTGTTGTTGTTAGTCATGGTGGCGAGAAGAAATTCTGTAGCAGTAGCTATTGCAAAGAAACATGCACCTTCTCACCTCAAGGTCTGTGAAACTTCCTGAGTAGAAAAGCACTGCCTGCCTTCTCCCAGTGTGCTTGATGTGATGGTTAGGGACCTGGCCTCAGCCCAGCAGCCAGTGTTCTTCAGGACCCCTTTCCTGGATGGTTGCAGACAGCATGAATGGGTGAAAGACTACGTTTGGATTTTGTGCCCAGGGCCATGGCTGGGGTAAGCATAACCCCACTGCTTCCAGTTACAGGAGCAGCAGGAGCTGGAAAGACAGGCTGGAAAGGAACTAAGACTTCTCCTTAGTTTGTCCTTTTCCTCATCTCTATAGGAATTCAGCTTTTCTGTACTCTAAGCGCCCTGAGGCTGGAATACACCTCCTCAGGGGCTCCTGTGAGTTAGGGCTGTTGTTCTGAGTCCCTCATCTTAACAGAGGAGCCTCTCTGTTCTCTGTCATGCTTTCTCCACCCATTCTTGCCACGCTGTCCTCTCACTTTGTTCAAAGACCTGGCAGTGGCTGATCCAAACGCAACAGATGGATTGGAAGGTCAAACCCATTCAGTGCACAAGGAATTGGCTTGAAGGTCGAACCCAGAGAGTGGTGGTCAGTGGTTCTATGTCCAGGTGGAAGCTGGTGGTGAGTGGTGTCCCTCAGCGGGCTCTCTTGAGAACAGTGCTGTTTAATATCAACAACATGGACAGTGGGATGGAGTGCACCCTCAGCAAGTTTGCAGATGACACCAAGCTGAGTGGTGCAGTCAGCACAAGAGAGGGAAAGGATGCCATCCAAAGGGACCTGCACAAGCTTGAGAATGGGCCCATGTGAACCCAATGAGGTTCAACAAGTCCAAGTGCAGGGTGCTGCACCTGGTTTGGGGCAATCCCAGATATGAGTGCAGACTGGGAGAAAAACTCATTGAAAGCAGCCCTGCAGAGAAGGACTTGGGGATTCTGGTGGATGAAATGCTTGACATGAGCCAGCAGCGTGTGCTTGCAGCCCAGAAGGTCAACTGCATCCTGGGCTACATCAACAGAGGAGTGGCCACGAGTGGGGGAAGGTGACTGTCCCCCTCTGCTCTGCCTTTGTGAGCTCCCACTTGGAGTGCTGTGTTCACATCTGGGATCCCTAGATGAAGAACGTGGATCTGTTAGAACGGGTCCAGAGGAGGGCCACGAAGATGATCAGAGGGCTAGATCTCCTCTCCTATGAAGAAAAGCTGAGAGAGCTGGGGATGTTCAGCCTAAAGCAGAGAAGACTGCGGGGTGACCTCATTGTGGCTTTTCAGTACGTGAAAGAGGCTTATAAAAAAGATGGAGAGTAGTTTTTTTCTTGGGCAGATAATGATTGGACAAGAGGGAATGGTTTTAAACTAAAAAAGGGAAGATTTAGATTAGAGGTTAGAAGGGAATTCTTCACACAGAAGGTGGTGAGGCACTGGAACAGGTTGCCCAGAGAGGTTGTGGATGCCCCATCCCTGGAGGTTTTGAAGACCAGGTTGGATTTTGCCCTGGGCAGCCTGATCTAGTAAGAGGTGTCCTTGCCCTTGGCAGGTGTTTTGGAACTGTATGTCTGCTGTCTCTGACATGTGCCTCATCTGTGCTGGTGCCTGCATCCAGCAGCTGAAAATAAACTCCTGGACGGCAGGGAGGTGCTGTAGGGGAGCTGCCAAGCAGGACTATTTATACTGGGTGAGTCAGGCCTGTGCCTGAATCCAGCCAGGCGCTGGGGATCTGGAACTTGGGAGCAACCCATAAAAGACACAGCCTTGGACAAGAAGCTCTTGGCTGCAGCTTATTTATTGTGAGGTTTGGGCTTGTCCTGTGCATTCTACATGACGGACTGCACCTTTCCCTTCACCTCTGCTGCACAACACTCAGTGCAAATGGATGAGGAGCAGCTGGATCAGTGGAAGTACTCTCGACAAGTAAGACCCCAATACCACCACCGTGAGTGCAGCCGGAGCCCAGCTGGCCAGGGTTATCTGAGAAGCCGCTCGGAGCCACTGGAGTGCCGGGACCTGCTCGTCCAGAACGCGCTCTTCACTGGGGACCTGGAGAGGGTGCAGAAGTACTTCAGCAGGAACGCAGCTGTTAATCTCATCATTGAGACCAAGGGTGATGAGCTGCGCTGGACTAGTAGGAAATTTGGTGGGTGTGTGGAACTGGGATGTGTCAGCAGTGGTGGGAAATGCTGTGAACAGGGACCAGAGAAAGAGCACAGACAGCCGAGAAAACTGTTGAGGGGAATACACAGTGGTGGAGATGGAGTTGTGGAACAGGGACTTGGGGGAAAAAAAACAGCTTTTGGATGAGGAAGGGGGATTCTAGGATTATACAACAATATATAGCTAGCTTTCTAAAGGAGATCAGAGGTATGTCTGCTGGGAAGTGGTGAGAATATGGTCCTTGAAAAGGCTTCAGGAGCAGAAAAACATCAGGACTGTCCTGCTAGAGGTTGCTGGGATAGAAGTGAAGTATGTGTTATGTGATGAGTGTGCTTGGGTGAGAACACATCAGGTGGCATAAGGATTCTTTCTCTCTTGTATCTTAAGTTGGGTCTATTACTCTTGTTCATTAGGAACTGGAGCCTGTGACATGCTTTGGGAACAGGTTGTAGCAGTGTCCTTCATGCACAGCTCAGCCTATACCCTGAGTAATAGGTATAGCTGCGCTTTAGCCTTGTGGGCTTCTGCTTGGGCACCAAGTCACAATTCTGCTCTGGTGACTTTAAAGTGTGAAGCAGAGCCACTGCGATCCCTACTCCAAACACTGCCTTTAGGAAGCTGCAGGGGGATTGATGTAGGAGGGTTAACACCACCTTTGCTCCAGAACAGAAGCATTCACACCAAGCTTAGTTTTGCTTTCTTTCACATGTAGAGGTTGCACCCCTCAAGCTGTCAATCTGTTCTGTTCTGTGAGATGGACTGGAGAAGGTGAGCAGAAATCTCATCTATCTCAGAGATGGTACAAGCAAGTCTGTCCTGAGTGACAGGAGGTAGAAGCTGGTCATCCTTGGTGTTTCCTCCTATCTGTGCACCTCATCATAACTTGCCCAAATACATCTTGCAGCTACCACACGTGCTTCTATGCTCTTCAATACCTTTTGCTTACATGCTCATCAGTGTCATCTACAAACTTTTCAATAAGCAACATAACTGTTGTAGGCTCTGTCAAAGTTAGCAGTTTGGAAGTGTGTATGTCCTTGCTGCTGCGTGATAGTAGTGTGGTGCAGGCAGACACACAGAATTTAAGACAGTGTCAAGTGTTGAGGGGACATAATTACATCACTGCTTTATGCAGAGGGCTGATGGTGAAAGCCCCAATGTGTCAGAATGGAAGAGCCAGTGATGAAGGTCACTTGCCAAAAGTGTGGGCTCTTTTCAAGTGTCCTGACACAAGGCTATAGAGCACAGTGATAAAGCTTGATCATTACTAAGTTCTGTGGGAATTCATCCTAGCAAGAGACAAAGAGATAGGGTAGGCTTACAGATGCAAATGCTGATACTTCTTAGGTGGTGAAGATTATTTGCTGAGTTCCAATATTTTTACATGTGTGTTTTGAATTGTTACAGTCTACTTAGGAAGAAAATACAAAAGTTATTACCCTTGGTGTAATAACTTGGTGAGACCACTTGTCAGAAAACTATTAATTGCACATTTTTAACACACACCTGGTGTTGGGCTGAAAAACACTTTAACAGCAAGTCAATCTGCTTGTAAAAAATTGTGCCCCAAAGAAAACTGGACAGTTCATGTAAAACAACTTCACCCAGAAATTGCTTTTATCACCAAATATTCAAGGTGTGAAAAACCCAAGCAAGCAAGTTTGTTCATCAAGCACAGACCAAAAATATACTGCAAAATGTATCAGACAAGATACCTAAGGCTTTGGTTACACTTTACTCTGATGTGTAGGGACAATTTCCTAAAACATACCAAGACAGTGACCTTAAAAATGGATTCTAGTGACCTGGTATTTCTTGAGTCATCCCTAATGATATTTTAAGGAGCCCAGAGGAGCTGTAAATTGTACACTGTTACTGACATTAACTCATACAGTCTTTTGACTCCCTGGCTGTGCTTTTATGATTGGGAAACCCATTCCCTTGTTGTATACCTGTTTATATCTTTGGGGAAATTGAGGATCCCATGAGGTAAGGAAATCTGCCAAGGGCTTCCCTCTTTTTACCCTCTCATGCACTCCATTATACCTAGACTACTAGTACTGAAGTCTGCACATAAAAAGGATGCTGCAGAATGTCAGTACAGAGTGTGATCATTTATTTTTAAGGAAGTTTACAGCATGTGGAAAAAGGGACAGGCCATTTGGGAGGAATCTAGGGACACTGTCAGAGTGTGAGGGGAAGTGACAAGGAAAGCAGAGACCCATTTGGAATTAGATCTGGCAAGGAATGTCAAGGACAACAAGAATGGTTTCTTCATATACATCAGTAGAAAAAGAAAGACTGGGAAAAATGTTGGCCCACTGCTGAATGGAATGGATGCCCTGGTGACAAAGGATATGGAGAAGGCAGAGTTGCTGAATGCCTTTTTTGCTTCAGTCCTTACTGCTAAGATCAGCCCTCAGGAATCTCAGACCCTGGATACAAGAGAGGAAGTCCAGAGAAAGGTGGACTTTCCCTTGGTCAAAGAGGATTGGGTCAGAGATCATCTAAGCAAACTTGACGTCCACAGATCCATGGGCCCCAATGGAATGTACTCATGGGTGCTGAAGGAGCTGCCCAATGTTATTGCTAGGTCACTCTCCATCGTCTTTGAAAGGTTGTGGAGAACAGGAGAGGTGCCCGAGGACTGGAAAAAAGCCAATGTCACGCCAGTCTTCAAAAAGGCAAGAAGGAGGACCCAGGCAACTACAGGCCAGTCCCTCTCTACTCAGCCCTGGTGAGGCCTTAACTGGAGTATCATGTCCAGTTCTGGGCTCCCCAGTACAAGAGGGACATGGAGCTACCTGGGTGGGTCCAGAGAAGGGCTATGGAGATGATTAGAGGACTGGAGCACCTGTCGTATAAGGACAGGCGGAGAGAGCTGGGCCTGTTTAGCCTGGAAAAGAGAAGGCTGAGGGGAGACCTCATCAATGCATATAATTATCTGAGGGGGGCGTTGAGAGGATGGAACCGGTCTCTTTTCAGTTTTGCTCAGTGAAAGGATGAGAGGCAATGGCCACAAACTGAAGCACAGGAGGTTCTGGCTCAGTGTGAGGGGGCACTTCTGTACTGTGAGGGTGACAGAACACTGCAACAGGTTGCCCAGTGAGGTTGTGGAATCTCCTTCTCCGGAGATACTCAAAACCCACCTGGATGCCATCCTGTGCAAGATGCTCTAGGTGATCCTGCCCAGCAGGAGGGTTGGACTAGATGATCTTCAGAGATCCCTTCCAACCCCAGCCGTTCTGTGATTCCCATTACTGAGAAGGGTAAAGTTCCCAATTTTATACTCTTCTCTGGTCTCCAATGTAATTGTTGCTTGATGGTTTGCTGGGGTCAGTTAACGTGTTTTTAGCTCCAAGATCTGAATAATTCTATGACAAAAATTTAAATACGACTGGTCTTCTAAGCAGTTTAGTGTGTTTGTTAGAATACGTGGTCTGAAAAAAATATGGTGACAAGAACTGTGAGCAAAGTGTGCTGTTCTGTAACCAACGTAGGGGCAGGATGGGTTTCTGCCACTAAGTGGGGACAGGAAAAATGCTGCTTAGGGTTAAAGGAAAACAGTGAGGGAACTGTCAGAGGATGGACAAAAAACAAAACAAAAAACAGTACTAGAACTGTGCAGGAGCTCTCTGCAAGGCTGAATTTCAAGGAAAAGTAGGTAGAAGTCTAAAGAGTAATTACCATCTATGTTTTCACTTCTCTTGTAATGACCTTCCCACTCTTGCATTATTTCTAACAGTCCTTTGGCTGTAAGCTTTGATCAAAAAGAACTCTCCTGTGACTTGTTTAAAAACCTGTCTAGTGCCATGGCCTTGGGTGGAACTAGAAAATGAGGGTGCAGTGCTTGAGGGAGATGAGGGTTGGGTGGATGGATGCTGCGGGTGCATGGAGGCAGCTGTGTTGTGCTGTTGTGGTCTGGACAGCAACTGGATGACGATGCAGACTACTCCCTTTCTGTCCTTTTAGTGGTGTTCTGTATCGTCTTCTACCCTACAAGCTATGCTGCTGCCCTGCCCTGCCCTGCCCTGTATGGGGGCTTCTCCTGCATAGCCAGTGGCTGCAGAGCACTGCTGCCTGTCAGGAGTGTCCTGCCCTGCTTCTTGGCCCAGCCACTTGGTCACAAGCTTTCCCAGAATAGAGCGGCTGAGACCTGAGCTGCTTCCAGCTTGGGCCAAGCAGCGATGTGACACGTCCTCACTCCCAGGCAGGCAGCCCTTCGGCACGGAGCACAGGGCACTGGTGTGGCTGTGCCCACAGGCTCAGAGCCTGGCAGTGGAGGTAGCAACAAGGCCAGCCCTGGCTTCTGCTGAGGCTGGGCGCTGCAGCATGGGCAGCCTCACAGGCAGAAGGGATGAGCATCAGGAGCCCATCTGCACGCGGAAAGCAACGGGCCCTGCACAGGCCTATTGGCAGGCCCTGCTGGCTGGGGACCGGGGGACTTTGGCTGAGGTCCTCAGCAGCCCTCAGCACCGGCTGAGTCCCAGTGCGGTGTTTGACACCAGCAACCTGGAGGAGTGGAAGGATTACCGCTTCAACTTCCGCCGGCTGAGTATGTGGGGGCAGCGGGGCCTGCTGAGCAGGCGCTCAGAGCCATTTGCTTATGCTACAGGGCGTTACTGCTGCCGGGATTGTGTGTCATGGGTCTTGTTTTGGCTATGAAGGAGTGGGAATGGGAGTCAGAGTACTGGGATGTAGCTGGGTCCTCCTGTGTGCATGTGTTTGGGAGTGCGAGGTGTGTCCTGCATACCCACCCCTTCTAGCAGGGGCTTATGCAAGTTTAGGAGAAACTCAGGGTTTCCTCACCTGATGCAGGACATTCAGGCTCCAGGTTGTGCTCCTTCTGTGACCAGACCTGTAGCCTGGCACTGAGTAAGTGCCTGGTCTGTGGGCAGCCTGTGCTGGCTACAGGGGCTTCTGATTCTCACTGTGGGTTGTGCTGAGCAAGGAATTGTCAAAGCCTTGTGTTGCGTCCTTCAGGTGGTTCAGTTTGAACCTAGCTCTACAAAAACACTAGGTGTATACTGCTTCTGCAAAAAAGAGATGAGAGCAAAGCAGTGTCCAATGATCCTGCAGTCTAGGACCTCCAGCCCAGCCTGGAGAGGCAGCAAGAAGCATGATTTAAGCCCTTTTTCTGTAGCAGCTGCAGACTGCCAGCAGACTGCACCAGCGCAGCAGTGGTTCTAGCTGGGTCAGCATCTTTGAGAGTTGGCAGGTTTCAGACCCTTGTTCTGTTGTAGGCCCTAGATGACCATCTCTGCTGAGGCTTGCGTGCCTGTGCCATACTCAGGGCTCATCTCTGTCTCCTGGGTATGTGGCAGCCTGCTCTGGGATCCTTTTGTTTTACTGCCTGTTTCTTCTATTTGTGGTGCTTTGTGCATGCTGCTTTTCCCAGCCGCCTTGCTGCTTTCAGCCCTGCTTGTGCCCCTGGGCCCTTCATCCACTGCTCTCCTGCCAACAGAAGCCCTTTGCTGCATAAATGAGCTGCAGGTGAAAAGTCCAACCCCTGGGAAGGGCCTTGGCTCTGAGGCTCCTGCTCCTGAAAGGCTGTGCAGCCTCAGGGACAGACGCCAGCCATCCTGTGCCTTTGACATGCTGGTCCCAAGGCAGGGACCTTGGTGACTAGCAGGAAGAGGCAGGCAGTCCCTTGAGAGGAAACCCCAGATTGTCAAGAGAGGATGTACATTGGGTACCCTGGGCAAAAGGACAGCGCTGGGCCCAGTGCTGGATGTGACTCCCTGACCCCTCTTTCTCTGCAGGACTGTGGTCTCTGAGCTATGAGCAGGAGCTCACCACGCCACTGCACATCACAGCCAGCCGGGGCTACACAGATTGCCTGCGGCTCCTCCTGCTCAGGGGCGCTGCCGTCAACTTTGCACCGGGGGGTAAGACTGCCCTGCATGAGGCTTGTGCAGCAGCCAGTACTGACTGCGTGAGCCTGCTGCTCAGCTTTGGTGCTGACCCCGAGGCTGTCTCTGAGGATGGCTACAAGCCCATGCATCTCTGCAAGAGCCCAGAATCTATCGAGTGAGTTCTGCTCAGAGGCTGCAAGGGGCCTCCCCTCCTTGATCCTCATCCTGTGTAGAAGGGGTCATTACTCATCCCTGCAGGTGTGCTGGTGGTTGCAGCGATGGCTGCTGCATGGGGTGGCCTCACTGCATGCTCCTGGACCAGGACCACCTCTGATGTCTGACAGATGATGTCAAGCTCCAGGCCTCAGAGCTGATGCAACTGAACTTGGTGCTGCCTCCTTGCTACCCATCAGCAGTGCAGAGCTGATGGTTCACACTGCAAAACTTTGGGAATGCATGTGCAGATGGATGTGGGTGCAGACTCTGGGTGTGCTGGCACTTACTAAACACCTGTGGAAAGTTAGGTGGAATTAGGGTGACAGTGTCTCTGCTAACCAGTCATAGTGGCTTAAAACCACTGCTCCAGGGTAGGAGGAACAGGGATTTGGGGACTCTTGGGAAATGTGAAAGCCACGGGATGGTACAGAGAAGGGGACGTGGGAAGGTGGCAGGTAGGATGGGAGCCGGGGAGCAAAGTCTGTCACTGAGTGCTCTTGGCCCACACAGGTGTGTCCAGCAGCTGCTGCAGCATGGTGCCAGGGTGAACAGCCAGACAGAAGAGGAATGTGACACAGCACTGCATGTGGCAGCACGGCATGGCCTAATAGACCACGTCCGCCTGCTGCTGCGCCATGGGGCAGAGCTGGAGGCAAAGAATGAGGAGGGGCAGACGCCACTGAATGCTGCCTGTGCTCAGCCCCACCAGCCCCAGGACATGGAGCGCTACTACAGGGTCTGCCAGCTGCTGGTGGAAAGTGGTGCTAGCATCAACGCTGCAGACAGGGACCGTCAGCACCCACTTCACTTGGCCTGCAAGAATGCCAATGCTCAAATAGCAGAGTTACTACTGGCCCGGGGTGCACACGTCAACATCATGAACTACAGTGGGAACACGGCACTGCACAATATCCTGCAAGCAACTGCATACAAGCTAGATCACCATCCGGAGCTTGTGGTGCAAGCCCTGCTCAACTACGGTGCCATCCGCATCTGGCCTGGCTCCCTCCTCAAGGTGCAGGGCTCACAGCTCTACTGGGCATGTGGTGGGAAGGGAAAGCTATGAGCGTTGGGGCCTCAGTGAGAAGAAGGATGTGCCTGTCACAGCAGTGCTTGTTCTGCACCAGCTTGCTTGCTGTCCTTCCTGACTCTTCCAAGGACTGGGGGAGAGGGAAGGGGTGTTACTGGTAAAGGATTCCCTGAAGTTTTCTCCAAGAGTGTGTTCTTCTGTAGGGCACTCCCACACCTGTCTGCCAAGCTGTATGGGCAGTCCCTATACAGTTTCCATAATCACTTGCCCTAGAAAGTGCCAGCCCCCTTACTCTCAGGTGGTGTTTCTTCTCTCTGGGGCATACCCTCCAGCTCATGCTGCCTCAGCAAGACATCAGCAAACAAAGGGTTAATTTCTTGTCTTAATTCCTGAGCAGTGCAATAATTACCCAGCCCGGAGATCAGCAGATTGCTCTCCCCTTTGGGAAAATACAGGAAAATCAACAATTAACACTAATTAATCTCCTATTAACGCCAGATAATGAGGATCACTCGTACAGCCGGAATAGACTCTGACAGCTACTGCTGGCCTGGGCCATAGGGAGTGGGAACCAAGACCCGCGGGGGCTCTGCTGGGTGCAGCTATGCATGGGTAGGGTGTGCTCCCAAGACCGTGCTGGTGGCATAAGAGACACCAACACAGCGTGTTCATTGCACCTATGTTGTGAAAACGTAGGCATGGTACACAACGGAGATTTGTATCACATGAAATATTTGTGGTTTCTTTCTGGGGCTTGGTGTAGTAGCTGATGAGCACAGCACTGGGACTACCAGTGTGCACAGCACAGGCACAGGATGTCTGCAGCCTTGTGCAGAACAGGCACAACACAGCCCTGAGACCCTTGCGTAGCCCTTGTGAGAGGCGTGGTATGTTGTAGCAGGAGCTGCACACAAAATGGGGGGTCTGTCCTTGCCCCAAACAGCTCTTGTTCTGACCAGATGCGAGGTAAGGAGCAGGGAGGTGGTTGCTTGTGAGCTGCTTTTAGTGGTAGGGCAGGTGAAGGGCGCTGCATCCCAGCCCCATGCGTCAGCCCCTGCAGCTGAGCAGAGGCTGCAGGGCCCAGCCGTGTGGTTGGGGGGTCGCCCTGGCTGCAGGAGCAGTGCTCTGGTGCTTTCCACCATCAGTGGCTTTGATCTCCCAGGGCAGTTTAAAGGAAGGATGCTCATTCTCCAGATTTACCGAGGTTGTTTTGGAGTATGCGCAGCTTTTTAGAAGACAGAAGTGTGTCCTGCAGAGCTGGGTTCATCCGCTGTCTCCCTGGTGCAGGTGCTGCGGTACTGCCATGCCTGCCCGCGTGTCATCGAGGTCCTGATGAACAGCTATGACCATGTGCGTGTCTCCGCAGACTGGGTGGAGGCGGTTCCAGCGGAGGTCGTGCAGGTGAGAGAAGGCACGCTGCTGGCTGGAGGCCATCGTGGGATGTGCTGGGGGAATTAGGACAGGGCCAGGCTAGGCTGAGTGCCTTGCAGGGCAGAGGGCAGTGCTGTTGGGGGTAGAAAGGGTGCACCTGGGTAGCTGAGGCAATGGACTGCCTGGCTTTGCCTCTGCTCCCAGAGTAGGATCTTCAGCGTTGTCTGCATCTCATCCTCTCTTCTCTCCCTGTAGAAATACCCACGTTTCTACCAGTCACTTTTCTCGCTGGAGCAAAGACCTCGCTCCTTGCAGCACCTGGCTCGCTGTGCACTCAGAACCTTCCTGGAGGGCCGTTTGCTTCCAGTCCTGTCCCAGCTGCACCTGCCAAGCACCTTGCACCGGTTCCTGCTGCTCAGCTTTGAGGATGTTCTCTACTAAGGGCTGGGGTTTGAGTCCCACTGTCTCTCTGTTCAGATGTTCCACCCCTACCAGCACAGCCTGTGCCTTTCCAGATAACCCCTTCCCTCCTGCCATACTGTGTCAGCCCCCCTCTGCCAAACCTGCTGCTGTCCCCGCCAGCCTTGTGCTCTGTCTCCTGCACCCATTTTGGAGCATTCTGTTCACCCAGCCTAAAGAAGACAAGCTCCGGACTCACTAAGAAAAGCAAGAGATGATGATTAGGGCATTTTGTGGGACCAGGAGCAAATGTGCTGGATTGATCTCAGTTTTTCTCAGATCTACAAATTCTAACTGAACCAGGAGGCTCTGCTGCCCTGGGCATTTGTTGGGAACTTGTCTTTTGTCAAGTAGTTTACAGTTTGTACACAAGGGAGTTTGGAATAAACCCTAGTCTTTATGCCTACCAGAGTACAACTTCTGCCTTGCCTTGAAGATTGCCTGATAGGGCTTAGCCATGAGACTATCCCTGTGTAGCAGCAGGTGCACTCAGACCTATGCATTCACGTGCTCCTCAAAGGACCAGAAACAAATGTGATGGGTGTAGGAACGAGGCCTCCGAAACAAACACTTCCCATGCAGTTGCAATGTCTGAGGTTGTCCTGCTTAGGGCAGGACAACAGTGCTCGTGCCAGTACTGGGCACTTGGGTTTGGGGTGAGTAGGATATGCACTCTGAGAGCACTAGTCCCCTGGGTACAGAGCAGATGGCCCCTGTGACAGCCCAGCCAGCGTCTGCCAGAGCCTGATGCAAGGCCACATGCTGGTGCCTGGGCTGTGCTGCACTGTGAACAAGGTAAAGGATAACATTTGCTTCTGCAATTTAAATTTGAGGTTATAAAGAGATCAGAGCACTAACCAGCCTTTAACAATTTCCTGGAAGCTAATCCTGTTCCTGCTTCTGCCTCAGGGAATGCCTGAACTGCTGCTGGCTGGCAGAAGATGCACTAGGACAGCACTACAATGTGCTCCTCTTTGTGCACTGGTCGTCTCAGGCCTCTTAATGTCCACATCAACACCAGGGCACTGGAACACACATATTTGAAGGCTAAGCAGTTTGACATACCCAGAGCTTCTGTCTTTTTCTGCATCTGTGTGGATACAGGGTATAGCTCTACTCCCCTAATTATCACCTCTTTGCACAGCTAGTCCATGCTGCTCTGAAGTAGCAAGCTTGAAATAACAATGTGATGCACCACAATAACCAGTGATGCACCACAGCATGAATGCTAATGGGATACAATAGGAAAGTGTGGTCCTATGCTCACAAAGTGCCGGGAAGCTGGTGTTGACAGTCTGTGTCTGGGTAATACACTCACTGTAGAGATGGTATAACTCAAAAAGGATTAGCAACCTGCTTTATGACACCTGTGGGCAGGGATGTGAGATACTGGCTTGAGGTGATGTACTAAGACTGTCTGCAAAACAGGGATGAGGGGAGCAGGGAGTGAAAGCTTTTGAATACCCTGGGTAATAACCCTTACTCATACAATGCATCGGGAATGCATTTGCCTTGAACCAGAGCAGGAATTCAGCCTGAAGTCACCACCTCCCAGCTGTCCATACTCACATGGCTGCTCAGGGTGATCTGTTTATGGGAGCAGGTCCCATAGCCTTGGCATGAAAACAGCCTGCAGACCAGTGCATGTGGGGCTGGTTTACTGTCCTTCTTTCCAGCACTGTCCTGCAGTAGTGTTTGTTCAATAATGTGTACTCAGCCACTAAGATAGTATCATCTTCATAAGGATGGGATAGGACTGAATTTAAGGGTCACTGGGAATGTCTCTTGGGTATGCGCTGTTGTTTCTGCTTCGGCATTCACCTGGGGTTTTGGGCAGAGCAGTCAGCAAGAGACACCCTCGTGACTGGCTGAAGTAACATGAGCCCACGGCCACGAGCCATGTCCCCTGTGCATGCTATGCCCAGGAGAAAAAAAAAAAAAAAGAAGCATCCCATTTCTAGACAGAAGTTTCCATCCTAGCTGAAGCCACTGGGTCTCGTGCTGCCCCTCTCTGTTGCAGTCAAAGCATTGCATATTCCTACTATCCCCTTCATACAATCATAGAATCATTAAGGTTGGAAAAGACCTCCAAGATCATCTGGTACCACCATCCCCCTACCAACAATGTCACCATTAAACCCTGTCCCTAAGCACCACGTTCAACCTTTCCTTAAACACCCCAGGAACGATGACTCCACTACCCCCCTGGGCAACCCTTCCCAAAGCCTGACTGCTCTTTCTGAGAAATGTCTCCTATTTTCCAACCTGAAGCTCCCCTGGCACAACTTGAGGCCATTCCCTCTAGTCCTATCACTAGTTATCTTCAAGAAGATGCCAACCCCATCTCCCCACACCTTTCTTTCAGGTAGTTGTAGAGAGCAATGAGGTCTCCTCTAAGCCTCCTCCAGACTAAACAACCCCAGCTCCCTCAGCCGCTCCTCATAGGACTTGGGTTCCAGACCCTTCACCAGCTTCATAGCCCTTCTCTGGACATGTAACCCTCCTCTGGACCACCTGGGCACGCTGCTGGCTCATGTGCAGGTAAGAATCAGTCAGCACCCCCAAATCTGAAAGATCAGTCTCCACCAAATATCTCCCTATAGGCTTCCTGGTCTTAAGTATCTGTTTGACTCTTACTTCATTTTTCCTGTTCCTCAGTAAAAAGTATGACATGACACACTGGATGGACTAAATAACCCATTCTGGTATTTATATAAGGGTATGAGGACAAAGCAAGCATGGAAAAGCCCTTTCCTAGGAATACTGACCCTCAAGTCCCAAGCTCCTTAATTTGCATTCCAGGTACTTTTGAGTCAGGAAGGACATATTTAGCAGCCCTAGATTTTTTTTTCCTCTTTCATAAATTTAACCAGTAGCTTTTTGGACCCATGTAAGTTTGAGAATTATGATATCCTTATAGCAAAAAGTTCATATCTTATTTGCCATTGTGTTGATCCACTCCTTTTATTTGTCTTCATGCTGTCACCTTGTATCATTGGATGCTTTTTAACTCTTACATTCAAAGAATCTGTGGGCAACTATAGTCACAATAGTCTATGATCTTCTTCACACTAGTCAAGACGTTACAGATCACCATCATGTTTCTCCTTACTCAGGCTGGAATTCTATTTGACTGTAGAAACTGTCACCCACCCCTTAACCACAAGCACAGAACTTCCCTGTCCCTTCACTGATCTTAGTGCATCATCACTCCGAGATGAGGAGACTAGTACTGTGCCCAGCGTTCAAATGGGATTGCACTATGGTTTTGTGAGAGTTATTCTTAGCAGTGCAGATAAAGTAGCCTCAGGAACCTTAGATTCATATTTGACAGTTCTTGATTTATAAGGGCCACAAAGATGATCAGAGGGCTAGAGCACCTCTCCTATGAAGAAAAGCTGAGAGGGCTGGGGATGTTCAGCCTAAAGAAGAGAAGGCTTCGGGGTGACCTCATTGTGGCTTTTCAATACTTAAAGGGGGCTTATAAAAAGGATGAAGGACTCTTTATTAGATAGATAATGATAGTACAAGAGGGAATGGTTTTAAACTAAAAAAGGGAAGATTTAGATTAGAGGTTAGGAGCAAATTCTTCACTCAGAAAGTGGTGAGGCACTGGAACAGGTTGCCCAGAGAGGTTGTGGATGCCCCATCCCTGGAGGTGTTCAAGACCAGGTTGGATGAGGCCCTGGGCAACCTGATCTAGTGGGTGGCATCCCTGCCTATGTCCAGGGGGGCTGGAACTGGATAATCCTTGAGGTCCCTTCCAACCCAGTCCATTCTATGATTCTATGATACGTAGTACAGGAGGGGGTGCTTTGGAAGTGATGCACTCCCATTCAGCACCTCATGTGTTCAGATGACATATGTCAAAACCTCTAATTTTTTCTCAGACTTAATGCTGTCCAGGATGCAGTCTCTGTTTTAAATGAACTCCACATTCTTCTTGCTTATATGTTACACCTATTACTTAGGTATAATGAAGCAGTTTTTTTGTGACCCTGATGTTTCAAGTAATGCAGTTAGGTTGTCTTAGGCAAGTGTCACCTAATACTTTCGCCATCCCAACATTTCATTTTTACCACCTCAATAATTCTACTGGAAACTGTTATTTATTTTCTCCCTGATTGCTAATAATGTATAGCATTGATGTGAATAGAATGCAGCTAGGAATATACCTGTCAAAGAATTATATAGAATAACTCTTCTCAGTTACTCAGTTCCTTCAAGCCCATTAATACTGATCACATGGACTGTAGCAGACAGATAATTTTTCTTAGTAGAATATCATGCAGAGCTAAGTCAAATGACTTGCAAGAGTCCAAGCATGTCGTATCTATGTAGTTAGCTCTATCAAACTTGTAGATTTACTAAAAACAAACAAACAAACAAAAACCAGCACCAAAAACCTACCACCAACAAAACAACAACAACAACAACAAAACAACAACAAACATTTGTAAATACCTCTTTGTCGTGGTTTAACCCGGCTGGCAGCTAAACACCACGCAGCCGTTCGCTCACCCTCCCCCCTCCCTCTCTGGGACGGGGGAGAGAAATGGAAAGTGAAGCCCGTGAGATAAAGACAGTTTAATAAGACAGGAAAATAATAATAATAATAATAATAATACAATGATGATAATAGTACTACTAATAATAATATGTACAAACAAGTGATGCACAATGCAATTGCTCACCACCCGCTGACCGATGCCCAGCTTAACCCCGAGCAGTCCGGCCCCCTCCCCCCGGCTAGCCACCCCTATATATTGTTTAGCATGACGTCAGATGGTATGGAATACCCCTTTGGCTAGTTTGGGTGACCTGTCCTGGGTCTGTCCCCTCCCAGCTCTTACTGCACCCCCAGCCTGCCTGTTGGCAGGACAGAGCAAAAGTCTGAGGTGTCCTTGACTTGGTATAAGCACTGCTCTGCAACAATTAAAACATCGGGGTGTTATCAGCACTCTTCTCATCCTAAGCCAAAACACAGCATTCCACCAGCTACTAGGAAGAAAATTAATTCTGTTCTAACTGAAACCAGGACACTCTTTTACTTAAAAATGGTAAATAATATTCATTGGGGCTCTAGCTTTTACTACTTCAACCAGAACATCCCTTGTCTGTTTATGCATGATTGCTTGGAATCTATGTTGAACTAACTGCTCTACAGTTTCTTGGATACCCATGTGATAACATTTAAATACTGGTAAGACATTGGATTTTCCTTTTTACAGTTATCTTAAGTTCCTCAGTGTGCCGTGATTTGTCATAAAGAAAAAAAAAGTTTTTCATTGAACTGATTAGCCAATTAAAAACTCTTGGATGCAGGTTATCCTCATGCAGATTATAAAAATTTTTACTTAGTTTCTCTTCATCATCTTCCTTAATTACTGATGGAATAGACAGTATATTATTACCACTGTAAAATATGAATGTTAGCCATCATTTCTGTTTCAAACACAGAGCAGAAATATATATTGGATTCTTGTTTTTATACACAAGAACCTGGGGCAGGTGCCCAGACACTGCAATCTTTGGAATCTCTGCCGCAGGGGAATCCTGCTCTGGGGTTCATGTTTAAAAAAGCAAACAAACAAACAACAACAACAACAACCTACTGGGCAGGGTTCAAAGAAGAGCCATGAGTGAGAGTGATAGATTGCCAGTGATGTGTGGCAGTAGAAAGCTGGGCAATGTGGTGGGCAGACACACTGTGGTTCATCCTTGGAGTCTGGCATGCAGTTCTAGGTGCTTGTTCTGTGGTCCTGGGCAGGGAGGGCTGACAACACTCTGCCAGGAGATCCTCGTGGTCCTCAGCTGTGCATTACCAAACTTTCTGATGAGAGGGGTAAGGTGTGCGGCAGGTGCAGAATTTATTCATCATTGCCTGTTCTTCTGACTGGCACTTAGAGTCAAAACTAGGTCCAATGGCTGGAAATTGAAGCTGGGAAAACACAGATTAGAAATACATTTTTCATAGCAAGGGTAATTAATCTACTAGTTAACTGCCTCTTAGAATAGCTTATCATGATGGATTTAGATTTCTCATCTTTGTCTTTTTTAAAAATCATCCTCAGTCCTGCCCTAGTCCAGACCAGAATTCATCCTGCACGGTGCTTAGCCCAATCCCAGGGAGATCGGACTACTTAATTACAGCTCTGTAATCCATAGCCTTGTCACTCTCCCATAGTGGTCTACCACTGGCCTCCATCACTGCTGGGACTATGTTTGGCCCCAGGGTAATTAAACAGCTTCACATTTCCCTTAACAGCTTTGTTCACAGATACTTCATTGATGTCTCTGAAATCCCCTTAGTTTCCTGCATTTTATAACTTCTTGTTTGTGCTGGCTTTATCCGCTTCCTTGCTCTGAATTTGCTGCCTATGCTGGTTTCTGAAGAAAAATATATATATATACATTCTGGGAAAAAAAAAAAAAAAGGTGATGGTAGCTCATAATTTTATTTAAATATTTGCTGTTATTCAATTTCACTCAAAAGCTTTGTCTTTGGAACTTCAGCCATTTTGAAGCACTGTGCATGCATCACCCTGTGGGATTGGGCGCTGTTTGTGGAGTGCCAAAGGACCTCAGGACTGGATGTGACACACAGTCAGCCTTCTCACCAGACTGCTGTGGTGAGGTCCTTATGGAGACCCACCTGAGGAGGTTATCCATGACATTCTTATTCTCCCAGGGTCTTTGTCTCATGACAGTAGAAGCCTCAGCATTTGCCCCAGGCCACAGCCCCACACAGCAGTGCAGCCCATGCAAAACTCTTTGCTGCACTCACTCTGGTGACTGGTTTGGTCCTACAGCTGCTCTCCTGGTGCCGAGTGCTTGCAGTATTTCATCATTAGCTGTGCAGCTCTGAATGCTTCCCACAGCTCTGCTCCCACACAGCTGCTGATGCTCCTGAGGTATCACAGGTACCTCACAGGTGCTCCTCAGGACCTGGCAGCCCGTGCTACATGCCTCTGGCTCATCACCAGCCAGCAGCAATGCTGTTCACATCTGTGCCTTCCCACCGACCTCCAAGAACTGTGCTCCTGGCTGCAGGGCTGCTGCTCAGGCTCCTTGGCTGCATGGGCTTAGGCCAAATGCAAGTGTGTTTCTGGTACTAGCCTGTGATTTCCTAAATTTTGTCCTGTGCCTGGTCAGCCTCACTTCTATTCCTGGAGAATATTGCAGCAAGAAACTAAACAATTTGGAAGTGCCTGGAAAATAACAGGGAGCTCAGCTAATATGCAGAGTTGGTCAGACCAAGCTGGTTTCCTTCTGCATCAGGCTAGAGAGCCTGTGGGAAAGGGACAGAGGGAGCAAATGTCATGTGCCTTGATTTCTTTAATTCCATTATTTTTCACATAAAGATCTCATAACAGAATTAAGAAAAAAAAAAATAGTGTAGAATGAAGTACTGCTAGGGGAAAGTATAACTTGTCAGAAAACCCTATTCAGAGTCAGAAATCTGTACTGAAACTGCAGTGATACTTACAGGGTTTATCTGGAGGGCCATCCTGCATCTGGCACTACTCCAGAGTTGTTAAGGACTCATAGCAATAGCCATCATGCCTTTTTAATCTGCAGAAAACACTGCAGAAATCTGCAGAAAACAGCCCCAGCTGCAGCTCCAGCAGAACAAAAAACAAGTTCTCCCCTAGAGGCAGCAAAGCCCAGCTCTAAAAGCCATAGCAAGGCCCAACCTGCCAGAGATGGTGCAGGCTGAGATCTGAGGGAACGATTGTACCATGTGCTGCGCAGAAAAGGCGCAGCTGTCATGGCACGCACAGATTAGGGTCTGGTCTGCAACAAACTGCTGCATCAATCTTTTCTTCTGGAAGTGTGACCACAGCATAGTGGGCAGGCTGTGGTGGGAGCAGAAGACATCAAGAATGATGAGAAGTCTAGGAAATGGCCAACAAAAAGAGCCTCAAGGACAGGAGCTTTATATTCTAAAGAAGGGAAAACCACATGACAAAATAACAATATCTAAACATGGAAAATAATGTGAGCATCTCTGCTATGAGGAGACGATGGGAGAGCTGGGACTGCTCAGCCTGAAGAAGAGGAGGCTCAGGGGGTTCCCATTCATGTCCAGCAATACCTGTAGGGAGAGTGAAAAGAGGACAGAATGGAGCCCTTTTCAATAGTGCCCAGTGCCAGGACAAGAGTCAACAGGAATAAACTGGAACACGAGTTTCTCCCTGAAGATCAGGAAGCACTTCTTTATTGTGAGGGTGACAGAACACTGGGCCAGGTTTCTAACAGAGGTTGTGGAGTCTCCCTCCTTGTTGATCCTCAGAAGCCACCTGGATGTGATGCTGGGCAACCTGCTCTGGGTGATTCTGCTGGGGGGGGGGGGGGTTGGACAAGATGCTCTTCCAACCTCAACTGTTCTGTGGTTCAGTGGTGCTGTGACTGAATGACGAGAGCCCTACACTTGATAATGCAGACCTAATGACTAGCAGGACTGTTCTTGTACGCTAAGCAGCCACACAAGATGCTGGTGGTATAGAATTTAGGGCCACTTGATATTGTGATAAGCCAGTACCATATTCTCATCAGAAGAGAGCGATATCAGTGTTATTCAGGTGCCAGCCTGGATTGTGTTGCATAACAAATTTTACTCTGAATCCTGCATCCTGCACCCCAAGAATATGATCTTTTATAGTCTCTTTGCTAGTGAGGGATAGCTGTGAAACATATGTTCATATAGTGACTTGTAGATCATGGGTGTCATGCAGCCAGCTAAAATGAAAGCATTCAGAGTCATGCTCATGTCTGCTAGAGCAGAGCAATGCACTTAGCTTCTTTTAGGCTAAAAGCACAAGAGGTATCAGGCTTAGCTCCTAGGAGAGACCATCTGTTCATGAGCTAGACACATGTATGTTGCCTTATGGCAACATGCACCACCCTATTACCTGGGAGTGAATGCCCTCTGGCATTTTGGACTCGATGATCCTTATGGGTACCTTCCCACTTGGGATATTCTATGATTCTATTCTATGATTCTATGATTTGAAAAAGTCTCCTTGGTAACCTCTAAAGGGCACCTTATGCAGTGATATCCCTGCCCCCTGCTCCCCTCCTTGAAGTCAGGAGCTGACAATGTGTCAGGTATGCTGTCTTAAAAAATGGGCCCCATCTCTCCTGTTGAGAACCCTGGACTGCCATGAGCAGTTTTCTTTTCATGAACCTGGTGACTTCCAGGTGACAGTTTTCCTCTGGAGATCTCATCCTTGCTTTGCTCTTTCTTTATGTCTTCCTCTTCTCTCCTTTCTGTCTGATGCCAGCTATACTTCCTGAACAATGTCTCTGATCTCCATGGGGAACAGTCATGATGCAATTGAGGAGCTGTCCTAGATGGAGTGGGTGTGTCGATGCCCCTAGGAGAGCTTATTCAGGTAGTAAATGAAGGCAACTTTGCAGCCCAGGTGTGGGCATTACTTTGGGAATGTTGCCAGGAATGCCCAGTCTTGGTCTGCTGTACAAACACAAGCCAAAAGAAAGTAATAACTTTCAGCTGCACCTGGTGCCAGAATAACAATAAGGCAGTATCACAGCAGTGCCGATATAAGCCAGCCCTGTGCCTTAGGATCCCGAGAAATTATCTGAAGTGTCTGGCTAGCGTTGCTCTCCCAGAGCAGGAGGAGTCAAAACCCAGGATGAAGGAAGTGTTATCTCTCCTGAACAGAACAATCATCAAAGAGATGTGTGAAGGCTCTTACTTTATCCAGGAGTGAAGAAATCAAAATAAGAGACCATTTTCAGGTGCAGACAAGTCAGGCAACAGTGCTATCTTCCAATTTGAATTCATGTGTTTCTGAGTGAGTTGAAGTGCTCACCCCAGTTTCCTGCTGAAGTGGTCAGTCCCGGCAGGCTGTCCCCCTGTTCTTACTGTTTTGTGCATTGCTGCCCCTCAGTCAGGCTGGAGAAGGACAAGTGCAACTTGCTACCTGGGATCTGTAATCACCACAGTCTCTGCTAGGTGCTTGCCTGCAGACCCCACTACTGTGGCAATTGCCCCATATCCCCACGCTCACAGGTCTGTGTCCACTGAGCAGCCTATTCCTGTAGGGCACAGGCAGCCAGATATGGAAGGAAGCAAGAGAAGGATCCCAGGGAGCTCAAGGTCACAAAGCCATGGAGGTTGAGTTGGCTCTGTCAAGTCAGAGCAGTTGCTAATGAACTCTAAGACCATTTTAAAGTGCTCTGCACAGGAAATCTGCCCACAGTGTGGGTCCAGTGCTGGGTGCAGGAGTCACGAGGGGTGCCAAGAAAGGCTGAAGTCCCACAAACAGGAATGAGCTCCACTCAGTGGCATAGGGCATGGCTTAATTCTTGCTTAGTAGACCTGACACCTGGTGAGGATGGGAGTGCTTCACATGTGCATTGCCTGTGTTTTTTTTTGTTTCACCTGTGGACCCTGGGGCAGAAGGGCAAGGAGAGATTGTGCAGATGTGCCTGGATTGACTGATGTCACCCTGGCTGCTGAAACAGTTGGTTGGCACCTTAGATGGCCTGTGTGCCCCTAGTAAACCCAGAAGCCTTCACTCACCATCTCTTAGAAAGTATTCCTTTGTGAAAGCCTCACAAGAGTTGTGCTGCTTTGGCATGTGTTGAGCCACTGCAGGTCCTGCTGGGAGCTCTTCCTGGCTAGGAAGAAAGATTTCCCTTGTCAGCATGGGAAAATGAGAAGTCAAATCAGGAAAACCCAACTTAAGGGCTGCTTCTAGGCACTCTGCTGAACCACAGAGGTCACAGAGGTTGGTGCACAAGACTGGCCACTGTCACTTCTGCCCTTATATCATATCATAGAACAGCTCGGGTTGGAAGGAACCAGAAAGATCATCTAGTTCCAAACCCCCTACCATAGGCAGGGATGCCACCCACTAGATCAGGTTGTCCAGGGCCTCATCCAACCTGGTCTTGAACACCTCCAGGGATGGGGCATCCACAACCTCTCTGGGCAACCTGTTCCAGTGCCTCACCACTTTCTGAGTGAAGAATTTGCTCCTAACCTCTAATCTAAATCTTCCCTTTTTTAGTTTAAAACCATTCCCTCTTGTTCTATCATTATCTGCTCAAGGAAAAAGTTACTCCCCGTCTTTTTTATAAGCTTCCTTTAAGTATTGAAAATCCTTACCCTGGAGCCTTCTCTGCTTTAGGCTGAACATTCCCAGCTCTCTCAGCCTTTTTTCATAGGAGAGGGGTTCCAGCCATCTGATCATCTTAGTGGCCCTACTCTGGACCCATTCTAACAGATTCACATCCTTCTTGGGCTGGGGGCCCCAGCCATCAACTAAGATGGCTAACAAAGCCCAAGACAAAATACTCTTAAATGAATGCTCAGGAAGCAATGCACTAGACAATCCAATCTCATAATCTAAAGAGAAGTAACACCTCCATGCCATCAAATGCCATTTATACACTTTAAGAAAAAAAGAACATGTATGCTAGGATTGGATCAGTCTCTGTTGAGAAGTTTTCACTCAGAAAGACTATGTAAAACATGAGCAACCAAGGCAGAAGTCATCCTGCTATTCTGCACTGTATTACCATTAGTGAAAAAATAGTGGTTTCCATGTAAGCTACTAGCTGGGAACATAAAAAATGGGAGCAACCAGGACAACCAAATAACTTCAGACCTTGCATTCCACCTTGAAAGTGTGGAGATGCTTTTGCTAATGTGTAAGCTCATCACCAGCCTCCACCTGGACATAGAGCCATTGACCACCACTCTCTGGGTTCGACCTTCAAGCCAATTCCTTATGCACTGGATGGTCCACCTTTCCAATCCATCTCTCTCCGATTTGGAGATCAGGATGTCATGTGGGACTGTGTCACAGACCTTACAGAAATCCAGGTAGATGACATCGGTTGGTCTTCTCTTGTCAACTGATGCAGTCACTCTATGGTAGAAGGGCAGCAGATTGGTCAGGCATGACTTGCCCTTGGTGAAGCCATCCTGGCTGTCTCAGATCACCTCTTTGTCTTGCATTTGCCTTGACATTGCTTCCAGAAGGATCTGTTCCATGGTCTTCCCAGGCACAGAGGTGAGGCTCGTTGGTCTGTAGTTCCCTGGGTCTTCCTTTCTATCCTTTTTAAAAATGGGAGAGATGTTTCCTTTTTTGTCATCAGGGACTTCACCTGACTGCCAGGACTTTTCAAATACATGTATGATGGAGAGAGGCTTGGCATCTACATCAGCCAGTTCCCTCAGGACCCTGGGATGCATGTCATCAGGACCTCTTGTGCAGAAAGGTTTGTGATGGCATGCTAGTTCTGGCCCCAAGTCCTAAAATGGACCACTCTGAGTTTTCCTCTCTTTAAGTTATACTCTATCCCTATTTCAGAAATGCTGGCTTGGGCCAAGACCTTAGGAGTAGCCTTTTAATGTCCCTAAGGTCTCTTCAGCAACAAAATTATGCACCTAGAAATGCTTCTACTATTAATGAAGATCCTGGGTTCTTATTCCAGCTATGATGCTGCCAGACCAATGTCCCAAGGCATAAGAGGGTGGCTCCACAGCTGCTACAGACAGGTTTTATGGTACAAAGTTGAAGACAGAATCACAAGGGGGCAACTCAGCAATGAGGTGGAAACCTGTAAGACTGCACTTGCAGAAGCCAGCAGCAACCGCCTGCCTGCTCCTTGCATCCAGACTGCACACTAGGGCAGGACTGGCATGCTGGCTGTTACCCACCAGATTGAGTGTGCTGACAGAGCCTGCTCAAGCGTTGTTTTGTAGTGGGCCACTTCATGGATACAGTCGAACAGCAGAGTCTGTGCCTAAAACAAGCCTAGCTTCTGTTAACGCAACAGCACAGCCAAAGCTAGCCCGTTCTCTAGATTTTCCAAACTCTGAGTGACTCATTTTGCAACATTACCTTTGCTTTTAATATGTTTACTAGCTATACTGCAGGAATGCCTAGAGGCCACGACCAGATTCAGTCCTGTTGTGCTAGATTCTGTGTACAGATTGTAAGTGGAGCAGGTAGAGGCATAAAGTTAAGGTTGCATAGCAGTTTGCATTAGAAAGACCTGCTTTCATTTGAGAGTCAGTTATTAAACTTTAACTGTTGCAGTTGTGGTTTGCCATGCTGTGTCTGTCTCAGACTGAATTTTTCCCTTCACAGCTGCAGCAAAAATTAATTCAAATAATCCCCAGGGTGAGATTAAGGCACATGGCAGACCCTTGGCCTCTACTTAGCGAACAGTCTGTGTCCAGGAGGACACTCTCGACACCACACGCCGGAGCAGCAGTTAGCAGTACAGGAAGGAGGGCTGGCCTGGATGATTCTGCCCAGTAGCATGTGACCAACTTTTCCTAAACTGCACGCCTTTGAGGATCCCATTTTGCATGTGCCCAGCAAGGACATATTCAAGGCTGATAGTTTTCTCCCAGGAAGCCTGTGCCTGAGCAGTTGAAGCCATGCCAGATCCTCTGTGCTGACCAGACAGGTCGTGTACCATCCTCAGCATAGACACTGTCCAAATCGTCAAGGGCTGAGCAGCAGAACACTGTCCACTCTTGCTTACTGACTCCAGAAATGCAGGTATACTGACTTCTATTCTCATGTGCCTGCAGCAAGGAACAGACAAGAGAAAGAAGGCGCCTCAGAGGTTCTAATCCTGAAAGCAGACAGAAAGAGGGATGGAAGCAAAGGCAGACTGGGGAAGGAGGTACTCATGGCCCAGCATAGTGAGACCACGGGCCAAGTGCTGAGGCAGATAAACACAGAGCTGTGACGCAACAATCTCCAGACATAAGGGAGAGATCAGGCTTCCTCCTGAAACTCTATTTCAGCGCCTGATAACGTAACCAGCAAGGTCCTGAGAGCTGTCAGTTGCTGAGGGTGCAGTGAAACCAGGGGCATTACAAAGTGCACTTGCAATTAATATTTCTCATGTAGCTGGTGTGTTGGGCAGTGTATCTTGAGGGATGTTAAAGGAACATGCTAGATACCTGCAAAGTGGGGGATGGAGCCTGATAAAATGGAATAGAGTGGCTCCCTGCAGGGAAAGCATGTTGGGAGGGAGAAATGTGCAGGGAGAGTACTGAACAGTGGATGTCTGAGCCTCAAGTGGAAGCCATGGAAACTGCATTTGCACCAGGCTGAAAAACTGTGGAAGGTTATACATAGGATGCAGAAAGAGAGGAAGCCCCTGGAGGTCTAAGGGGCGGTAGAGTTATCACATGCAGCTTGGACCCCTCACCCTTCCAGTCTGGCTCACCCTGCAAGGGTGGCAGTTGTGAGAACTCTCAAACTGTATCTTGTGCAATGTGTGCAGTAGCATACAATATTTGTTTTTTTTTTTTTTTTTTTTTTTTTTTTTTTTTTTTCTTGCAAACCTTGTTTCAAGTCCCTCAGCCTTCTCTGTTTCTTTGTTTTATGATTTGGTAAATGAACTTCTACCTTACTTAACTGCAAATCTCATGAGACAAAGTGAACCTGAGTGGAGTAAGCTGTCAGGGCCATGTGAAGTTGCCATTTCCCTCCTCCTGGTGGTTTGGCTCTCTGGAGTCAGAGCCAACTTAGGCAATGCGGCTGTCTGTCCTTGGGGGGCCTCAGCAAGGGCCTACCCGTCTTTGGCTAAGGATCTGCTTCTAAGCATGGGCTCTCACCTTTAGCCTCTGCCTGGCCCAAGCTGGAGGTACAGCTTGTGTCTGACCTTGTACATCCCTGATGCCAACATCAATCCTGACCCACTGACTTGACTTTCTGGCTTGCTCTGGGACTTCCTTGCCACTTGGAAGCTGGGGCTTGCTGGGGGATCATTTGACTATTGGTGACTCTGGTTACTGTCAGCAGATTTGTTCTGATCACTTTTCTTAGAGTTTTGTCGGACTTCATCCTTGTCAGTGAGACCACTACCCCACCTGCCTTACTGCAATTCTTGCTTTGTGGCTTCCCTTCCCTACCAGATCATCCTTTCCTTGCTGTTCCTGGCATTGGTAAACTGAGAGTCAGTGTCTGCAGAGGGACAAGTGCTGCAGGTAACACAAGTGTGTGAGCAGGTAAGCAGAATCTTCTACTCGGGGACATATTTAGGGACTTGCAGCGTGTAAGCTACTGATTTGCAGAGGTCAGTGTGGCAACTTGCGTTACTGGTTTCAGGAAGGACCTGCCCTTTTGGGCATAGGCAATCGTTCTTCTGTGTGAGAGCTGTATTTCATTCCCCACCTCTCCGGGTTTCCCCAGCAAAGTCACATAAGATAGCAATTCCTTGTTGCTCTCAACCTTGCTAACTTACATGTAAGTAAGTTAGCAGTAAAATGAACCCAAATTCTGCCCATGAAGATGACTTCAATGTGGAGGTTCCTTTCCCACAGAGCCATATGGTGGATGGGACAGGAGAGTTGGGCCAAGGACAGATAAAACGTGGATGCTGACTTGCAGACTTTATATACCTTTTGGTGCCACAGCTGTTCTCTAAGGTGGAATTCATCCAAACGCTGTTCACTGCCAGCCTCCTTCTCAGCCTGGAACCTGGGCCCTTGTCCTAGAGAAGGGGCTAGTTGCCCTGTGCCCTACAAGCACTTCTCTTCCTTGGTGATCCAAGCGCCATCAGTCAGCGGGAGGTGCCTGCATGGGAGTGGTGAGAGGGATCCCTCTTGCCAGGCCTCATCTTTATTTGAGCCTGTATGATTATTTTAGCATTAGTTTTTCCACACCTTTGTCTCTGGGGACAGTGCAGCTCTTGCCACAGAGGGCTGTTTCCTTGAGATTAGAAGGATGTACCACAGAGAAAGGTATAAAAACATGCAGAAAGGAAAGGCTTTCTGTAGGAATTCAGATTGTGCCTGTTTAGTGGAGGAAAGTTGAGGACCATGTCGTCAGCCTGATGGGCCTATTCACCTTCATTTACATGCTCCACACAGGATTCAAATGTCCACTTACATGGTTGGACCATCATGTCCCACACAGAACACATAATTGAAGGCTGCAACAAAATGGTGCCCCAGATCCCCCTGGGAATAGAGTAGGAGAGGTTATATGAAGATGGAAATCTGTGCATTTACACAGATGTAACCAGGGATCCTGGGGAGACAAGCAGAGAGTAGTGCACCCCCAGTCAGAGGGTAAGTGCAAGCAGACACAGCAGTCCTCAGCAGAGGACTACCTTGGGTGATTGCTGGAGGTCTGGCACATAGCTGTGCCACTGCAGATACCGTCAGAGTGAGCTTAGACATGACTTCAGCTCCAACATTTCTCTGCTTCTAAGTGCTTAAGGTGGCAATACTGATGCTGATGTTCTTTCAAAGCAGGGCTGTGCCTTCCTCGATGTTTGGTGGGTTACATGCCCAGTGACTACCTCTTCTGACAGTGCTGGTGACTGGTCTGAAGGCGCTTCTTCTGACCAGTAGACAAAAGCACAGTGAAAGTGCCGAGTGGGGTCATAAATACTCCACTTTAATATGGGGACTCCCCGCAGGAGCTAGGCCATGCTCCCCACGACGCACACCGAAGCAGGGCAGAGCTGTGGAGCTCTCACAGCAGTGCAGGAGCTTGTGCTGGTCTCACTTACTCTGCAGATCGCGCACAGAAGGGCCCATCGGCAGCCAGTCCGTAGGTGCAGCTGCATCACACTCCGCGAGCTGGCAGGAGAGGCAGACCCCAGCGGCTTTGTGCAGTTACAGGGCAGCGCAGGCAGGCTGGCAGACCCCAGCCACGGCTGGCCTCGGGAAGTCCGTGCGCTCGCTGCCTCCTGCCCGGCTCTACCCCGACGGAGCCGGGTACCGGGAGCCCTCCTCCGGCGCAGGACACCCGGTCCCCGGCTGGAGCGCGGCCGAGCTCGCAGAGCGCGTCCTCGAGCCGCCCGCCGGCCCCGCGGCGCCCTCGCCCGCGGCTGCTCGCCCCGCGGAGCCCCGCTCCGAGCCCGCCGCGGAGGTTCGGGGGCCAGCAGCGGGCGGCCGAGCCCCGCCGCGCCCGGGGCAGAGACGGGCGCTGCCCCCAGCGCTGCGCGGCGGGAGCCCGGCGAGACCCGGCCGGTGCCTAGCGAGGGCTTGGTCCTTCGGGGTTCTCCATCCCGCCCGCAGCCAGCGGCCGGGAGCCGTCGGGAGCGCCGGCCTGGGCCGACTTCGGGGGACGGCAGGGCCGGAGCGGAGCAGGGCTGGCTCGCCCCGTCCGCTGTCCCGGGCCCGGGGGCGGCCCGAGGAACGCTGTGCCGCGCGGCGCAGCCCCGTCCCGTCCCCCACAAAAGCGCCCTTGTGCTGGCCCCGTAATTGCTAATCATCAATCACCATTAATAACAGCTGATGAGGCGGGAGGGGGAGGCGCCTTCCCAGGGGCCGGCTGCGCCGGGGGGAGCGGGGAGCCCTGCCCCGGCGGAGCGGGCGCTGAAGGAGGAACTCGACCGTGATGTGCGGAAGATGGATGAGAGCAGAGGGCGACACCCCCGCCCGCCTCCCCTCCCCACCCCTCCCCTCCGCGGCCCGGCCCGGCCCCCCCGCGGCGGGGCGGGCGGGCGGGCGGCTCCGAGCGCGCCTCCACTCCGCCGCGCCGAGCCAGCGAGCGGGCGGGCGGGCGGCAGCTCTCGCCGGGCGCCGGAGCCCACGGGAGGCGGCGGGCGCGGGCCGGGGCCGGGGCCGCGGCGGGGCCCGGCGGCGGCGGCGGCGGCGGCGGCGGCGCGGCGAGTTGGCGGCGGCCCGAGCTCGCCGGAAAGTTGGTGCCGGCTGAGCCGGCGGCGCCCGCTCGCCATGCAGAGACCCAGCGGCCAGGGGACCGCCTTCTCCATCGACTCGCTCATCGGGACGCCGCCGCCGCGCTCCGGGCACCTGCTCTACACCGGCTACCCCATGTTCATGCCGTACCGGCCGCTGGTGCTGCCGCAGGCGCTGTCCCACGCGCCCCTGCAGTCGGGGCTGCCGCCGCTGGCGCCGCTGGCCTCCTTCGCCGGCCGCCTCACCAACACCTTCTGCGCCAGTCTGGGCCAGGCCGTGCCCTCCATGGTGGCGCTCACCACGGCCCTGCCCAGCTTCTCTGAGCCCCCCGACGGCTTCTACCCGCCGCAGGAGCTGCCCCCGCCGCGCGCCAACCCCGACGCCGGCTGCCGGCGGGGCGCCGAGGGCCTGGAGGCGGAGGAGCTGCCCCCGGGGCGCGACAAGGGGCCGCCCGAGCCGCCGCTGCACTTCCCGGACCCCTTCCCCGGCCTGGCAGGTAAGAGCGGCGCGGGCCGGCCCCGGCCGGGGGTTGCCAGTCGCCTGCTGCGATCGCCGTCCGGTCCCGCAGCCCCGAGGGGCCCCCGCCGGGGGCAGCGCCGCCCGCCCGGCCCCTCTTCGGGCTCTGCCCGCTTCTCCAGCGATGGCTGCGGGCGGGCGGTACTGCCGGCCTCCGAGCTCCCCGGGGTAGGATCCCCGGAGCCGGGTGCGCTGGGACCGGGGTGCGGCGGACGGGACGGCCGGGCAGCGATGGCCGTGGCGGCGGGCGGGAGGGACCTGCCCCCGGTCCGTCCCGTCGGTTCGAGCCGGGAGGACCGTGTCCGTTCCGCTCCGGACCGCCTCCGCCGCTCTGCAGCGAGCGCAACTTTGGCGGCTCGGAGCCAAACTCCCCCCGCCGCGTCCGGCCCGCGGGGAGGGCGAGAGCCGCCGCTCGGGGCCCCGGCGCAGGGCGGCCCGGCGGGACGGGGCGGAGCGGAGCGGGCTCCCGGAGCCGATCCCGGCCCGGCGGCGCGGAGCTCTCCGAGGTGCTGGCACCCGGCCCGGGGCGAGCGAGGCGGAGGGGCCGCCGGGCGGCCGCGGCGGGTCCCGGTCCCGCTCAGTGTCAGCCGCGCAGTGTCCCCGGCACGGCGCCGCGTCCCGGGCGGACCGCGGGGCAAGGATCTCCGGGCACGGCCGGAACCGTGTGCGGGCGAGCCCGCAAGCCCACCCCGGGCCGGGTCCCGCCGCGGCATCCCGGCGCCCCCAGCCCCTCCCGAGCCCGCGATGCGGGGCAGCTCTCGTGGCCCGGCGGCAGCGCCGCCCGGAGCCCCTCTGCCCTTCCTGCCCGCCTGCCGCCCCGTGCCGCTGTGCCCGCAGCCTCGGCGCCGGCTTTGCCCGACGGCGCGGGCAGGCGGCGGCTTCGCTCCTGCGATAGCGCTCGGTGCCGGCCGCGGGCTGCTCCCGCTGCTGTGGCGTAGCCGCGGGGCTCTCTCCTTTGTGAGCCGTGCCGCTCCCGAATGTGCGGGCGCCAGCCTCGGTGACTTGTTGCTCCGTATTTCTCGGCCAGCTCCAGCTCTTGCTCTCTTCCACCTCCACTCCTTCAGCGCAGGGATTGAGGCTTCTCTTCTGCGGGGAGACTGAGACAAACCAGCCCCCGGCTTTCTTTGGCACGGCCTGTCGGTCCTGAGAGCTGCCTCCCCTGGTCAGCCCCGAGATCCACCTTTGTCTCATAGGCTTCCCGGCATGGATGCGTGCTGAGCAGTCTTTGGTGCTTTTTGCAGTGCTCGGCTACTTGTTCTTCATCCTCCCTTTGGCCTCTCCTTGGTAAGCCCGTGTCTTGCCCTGCCTTCTTCTTTGGTCAGAATACCCCATTCAGGTACCCCTGGAACCCAGTTTAGGACAACTGGAGCATTTTGCCTCCCTGCTGCCTTTATTTTACAGAGGCTTTGGTGATGCTTCGGTGCTCCCAGGCCTCTGTGCTGAGTTGAAAACCAAGTGCAGACTCACATTTGTTTGGAAAGCCTCCTCAGGGGGCAGAACTGCCCAGGCCACCCGCTGTCTGTATGACCACAGCCTCTTGGTCTATAGGGAAATGAACTGTACTGTGCTTGATCTCCCTCCATGGCTCCTCTGTACATAAGCCCAACATGTTCTCTCCTCCTGAGGGACTCAGATGAGCTGTTCTGAAAATTGGACATTTCTGAAATTGAGAAATTGTATCTCTAAGGCTCACCCTGTTGTGACTGCTTCGTGTGATGGAAGGAAATATGTCTTGTTGCTGCTGTTTGCTCACTGCTGCATATTGGCTGTCTCTCAGCACTGTGCTTGCTCTGGAGCCACAAAAGATGCTTGTCCTTCTGCCCATGTGGAGCTGTGTGGGCTCCTCTGCCCAGGCCCAAGAAGATGTGTCAGATCAAATGTGTCTGTCTTTTCCTTTACCTAATGTTTCTCCTGACTGTACCCGTCCCTTGCAGATGGACAATAGGGCTTATTTTATCAACCAGCTCAGATGTAAACCAGGATGGTAGCTGTGTGGTTTTTTTTTTCACTGTTGAGAAAGTCAGAGAAAGATGATTCATATCAGGAGATTCCTAAAATCACCTATAGTGCAGTTTGCTCTAGCATCCTGTCCATGACCCTGATGAAGAGCAGTTGTCCAGCGAAAAGTAAGAGAGCACAAGCCCGTGCAATACTTTCCAAAAATGACACTTCCCCAGCATCCAGCCACCTGCACTTCAGTGGCTTCCCAAGCTAGCTTTTGTTTCTCTATATTGAGTAACCTCTGACCAATTCTTCTTCTTTGACCTTATCTAGTCTCCCTTGGAGTACACCAGAAAGGAGGGACAAACTTGGCATCAACCACTTCCTGGGGCAAGGTGTTCCACAGATCTCTCATCTGTAGAAGAACCATGTGAAGTAGCTCCTTTTGTCTGTCTTGCTGACATCAATCATACCCTCTTCAGGGTATAATTCTGTCCCTAGACTCCATTGGCACCTCCATCACACATGTGCCTGCAGAGACAAAGTCAGTTGCTTGCCAGATCAGTCAAATGAGTCAATGCTCTATTTTAGGACCTCTCTCTGCATCTACTGTGTTTCAAACTTGCTACCAGTTCTTGCCACACTTGTTGGGAGGGGAGTGTCACGTAGGGGAAACTGGTAGTAAGAAGCAGAAAAGCCTGGAGGCTGCTCTGTAACTACAGCTACAACAAGGAGTGTGACCCCCAGGCAGTCAATGGTATTCAATGCCCTCAGTCCTCCACACCTCCTCTGAGAGCACATTTGTTCCGGAGTTGCAGAGGTCTCCACCAACATCCAAAGTCTCCTTAGTTGATGTAGTAAATCCATGTTCAGTTAGGATCGGAAGCTTTAAGTTGTTTCCTATGAGCATGACAAGGAGCTCTTGAGTGTTTATCAACACAGTGCTCATCTGGCTGTCACAACACCCGTTCTTGATCTGGGTTCCCCTGATCCTGCTTGAATAATGTTGCTACCTGTAATACTCACCAGTCTCTCATCACTGTGCTTATCAAGTCCATAATAAGATCAATGAACAGCTGGGACTTTGTGAAGAGCAAAGAGATGGATCAATCTTATTCTTGGTCTACTGCGCTCTTGTCGATTTTTCAAAGGCACAATACTTTGCTTCGTGACAGCTTCTCAACCTGCTCAAAGGCCTTTGAAAATCTCCGTGTACCTCCCCACCTAATGGGTAGGTTCTGCTGCCTCCACTACCTCCTTGATGAGGACATGCCAGGTGATTAGCAGACCAACATAACAATTTTCTTTGTAAAAAAAACAGTTTAGACTCCGTCATGTGGTTCTGAGTTCCTTACTGGCAACTCAATCTTCTGTAAGATACAAACTAGTCAGAGACTTTAAAATCTGGGGCCTGGCTAAGACAAGTGTATCCAGAGATAGTACGTGTTTTACAAGGTGACACATTACAGTTGGTAGCTCAGAGTTTCTCCAGTCCCTTGGTCCAGTCGGGACCTACAAGAGCAAACACCCAGATCAGTACTGTCTGATAGGGTGGCTGCTGATCCCATCCTCCATCAGCAGGGAAGAGCAGAGTCAGGGCAGGACTTATGGGTACTCTTGGTGAAGACAATGATGTCCTCAGAAGAGCTTTCTTACCTTGTCAGTCCTTGTGCTCCGGTGGGCAGAAGGGGTACACAGAAATGAAAGCTCTCATTTTCCTGAGCAGAGTTAATGCTTGCAGGAGACCATGCACCGACAGCCAAAGTGCTTCATGCCACCTGCTGCTGCTCCTCAGTCCCCCAAGCACAAATTTTCTAGGTCTTTACTACACTCCTGTGCATATGGAAGATTTCTCCCTACCCTTAGGCCCTCATGAAGAAAGGTCTGTCTATTCTTCTGCAGCAAAATAGAGATGAAGGTGTTTCTTCTGTGTAATACAGGAGGAACAGAGACAAAATTCTAGATCTCCAAAGTCACTCACCTGCTCTCTGGAAGTCACAGACTTGCTGCAGGACTGACAGGGGATGTAGGCTCTCCCCAACATTCAGACTCACAAGAAGGTCTCCTGGGCTCAGGCAGTTTCTTACAGCTGCTGCTGGTGTGCTCACAACCCTGCACCTTCAGGCATCTGAGGGCTGTCCTCCCTTCCCCACTGAGAATGAAGTGAGCTTTCTGGAGCTCCAGTGGCCCAGAGTGCTTGTGCCATTCCCTGGAGACTGCTTAGAAGTTTGGAGAGCTGCTGCTGCTCCTGTGTGTAGGATTATATTGACTGGTAGTGCTTCAGGACTAGCTCAGCAGCAGTTCCTGCCTTTGGGTTCAGCTTGGAGTTTGCTGATCTCTTCTAGTCTTGGCATGATGGCAAAACTTTTTCATCTCCTTGTGGGTGACCATGGATCCTCTCCCTTCATCACCCCTGGCTATGGACAGGACCTCTGTCTCCTGTGAGGTCTTTGCTGGAGCCTTTCTATCAGGGAAGCGACTGGCTTCCAAGCTTCTTTCTTCCCCATTGTTCCCACCAATGTTCTCCTTTGCTCCATGGCTGTTTAGCCATTCAGGAGGCACCGGCTTGGATCACAAGAAAGCAGCAAGAAGGTGGATCCCCCCCCCCCCCCATATTCTACCAGTATTCTTGCAGGCAACATAACACAGATGTCTCCTGTGGTTCGAATTCTTCCTCCTGTGTGGGTGGCCCAGAATGAGGTCCTGTCTGTTGGGTGACGCTAGCAGCCTCTAACCTCCTCCCCTGCACAGAATGGCAGGGGAAGCTAAGCCTAGATCATCAGCTGCCTAAGCATGCTGTTCCCTGGCTGCACCTCTGCTGTAGTGCAGGGCCAGGAACGGGGAGATGGCAGCAGGATGCTCCATGTGCTGTGGAGCCCTGCAGAAAGGTTTGCTGCCTGGAACCGGCTCAGGCTGCTGTCTCCAGGAACGTTCGGCTCCTCTGGGCCGGCCCTGTTCTGGATGAACCCGAATAGATGCAGTGGGATGGGGCAGAGGGAGGGCTGAGCTCAGGGACCAAGCACAGATTTTGTCAGGATGCAGAGGTCTGGACAAGCCCTGGGAGGACTGCTATGTGCTCTGCTGTGATGAGGCACGGATGCTGCTCCAGCCGGGTTGCGGGTGGCGGCAGGTGCCGGGGGTGCCTCGCTCCCCGCGATGCCTGCGCATGCAACGGGTCTGGGCTGCGGGCAGCGCGGGGCTGAGCGTGCGGGGCTCCGGGGCAGCGGCACCCCGCGACAACGCCTGCTGCTGGGGAAGCCGCGTCCGCGGGGGACGGCGCGGGCGGCCCCGGGGCGGCGGGGACGGCGCGGGGCCCGCGGGATGCGGCCGCCGGGGGGGGGGGGCGGAGGGGGTCGGGAGCCCCCGCGCCGGGGCCGCGGCTCCGGGGAGCGCGGGGGCGGGCGCTGACGCTGTGTGCCCCGCAGACGGGAAGGCGTACAGCTCGGACGAGGAGAAGCTGGAGGTGAAGTCGGCGGCCACGCCGTGCAGCGAGCGGGAGGAGGAGAGCTCGGCGGGCGACAGCGAGGAGGAGCCCTTCCTGGACGGCTCGGCCGCCGCCGCGCTGGGCACCAAGGGCAAGGGCAAGGGCGGCCCCGCGGCCGAGCAGACCCCGCCGGGCTCCGGGGCCGGCAAGAGCCGCCGGCGGCGCACGGCCTTCACGAGCGAGCAGCTGCTGGAGCTGGAGAAGGAGTTTCACTGCAAGAAGTACCTGAGCCTGACGGAGCGCTCCCAGATCGCGCACGCCCTGAAGCTCAGCGAGGTGCAGGTGAAGATCTGGTTCCAGAACCGCCGCGCCAAGTGGAAACGCATCAAGGCGGGCAACGTGAGCAACCGCTCGGGAGAGCCCGTCCGCAACCCCAAGATCGTGGTGCCCATCCCCGTGCACGTCAACCGCTTCGCCGTGCGCAGCCAGCACCAGCAGATCGAGCAGGGCGCCCGGCCCTGAGCGCCGTCGGGGCTCTCGGACCCTGGGGCGGGAGGGCCGCCGGCAGCGCGGGGGGGGAGCCGGGGCAGCCCGCATTCCTCTGTACATGTCCCTTATTTATTCCGTGTAAACTCTGTACATACGGCAGCGAGTCCGTCCGTCCGAGCCGCGGGGAGCGCGGGCCCCCGCGTGTCCTGGCCCTGCCTCCGGCCGCGCCGGGCCGGGGCCGCGCTGTGCAGGAGCGCCCGCCCATGTATAGCTGTGATTTCAATAAATTATTTTCTATGGAGCCACGCGAGGGTCTGCCGCGGGCCGGGGAGGACGTGCGGCCGGGGCCGGGGCCCGTGGGCACGGCGGGGAGCAGCGGTGGAGTCCGGGCGCCGTCGGGCCTGGTCCGACGCCGGTGCAGAGACACGGGAGGGGGCCGGGGCCGGGGCCGTCCGTCGCCGCCCCCGGAGGCCCCGCTGGCTGCAGCCTGCCCGAGCCGAGCCTGCCCCTGGACTCCCGACACAGCTGTGTCCCCTGCCCTGCTCGGGGTAGCCGGTGTCTTGAGTCTCCCGGGCCCCTGTGCAGGAGCAGCCCCCCAGGTCAGACGGCACGAGGTCAGATCGCCACCCTCCAGCAGGAAAAGCCCTCTCCTGCAGACCTGCTACGAGTCCCAGGCCCTGGCTGGCCATGGGCTGAGCAGAGGAGCAGAGGTCCATGCTTGCATCCCCCTGCAGCCCCTGCCCCTGCCCGCTGTCCCCAGGACTGCCCCGAAGCCCTGCACCAGCTCTTGTGCACGTTTCTGCTGCCGGCACCTCCAAGGCCCCGTGGCGCAGTGCCCTCCTGCTCTTTGGAGCCACGCTGCCTGCTGCTGGAGACGTGCCCTGGAGCCTTTCCTCCTCCCTCAACCCCGAGGAGCCCCTCCCTCACTCCCCCCCCCAGCTGATTGCAGCATGGGGAATAAATGGGGAAATCCTCCTGCAGCTCCAGTGCCTTATTGTCACTGATCCCTGGGGCACTGCTGGGTGCCCGGGCTGCCTGCCCCACAGCTGCGTGGAGGGGAAGGTAAGGGTCTTGCCTTTCCTTGAAAATCTCAGGCTGTCTCACCACTCCCAGCTGCTGCTTCTCCTGATGTGCAGCAGTGAGCACAGGGCCAGGGTGGACGAGACAGTGCTGGCACTGGCACTGTGTCTTCTGCTCCAACCTGCAGCAGGAGCTGGGTTTCACTGTGCTGATGCAGGAGAGGAGTTTCAGTCTCCCTGAGCTCTTGTATCTAGGCTAGCTAGAGCAGTCCTGTTCATGAGAGCCGCTGCATGAGATGCTGCTTCTGAAGCCAGGAGGTGTCTCGTATCTGAACCCAGCCCCAATGCCTGATGAAGAGCCAGTTTTGTGCAGGGTCCAGCTGCACACTGTCAGCAGAGCAGGCAGCCATGTGGGTCCACTGCCAGCTGGGTGTCCAGCCAGGAAGGCCTTTGTTGCTGGTTTGGAGAACATCAGCCAGGGAGCTTGTGTGGTAGCAACACCTATTGCAATCCCACCAGCGGCTCCTGGACAGGGAGAAGGCTCTCTCCAAGTGTGTAGGATGCTGCTGCTGGGATGCCAGGCAGGATTTCTCTGAGTTTTGACGTGGAGTTTGGGTTATATGGGGTCCAGCTGGTCATTGGCACCCCTCCCTTGGAGACACAGCTTTTAAGAGTGGGAGGCACCCCTGACAGCCAGAAGCTGACTTCACAGAATTACAGAATCACAGTTAGAGAATGGCTGACGTTGGAGACACCTCTAGGTCCATCTGGTCCAACCCTTGCTCTAGCAGGGCCACCCAGAGCATGGTACCCAGCACCATGTCCAGGTGTCTTTGGGACATCTCTAAGGAGGAAGGCTCCCCAGCTTCTGTGAGAAACCTGTGCCAGTGCTCTGGGACGTGCACAGCACAGACGTGCTTCCTGATATTCAGATGCACCCTCCTAGGTGCCTGCCCTGATGCCACAGCAAGGGCTGGCACATCTCCACGCTGCCTGGGGCAGGCCCCTTCCACAGCCTTTTCCTTTTCAGCAGAGGTATTCTCTTAATTGGTAGCACGGCTCCATGCTCAGCCTGCACAGCTGAGTTCTCCTGGACCTGCAGAGAACCGGTGAGTGGCTCTGCCTGTCCTGAGGCTCCTGGCTGTGGCTAGCCTGTGTGGGGGCAGCCGCAGCTCAGAGCAACTGCTGCAACAAAGCTGTGCTCCTGGATGTCCCAGGTGGGCGCCTGTTTCCAGGGAGATGTCTGTGGCAGGTCCTGAGACGGTTCTGCAGGATCCTTTCATGACATGGATTCTCAGCACCTGCTGGGGCAGCAGAGCACAGCTGGCTTCTTGCAGCCGTGGCTGGACAAATTCTGCCTCGGTCCCCTGTGCCACTGAGCTGCAGAGCAGCAGTGTTCCCAGGGTGGGCTCGTCCTGCTCGGGTAGCAGCATCTGTTGGCCTTCGCTCTGGATCGGGGAGGTGGATGTCCTCGGGGAGCTGCTCCCAGCTGCGCTGCCCCTGAGGACCACGGCTCTGGTATTCCTTGCTTCTCCCTTCTTGGGAGAACATTAACTTACCTACCCTACACGGCTACCAAATGGGACAAAATGCCATTTGCAGCAATTGCATCAGCTCCTGCACATGAGCTGATACACGTACATCTGGGCCAGACTGGAGAAGGGGGGAGAACGAATAATAAAAGAATTATGCAGCAATAAGCAGTGCTCTGTTACTATAAATGGGCCCACACGAGGGGTCTGTGCCACAGCAACCTAGCATGGCACAGCAGTACAATATTAAATATGGGGCTCTGAAAATTTCCCACAGCTCCAGGGTTGGGGACAGTGTCACTGAAAGGACTTAAAGCTCATTTTAGGGTCCAAGAACTGCCTTTTCTCACTTTGTATTTCTAGCTGATGCTGTGGTTTGGTTTGTCCTGCCCCAATGTCAGTGTCAGTTTGTTGTGTTCTTATCCCATCTCCCCCCACTCTGCACCACACCATCACCATCATGAACTCTGAGTGCTAAGTGCCCCTGCTGTGGCTGCACACTTGTGCATGGACTGCCTGGAGACTAGATCAGCAAAACAGAGCTTTCAGCTGCTCAGAAGTTCATTTTAAAAAAATAAATAATTTTTTTTTTTTTGGTCCTTCACAGTCCAAGAGCCACTACAAAATGCAACCCTCCAAACACTGGTGTTAATATAACTGAAAGTGCTGCGCAGAGCTGAAGCTCAGCCTGGTGCTGCTGGAAGTGACAGATTCACTGCTGTCACCAGGAGTGCTGGAGAGAGCTGCAGAGCAGCACAGTGCTCCTTGCGCTGTGCAGAACGGAGCTCCCCGTGAACCTCGTGCATCGCAGTGAGGCTGCTGCCTCTTGCACAGCCCAGAGCACAGCACTGCAACGCTCCAGTGAACGGCACTGCGTGAGATGGCTCCAGCACCTCCCCGGCAGAAGAGATGCTGGGGCAGAGGGTGCTCCAAGGCTGGAGCTAGAGGTGCTGCAACATTTAGACAAGGGGAAGTGGGGGTGAGAGGTGTGGGGGGGCTGGAGGGGAGCAACAAAGAAAAGCTGGGCAGTAAAGACAGGCCCTTGTGTGACAGGGCCATGCAGATAGGAAGGGAGCTGTGGAGGTCTCTGTTCCAGCTCCTGCTCAAAGCCAGCCTGGTTGGCTAAGGATGCTGAGAAACTTGTCCAGCTGACTTCAAGGATCTCCAAGGATGGCAATCCCACAAGGTCTTAGGGCCCCTGGTCCAGTGTCTGACCACCTTCCCAGTACTTGTTTTTCCTTGTACCAAGCTGGAATTTCCCACATATCAGCTTGTGTCTGCTGACGTGTGTCTGGGAGTAAAATCTGTTATGTGGTACCCAAATGTGTAGGTACGTACATTTGTACATACACACACACAGACATTAAAAGGAAGATACAGATGTAGCTACATAGAGATTGTATATATATGGGCATGCATTTATTTCTACATGTTTCTACATATATACATATACATACAAGACCTTTTTTTTCCCTCATGAGGACAATTTCATCCTTTACAAAAGAACAAATTTGACACAGACCTGCTCACTCATTTGCCTAGAAAATGGTTCTTAAAGAACTAGGAAAGACGTAGCGATTGTGTCCCACGAGATATCTGTTGACTCAGTGGTCCCCTCTCAGGACCAGGTTTACCATACAACAAAGATGGTTCACAGCATTTTCTAACAGTGAGGTTGAATGAAGATTTGCTAGGCCACAGCACAGTGCTGGTGCTGCTGTTTGTTAATTTGCCTGTCCAGGACTTGCTCAGATGCTTAATGGAGCTGCCAGTGGCTCACAGAGAAGCTTCCCAGGCGGTCATGCCATGCTTTTATTTTCAGAGCTGGTGTGCAGCAGTGGCTGCTGTGGGCCCTCTGACCCCAGAACAAGCAGACGGTGCGGGGCAGAGGAATGCTGCACTGTGCTCTTTTCTGCTGTCCTGCAAGGGAGCCTGTGCCATGGGGATGTGTGTGTGTGTGTTTGGGGGTGTCCCCAGGGAGCTGCTCACCATGTTCCTGGACTCCCAGGAGTGCCTGGCCAAGGTCTGGGGAAACGGCTGGCACCACACTTGTACCCACCCTGCAGCAAGGATGCACAGCCTGGGGGAGGTGGGAGGTTGATGCACCCAGCTGCTTGGGGCACACCCTTTGAGGCAAATTGCACCATGCAATATGGGTGTCATCACTGCAGGATATGGATGTCATCACTGCAAGACTCCTGCAATGCAGAGAACCTATACTCCCATGGGGAGAAATTGTCTCTGTTAGGGTACATGGGCAGGAGAGGAACAACCTCCCTTCCCACCAGCCTGGCACCAGGGAAGGGCCAGGAGCTCTCTGACCGTCTGCAAAGCCTCCACAGCCAGCCCTGCAGCACCTGCAGAGCTCAGGGTGCAGCTGCAGAGGGGATTTGGTAGCAAACTCCTGGTGGGTGTGCCTTCAGCACCAAAGGGAAAGAACCCAAGACTTGCAGGAAGTTGTGAAGGGCATGCTGGAACTGGGGCTTGGGAGGTGAGAGGGACCACGGCCAGAGGGACCACTGCTTTGCCGTGGCTCATTCAGGCGCTGGGTGAGTTGTGAAGCACTTCACGTGCCTGCAGTGCCCAATGCTCTCTGTACAGCCAGGGCTGCCAAATCCACCTAAGCAGGGGGAAGTTATGGGCAGGGGGTGCAGGTGCGGTAGTGGGGTATGCTGGTGGCAGATCTTGGCAAGCACAGACCCAGGGAGCTAGGACATTGTCATGCCTCAGCTCTCAGAGGCAGAGCTGACTGGAAACACAGAAGTGCAGAGCAGCAGAAAGATCTCTGCTCTGGCCATCTGTTGTAAAATCACCTCTGCACACAGCCAGTGCTGCCCACAGTCCCCGCACCCACCTACTGGGTGCTGCCCAGAGCTCCCCCACCCGCCAGCTCCCAGTGCTGCCCCACAGGCACGTGGCTGCTCCCCTGCAGCTCTCTGCGCAGGCGCCGTGCTGCACGGCTGAGCTGGGCTTTCACACATGCTGGGATGTTTGACTTTGCTTCAACCACGCTGTCTTCCCTGTGCCAACCCACACAGCCTCTGTTCCCCAGTTCATTCAGGTGCTGCTGAGAGGAGGGTGCAGTGCCCTGAAGGAGCTGCTCAGCCCCATGTCTGAGCAAGCACCGGTACCCGCTGTGCTGTGCTGAGTCTGCTCAGCCCTTCCAAACCTCTTGCACACCGGGTCTGTCCCTGCAGCCTGCACCTGCACAAGGCAGCTCACCAACACCTTCTGCAGAAGAGCCCTTTGGGACAAGCATCTTTCTGGAAAAGGGCTGGGATGGGTTTGCCCTGGCACAGCAAATGTCCACCTTCTGCACAGCCCCTGAGCCTTGCGCAGGACAGACCAGCGGGCGCTCTGCTACCTGCTGCCCCGACCCAGGCTGCCCGTGGCTGCCTGGCCTCCGAGCTGCCTGGGCAGGGAGCACCCTGCTGCCATCGCTGAGCACAGCCATGCTGGGGAGGCAGGGAAATGCCCAGCAGTAGGCCTGGAAATGTGCATCTAGGTAGTCAGCACAGCGCAGGTGCTCTGTGGGTATCCGGTATTAATTCAAGGGACATAAGGCTGGGGCAAAAAGCCTGGTTTGTAGTTCCCATTGAAATTAACAAGCAGCCGGCCCAGTCATTGATCCCTCACCCCTGCTGTCCTGTTTCTCCCATGCTTTCAGCCCTGGCCTCTGTGCTGCTTCCCATCTCTGGCCCCTATGCACCCTGAAATACCCACAAGCTGCCAGGCTGTACCCTGCTGGGTGCCTGCCACAGCCACAGAGCAGAGCCTCTGCTGGCACAGCCTCACCCCCGGGACTCCTCAAGGTATCACGTAGGCAGCTGTGATAACGCTGCTGCACTGCAGGGAGCCATACTGCAGTTGGGCACACAGGGTGCTGGGGAGCTCTGTGGTGCTGGGTGCACGGGGACAGCCCAGCAGGGACTGTGGTGAGGGTGGGGATAGCACTACAGGGCAATATCAGGCAGATGGCCCAGGGGACAGCTGCATCCTGGAGGGGCTGTGCCATGCAGCACCAAGCCACTGCTGCCCCAGTGGATGTCTGAGTCCACTGGTGTCTGGTGCACAGAATCACAGAACGGCCGAGGTTGGAAGGGACCTCTGAAGATCACCCAGTCCAACCCCCCTGCTGAGCAGGATCATCCAGAGCACCTTGTGCAGGATGGCATCCAGGCGTGTTTTGAGTATCTCCGGAGAAGGAGACTGCACAACCTCACTGGCCAGCCTGTCCCAGTGCTCTGTCCCAGTAAAGAAGTGCCCGCTCATGGTGCAGGCGGCTTTCCCCATGCAGCTTCTTCAGCTCTGCCCTGCAGAAGCACACGAGGTCCCACCTTTGTTCATGGCAAAGAGGGTGATGCAGCGGCAGCCCTGGACAAGGCTCAGTAGCAGCCGCCCCCTTGCCCTGTGGTGGTGCGTGGCTGCAGCTGCCGTGAGGCTGAACAGTGCTGCCCCACGCCACAGCTGCTCCTGGCCCACCGTCACCGGGGAATGTCCCAGCTCGGCTGGGGCTGGGACAGGGCCCGTGGGGCTTTGCAGGCCAGCCATGCCCCATGGGGCCGGTGCCAGCAGTGTGTGCTGCTCCAACACAGAGGCATGGCAGGACTCCATCCTGAGGCTGCACACCACGGGCATGTTGATGGCGTGAACTGCATCCCCTGCTCCTGCCCTGCAGCTCCTGCACCCCTCCGCAGCCTCTGCTGCAGCTCCACAGTGCAGGCTGGCTGCGGTAGTGTCTGTGTGCGGCTGCCAAGGAGCTGCCGTGGTCCCTGCGGGCAATAAGGGCCCCTGGTCGTGCAGGGCTGTACTGGGAGCAGAGGGTGGCCTGTGCCCTGCCTGGCACCCGCCCGAGCTGCTCCTGTCTCAGCCCAGCCCAGGACCACACGAACCCATACTGGGGCTGAGATGGGCTCGTGCAGTGGGATAATACTGGGGCCCAGTGCCGCTGCCATGATGGGGGAGCTGCTGGCACAAGCAGAGGGGTAGCCCCTGGTTCCCTGGGGATCATTTGCAGGATGTGGGCAGCAGCAGGGCTGGGTTGGTGGTGCCATCGTCAGCAGAACCTGAACGGGGCTGCGGGGGCCCTGGGGGGTGGCTGCATGCCTTCATGGGAACTGTGTGGACGGGGGGCAGAGGGTTTGGGGGGGCTGCTCATGTCCACTTGGCCCCAGGATTGACTTCGCATGGCCCCCATCAGCACAGCCACAGCGCCCAAAACTGGCCTCGGGGCAGACCCTGAAGGTGAGGTGTGGGGACAGGCGAGGGGCTGGGCTGAGGCCCTCAGCCCCGGGACAAAGCCGGGTGCAGGACGTGCCCGGGCCGGGGGCACCCCGGCAGCTGGGGCAGGGCTGGGATGGGAAGGGAGGCGCCGGGGCTGGGCCGGGCGGGATCCCGCGCGGGAGATGATGTATGGGCAGATGTATCAGATCGCACAAGATAAACAAGCAGTGAATTTCATCAGGGCCCATCATGGCTTTAATTTGGCTGCCTAATGAGTCAGATCCAGCCGCGCAGATAAAAGTTGTCAGAGCCGCAGCCCTAATGAATTTCTTGCCACTTGTAATCAAGGCAGCTTGTCTGAGGGGGATGATTAATGGGCCCCAGAGGAGCTGCCGTCCCTCGGCTTCCATTCCCGCTAATGCAGTCGCCAGGAAATTAACCAAACCCAGCACCGGGCTGGGGCCGGGGCCAGGGCACGCGTGTGGAGGCACCGGTGTGCGCCGGGCAGCGGGGGGCCGGGCACGAGGGGCAGGCGTGGGCCTGGGGACAGCCCGGCCTGGCTCTGAGCACTGCTGAGAACGGTCAGACCCCGCGCCAGGACCGGGATGGGGACCGGCAGCAGGACGCTGGCACACATGGAGATGAGTTATGGGCCGGGGGAAGGGCCTGGGCCATCACCAGCAGGCAGCAGTGGGGCAGCCCCTGCCACGGAGGAGGAGCAGGGCTGGAAGGGGATTGCGGTGGAGCACTTGTGGCAGGGGATCTGGGGGCTGTCCTGATGTGTCCTTTCCTCCCAGCACCACCAGCCCTAGCCCAGCGCCCAGTGCACAGCCCGTAGCATGGCACAGTGCACAGCCTGGATGCAGGCGTGGCAAGGGGGGGGTCAATGGATCCCCGTGGAGCCCCAAACCACCTCTGTTTAAACTCGCCGTACTGTGTTGAGGGACCAACTGGTCCCAGCGCTTTTGATCTGGAGTGTCCCCTGCCTAGTGCACGTCTGTGATGTGCCCGTTCCCAATCCCACTGCACATTCCCTGGAACACGTCCCTGTGGTATCCCACAGCACCCGGGGATGCCGTGACACAGCCACGGGGGGGCCCAGCTCAGCCCAGCGTGCTGGTTACCAGCTCCGGAGCTGGAGAAGGAAGGGCTGGTCGTCTGCCAGTCTGGGCTGAAAAAACACCAGAGCTCCTCAAAGCAGGAAGAAACATGCCGGAGGCTGCACTGGAGGCCCAAAAAGCAGCACGCGGAAATGCCAGGCTGGCAGGAGGTGGGTTGCTTTATTGGCCTTTATCTCCTTTGCTGCAGGTAACACACACAGGGCAATTCATGGCAAAGAAACAGTATATACAGAGTGTCCATATAAATATTTCCAATGTACATTTTATACACGAGTGATGGAGACGTTCCACAGCAGCGTCCAAAGCCTCGGAAATTCCAGCGCTCAGCTGCAGGCTTGGCCCAAAAACAAGGGAGATGCTCATCTCCTCTCTCCTCTTGCTCAGCCGGAGTCCAGCCCCGCCTGGGCAGCAGCAGGAGCCAGTGGGGATGTGCTGTTGGAGACACTGTGTATGGCTTTGGGGCTTGAACCTGGAGGGACAGTGACTCTACAGACAGACAGACACAGCTGGGGGGCCCAGGGTGACAATCCTCTTGCCCTTCTGGGTCACCAGGGAGGCTGGGAAGGTCGACGTCCATGGGATTGCATGAGAGAGATGCTCCCTTTACATCAGCACGCAGGGGAGCGGTACCAGCGAGGGGATCCCTCCTCTACTGGCCAGAAGCATAGAGGAACAAACGGGGGTGGTGGAGAAACGTGCACCTACCACTGCCCCCCACCTGCCCCCCCGCACTGGGGTGCACAGCACAGGAGGGCAGGAGGGACGTGTCCGAGCTGCCCTACTGCCCAGGAGAGCAGGTGCAGCGACCGCCACCCCCAGTACCGGCTGTGCAGGAGGGCAGCATCCCCAAACCGCTGCAGCCCCTGCACTATCTACAAGTGAGTGTGGTGGTGGGGAGGCACACAGAAACCGCCTCTCCTCCCCCTGTACCGGTCATGAGAACAGGGTGTACTGAATCCCCCATCCTGGTGGCTGTGGGGTACCTCCGCAGGCTGACAGCTCTGGGTCTGCACAGCTCCCCCTTTCCAGCTGCACAGGCAGAATACACAGGACCCAGGCAAAGAGTAGTGTGCTGCTGGCTGCCCGAGCCAGAACAGGGGGCCTGGCGCAGGATGAGCACAGCGGGTGCAGTGAGCGGCCCCTCGGACGTGCTCTGGTGGCCTTGGACGCCAGCAGGGCTGGAAGGAGCCGCACGGTGAGTGGAGGGCCTGAGGGGAGCTAGACGGCGCTGGGGCTGGAGCCGAGCTCAGCCAGCAACGTGGTGCAGGCGTTGTTGTTGGCGTTGGTGTTGCGGCGGGGCAGGCTGGGGGTCAGCGTGGTGACGGCGCTGTCGCTGGGACACCCGTGCTGCAGCAGGATGTCGATGCACTCCTGGCTGCCGGCTCGCCGGGCATAGGCCAGCGGGGTGAGGCCCCGAGCGTCCCGGCTCTTCACATCCACCCCGTACTGTGCAGGAGAGAAAGCGGCTGTCAGCAGTACCACGAGGCCCGTGGGCACGGGGCTGGTGCAGCAAGAGCACTGGCACCGGCAGAGGGGCTCCATGGCACTAGGGTGGGCAGACAGGGAAAGATGAAGGGTGGCCAGGGCAGTGCCCTGCAGGAACACACAGGAAGAGGATGGACAAGGGGTATCCCCAAGACCTGGGGGCAGGGAAGCACCGGGGCAGGCCCAGAAGGGCTGCGGTGGAGGCTGGGGGCCCTGCCTTACCCAGATGAGCAGCTGCGTGAAGACTACGTTGGCCATGGCGCAGGAGAGATGCAGCGCCGTGCGCCCGTCTCCGTCCCCGTAGGTCTCATTCACCTCCTCCTTGGTGCCATGTGCCAGCAGCGTCACCACGAGGCGCAGGTCATCCTCCACCACTGCCCGCAGCAGCTGCTGCCCCAGCGGGATGTCCGACTGGGGCAGTGGAGCCAGGAAGAGCTTCTGTTCGTACTTGGCCCGGATCCAGCGCTCCTTCTCCTCCCTGCCAGGTGGGACACCGTCACTGTCACCAGTGGCTGCTGTGTGCACAGGGGACCGGGCACCAGCACCGCTACCCCAAACGCACCGCGTGTCAGCAGTGTGTGTGTCTCACACGCGGGCATCCTTGCGTGCTCCCTGCTGTGTCCCATCACACACACGTCTGTCACTGGGGCCCTGTGCGTGTCACTCTCCTCCAGGCCCAAGCCTGACACACACAGGTCCCACTGCACCTTCTTAGGGCTCCTGGTGTGCCCTGTGCACTGAGGGCCCTGCACACACAGCTCCTGCATCCCACAGCCCGACCCCACCGCTGCCACTCCGCACAGGGACACCCGCACCCCACGCTGGCGCCCCGCACGCTGTCCTGCCTGTCCATTACGTGCCAGCCTGGGGACTCTGTCCCATGCCTGCGTGCGGGCCTCGGCCAGCGGCAAGAAAAGGTTAGCTGCTGCGCACAGCAGCCCCGTGCCACGGGAGGGCCTTATCGCTGCTGCCGTCTCGCCTGGTGCAAACAAAGGCTGCGGCAGCGTCCGTCCCGCCTGGGGCTGCGGGGCCGGGCGGATCGATGCGTGCCGTGCCGCCGCTATCTGCTGCCATTCTATCCATCTGCATCTGGCGGGCGGCCATCAATGCCCCGCGCCGAGCATGCTCACTCCCGCCGCCCCCTGACCCGCTCTTATCCGTTGATAAGCCTCAGAATGGGCTCTTGTCGGGATGAGTGACAGGAGAGTCGCTCCGATAGGGACAGACAAGGGCCTGAAAGGGACGCACCCCTGAGACCCACACGGCGCTGCCAAGCCGGCTCTGTTAACCCCTTCTGCTTTGCAGCCGGCCGTGGCTCCAGCAGCCATCGCGTGCCTTCGGCTGGCCACGGAGCCCTGCGGGCCCACGGGGGAAGCAGCAGAGGGCTTCTGGTGTCGGGACAGCAGGCAGGACCCAGTCACTGGAGCAGCCTGTGGGTTCCTGCCCACCGCTCCGCTGGGCTGGCTGCTCCCAGCCTCCCTGGTGCCCTCAAGCCTCCCGGTGTGGTTGCCTGAGAAGCATCTCTGCAGTCCCCCCCCCATCTCCCTTACCGGCTGCTCTCAGGGGTGGGTTTGGGGTAGCCTTCCACAGCTCCTTCCCAGACAGCGTTGGCCAGGGCGTTGCCGATGGCCGTCATGACCATGAGGAGCTCGCTGGGCCAGTCGTCCAGGTCCAGGGAGCGCACGCGGGACAGGTGCGTGCCCAGGTTGCGATGGATCCCGGAGCACTCGATGCACATGAGGGAGCCCAGGTTCAGACTCGCCCAGTCTGGATCTGCAGGTGGCAAGACCGGGATCAGTGGGGCAGAGTTAACGGCAGCATGGGCTCACTGGCCCGTCTCCCCCTGTGACCCCACCAGCTCCCTTCCAGACGCAGTGCCCCCAGCAGCACAGGGAGCAAGGACCCCAGGCTGGTCAGAAAGGAGCCGCAGACCAGCATGGAGGTGGGTGAGTGTCACAGGGCACCTCCTATCCCTGAGGAATGGCTCCTTGCAAGAGGGGACAAAACAGCTCCACAGAGCAGGGGACCCTCAGGACCCTCAGGGTTAAGGGAGGTGGTGGCAGAGTTCCCTTCCCTTCCCTTCCCTTCCCTTCCCTTCCCTTCCCTTCCCTTCCCTTCCCTTCCCTTCCCTTCCCTTCCCTTCCCTTCCCTTCCCTTCCCTTCCCTTCCCTTCCCTTCCCTTCCCTTCCCTTCCCTTCCCTTCCCTTCCCTTCCCTTCCCTTCCCTTCCCTTCCCTTCCCTTCCCTTCCCTTCCCTTCCCTTCCCTTCCCTTCCCTTCCCTTCCCTTCCCTTCCCTTCCCTTCCCTTCCCTTCCCTTCCCTTCCCTTCCCTTCCCTTCCCTTCCCTTCCCCTCCCCTCCCTTCCCTTCCCTTCCCCTCCCTTATCTCTTACTGGGGGCATCGCAGTCCACACAGAAGCTGTTCCCACGCGCGGTGCGGACGGCCTGCATGGCCTGTGCGTCACCCTGGCTGCCCAGCCGAGCCTGCAAGGAGACCGCAGGAAGCCCTTCAGGCCAGGCTGCCCCCCCTGTGCTCTCACCGACCCCCAGAGGCTGTCAGGGAGCACCAGGACCATGCTCTGACAGCACGGCTGGGGGGTCTGGGGGGTCACCCCCTGTGGGGGTGCTCACACACAGCCTGGAGGGATCCCCACGTGTGGCTGGGGGCAGCTGGGGGAGCAAGGGCTGGAGGGCCAGGACAGGGAGTGAGCAGCAGGGCTGTGGAGGGGGGAGCAATGCAGGAGAAGGAGCTCCGTGGGGCCACAGCCAGGGTGGGGAGGGGACGGGAAACTCAGAGAGGGGACTGGGAACTCAGAGAGGGGACAGAAACCCAAAGAGGGAGCAGCGCAGTCCCAGGGGTGGGATCCAACCCTGCCTGGGAGCAGAGGGGTCAGGACTGGAGCCAGCCTGGACAGGCAAGCCTGGAACAGGCATGGATGCAGCGAAGTGGGTGACAGAGACGTGGAACCCCAAAAGAACTTGGCTGAAGCCTCCTACCTTGTTTTTGCTGCTCTCGCAGCCCTGCAGGCTGGCCAGGATCTGGCTCTCAATGGCCTGGACCCAAAGCTCTCGCTCCTCAGATGTTGAGGCCTCAAAGAGCCACGTCTGGCCCGTCAGGGACACGATAATGAACTCAAATGGCTCATCTGGTTCTGGAAGAGAAAGGCGTCCGTGGCACAGGTCAGGGAAGGAGAGGGCTGCACATGGCAGTCCCTGGGGGCACAGCAGTGACCACGGGCAGGCCATGGCCAGCAGCGTCCTGAGCTGGGATAGGCAGAGCCTGCAGGGAGGACCCGGAGCTCTGCCCAGCCCTGACACTGCTTGCACAGCTCTGCCTGTGCGGGCTCGCTCCTCTGCACATGAGCAGCCGTGGCACATCCCACCCTCCAGAGAAAGCTGCTGGTCTCTTGAGTGGTGGGAGCAGCCCCTCTGCGGGTTGCTGCCCCAACAACCCCGCTGCTCCTGGGGGCAGCCTGCTCCAATGACCCCCCAGCCACTGCTCTGCACAGCACCAGGCTCTGTGCCCACCAGCAGCCCCAGAAGAGGCAGTCCCAGAAGATGCAGCCTCGTTATTAAAGACCTTCCCGAGCTGTGAAACACGTGGAACCGAACTCCTGACTTCTCATCTTCGGGGAGAGCATCTTTGCTGAGCCCCACAGGCTGCTCGGAGTGCAGGCACCCAGAGGGCAGGTTCGAGCACCCTACAGATGCAGGCTGCCTGGTGCGTGCTCGGGGGGGGTCAGAGCACAGGCACCGGGTGGCAGAGCTGGCAGCACGGGCAGTGAGTTCCTGGTGAAGTACCTTAGACCCCCTGGAGCTAAGGAAATAGCCCCAGAACAGCCAAGTAGGATGAAAAGCCAGGCTTAAAATGCGGTCTTCTCTGCCTGCTGCTCTGCCTGCTCTAACTCCCTCCCAGCCCGGGCTGCCCGAGCTGGGCTCAGCCCTGGCCATCCCACCCCACAGGGGTAAGAGCCGAACGTGGGGCGCGCTGCCTCCTCCCCACCCAGGCACCAGCATTTACCTTTTATTGCCAACTTCAGTAGTTAGTGCAGTAAATGACTTAACTAAGCGGGGCCTGAATGGAATGACTAATAAACGTTATGTCACAGCACACGCTTCAGCTCATAGCAAAATGATTTGTAATTACCTAATTAGCGTTATGCAAATAACACCCTCATCTCCATAATGTGCCTTCCCAGCTCTCTATTAAAAGCAGGGAGTCAACTGCACGGCTCCAGAGGCAGCGCAGAGGCCGAGGGGCGCAGCCTGGTCCGTGGCAAGGCAGGGGGTGGGGGTCCCGCGGGGCAGACCTGGGGGGTGCCAGGAGGGCTCCAGCTGCGAGGGGCAGCCAGGAGGAACCTGCAGTGCCCAGGCAGGAGGCGGCTGCCAGCCGGGTCCCATCTGCCCCACCACAGGCACTGCACGCCTCGGGGGCCGCTGGGCAGCGTGGTGGGGGCTGGACCAGTCTGTGTCCACAAGCACCCCCTCCGAAAATGCCTGCAGCCCCGGAGAGGCTCCTCGAGGAAGGACAGCTTAACGGGAGAGGGAGGAGGCACAGCCCTTCCTCCCTTGCTAGGCTCTTGCCTCCTTTGGAGGCACCACCGCCGGCGTTAGCACGTACCAGGCGCAGCACCCACCCCTCTTCTCTTTCCACCCATGTTCACCTGCTCACTGCAGAGCCACCTGAAGGCAGAAGGCTGCTCCTGCTGCTGTGCCCTGGTGGAGAGTGCCATGCTCCTCACGGCAGGCTCAGGGTCTTGCATTTCTTGGGGGTTAAAACCTAAGTGAAACCTTGCTGGGAAGATGCCTGCCCCGTACCATTGCTGAGGGCACTCCGTGCTGCGTCCTGCACCGAGCCCAGCAGCACCTGTGGGGACTTTGTGGGGCCTGGAGGTCATCAGTGCTGATGGGATCGACCGGTGCAGGAATGCAAGGCTTGGCCTCAAGGGAGGACCAAATGACTCCAGGTGAAGTGCCAACTGGTTTGCCCTTACCAGACAGGAAGGGGAAGCTGTTTCATGCACTTCATCCTGGGCTCAGCTCGGGACTTCTGGGGAAACGTGGCTGCAACTGCCTGGGGCAGCAGCAGGGGACACGACAGGAGGTGCTGGCGGTCACACGGCCGGACCTGTACCCCTCTGCGATGCAGTTGCCCCACGGGGAGATGAAGCTTGCCCAACCTTTTGTCCCTCCCTCCAGCTCCCACCACTGAACAGACACCACAAAATCACTGCTCTGGGGAGCTCCCTGCAGGCAGCACGCCTCCTACCCTAAGGACGTTTGCTGTGCAGGCTCCAAGGGCTGCAAAAGCCAGTTCAAAAACAAGATTCTAGAAAAATATACATCCAGTAACTTCTGAACAGAGGGAGAAGAAATGGGTGGTGACAGCCAAGTCACTGCCCCTGCCTCCCTGGCCAGACGGCGCTGCCCTGCCTGTGAGCATTGCCACATCCTGGGCAAGGGCCGGGGGCACCCGATGGCAGCGGCAGCCCGGCGATGCAGGACCCTGCCACGGCTGCTCTCAGAGGGGTCCCCAGGCCCCTGCTTGGCTCCAGCCCACTCACAAGCCAGCAGCTGCACCCACCTCTTGCCCTGTCACAACCTGTCAGCAGGACCCGCAGACCGGGGCTGCGCTCCAGCTCTCCGAGGCAGTGCCGCCTGCCCCTGTGCCCACCCGGCGGTACAAGAGCACAGATCCCGGCCCCAAAAGCTGCAGGACCCATTGCTGCAATCTCATGCTGCCTGGGGCTACGCATGAATAGCCAAGGAGGAAGGGGTGGCACCTCTCCCTGGGGAGCAGCGGCTAGCCAGGTGCTTAGGAGAGCATTTGCAGTTCCAAAATCTTGGATTTGGCCACCCTGTTGGAGCAGTGATTGGCAAAGCCGCTAGCAGGGCACCTGCTTTATGGGGCCTTGTCCTCAGTTATGGGGCCCTGTCCTCAGTACACCTCTCCCGTCCCTGGTCTGAGCTACCTGTGGCTGCTGTCAGTGTGTTGCAGAGCCCAGGCCAGCCAGGACCTGGACCCAGAGGTGCTGTCTGATGCTCTTCAGGTGCTGCGGGGCTGCTCCTGCTCCCAACTGGACCGCAGCAGGCAGGCTGGCAGGCTGCAGGACATGCTCGTGGCTCCTGCCATGGGCTCAGGTGACTCCATCAGCCTTGTTCCTCTCTCTCGCTTGCTCAGAACCTCTCCACTGAGCACAAACCTCAGCCCAAGCCTTCCTGCACCAGCCTGCTCCCTGGTAGAGCTGAGGCCAATGCATGCCCGCTCTGCAGTGCCTGCCCCGTTAGAGGCTGCTCTGCGGGGATGCTGCACCGGGCTGGGCACCAGTCTCGTGGTCCTGTGCCTGGGATGTTCATGAGGTGGGGCAGGTGCTGCCCTCCTGCTGGGCTGCCCGTGCCTGACAGCGGCATAACAGTGAGATTTCTGGGGCTTTGGCCCCCCTTGGAAAGACGTTCCCGCTGCTGCAGCTGGGGGCATCCTGAAGCCCTGGAGTTCCCTGGCCCTAGCCCCCGGCAGTGGTCCAAAGCCCAAAGCCCCGGTGCTGGCATCACAAACTGCCAGACCTCTGTTCCCCTTCCTCCTTTGTGCCTCGTGGATTCCAGCTTTGCTCTGAACAAAGGGCCTGCTGCTCTCAGCACAGCCCTGGAGGAACTAACAAAGGACAACAGCTTTTCTTCCACACCAAGGGGCCTTTTCGCAGGAGAAAACATCCCTTTTCTTTCCTTGCAGCAGGGCAGGACAGCGCTGCAGGACCAGAGCTCTCCGGAGGCTTGGGAGCAGCTCGGCTCTGGGAGGAGAGCAGGGAGCTGCGGGATGGCAGCGGCAGAGCCACAGGCAGGGGCCGGCAGAGCTGGGAAGTGAACTGAGGACTCGGTGGCTCCCGTGGTGTGCAGAGCCGGCTTCTCAGGTGGTCTGGGACAGGCTCCTGAGCAACCTGGAGGGGCTGCACAAGTTGGATCAGGTGAGACATCAGCTTCTGGGACAGCACGGGGCTTCTTCAGGTTCTTCTGGGGAGCGGCACAGATCTCTGATGCGGTGGGGGCGTTTTTGGCCAGGTGAACGGGCAGCACAAAGCAGATGAGGCAGGAGGAGTCGCACCACCTCTGCTGGTACAGATCTGGCAGCGAGCCCTGTGCCATGTGCTCGGGGAGGACAGCACCCGGCAGTGCCAGCAGCAGGGGAAGGCTCCGGTCCTTCCCTCTGCCCTGGGGCAGGGGCAGGGCTGGCCCTGGGTGAAGGCAGAGCCCCTCTCCCTGGCCAGAGGCTGCCTGCGGGCGTGCTGGTGGGAGTCCATTATGCCAGCTCCATTAGAATTAGTGGGCAGTGGAAATGAACGAGCTTGTCTCTCTCCCTCTTGATGATTTTTTGATGATGTTTTAAAGACTGAGCTCCGTGAAGAGTTGCTGAGCAGAGTATGGTGCGAGCCGGCTCTGCTAATGGGTGTTAACCCCCTGACCCAGCTCCAACGCTGCCCAGCAATGAGTGCTCCAAATGAGAGCAAAATTAACGAGGGCACTTCACGGCAGCCGGGACGGGCCGGGGCCAAGCAGCATCCAGACACAACCAGCGGCCGAGTCACCAAGCTGAGAGGGCTGGAGGACTTGTGCAGCAGCCTCGAGGGCTCACCCTTCAGCAGCCTGCCGTGGCAGAGCAGGGAAGCCAGCAGCCCCCACCGCCACCACGCCAGCCCTGGGAGGAAGCATCCCCTCCCGGCCAGCAGAAGAGCACCGAGGGGCTGAGGAAGAAACAGGAGAACTGAGATATCCTGCACACAGCGCCAGGAACCAGCACGGGGGAAAGGAAGAGGCTAAGGGAACAGCCCTGCCGAGGAGCCAGGTCAGGACAGAGCTCGGCTGCCCAAAGGTGCCCTGGAGCTGAGGTGACGGGCAGACTGCTGGACCTGTCACTGCTGCCTGCCAAAGCAGCAGAGGATGCTGGCGAGTGGCAGCAGCACGGGCAGAAGGGGACAGGAGTGTTGTGCTCACAGCTCGTGCCAAGATCCTTTGCTCTGTGCCCAGTGGGAGGAAGCACAGCTTTGAGCAGAAATGGTGCTTCGAGGTGGCTGGAACCACTCTAGCTTTGGTACTCAGCTGGGTGCAGGGATCTGTCCTGCTCTGCGAAGGGCAGGTACCCCACAGCGCAGCAGGACCATGCTTCCCCTGGCACTCCAGGCACGGGGCTGCCCTGCGCTCCCCACGCCAGGCACACGGCACAGGGCAGCACTTCCCAGGCTGGCAGCAGGGAGCTCTTGCCAGCCAGCACTCCAGGCACAGACAGCCCGCCCTGGCAGCCAGCTCCCCTGCTGGCTCCTGCCCCCCTCAGCAGAGACGCAGCCTTGTCCATGCTGGATGGTGCAGGACGGTGTGGGACAGTGTGAGATGGTACAGGACGCCTCCCCATGCACCCCAGCCAGAGCAGGTCCAGGAAGGAGGTGGAGGATCCCCACCACCACCAGCGAAACAAGGCATGGCCGTACTGAGCCATGCCCTGCTCCTGGGGCAGCCGTCTCCTCTTCCACCTCCTCTCCCCGTGTCCTGGCCACTTCCAGTCTCTCCTCCACGCCGCCCTCTCCTCACCCCATCCGTTCTCCCTTTGAGCTGGTGCAGCAGAGGTGCTCCTGGATGCCCTGGGGAGTGGGGTGGTCACCCAGGAGGAGGCAGGGGACACTTTCAGAGCATGGCAAGTGGCAAGGGACCGGGGGCTGCTCCTGCCGGCAGTGGCCCAGCTTTGCTCTCATGCTGCTAAGTCCGTGAGGTGTCCAGGAGCTGGGCAGCCAGCAGGCCCCCCAGCCTCGGGATGCTTGTTTGCAAGCTGCCACTGTACCACATCATTATGAGGTGTTTGGGATATCAACAAATTAGCAGGCGTCTGGGAAGAGAAGGATGCAGCACCATTCGTAAATGTCAGCTCGCTGCCTCCTCATTTTGCAGATCATTAAACCCAATATTCCTAACCTGTATTAGTGCAACGGGGACAGGCCCCCTCCACAGCGACGAGCCGCCAGGAGAGCCGCAGCAAGAACATTGCTATGGAGACCCCACAGCGCTTCTGTCCCAGTGCCCCGAGACCCCCGCAGGGCCCCAGGCTGAGCTGCAGCCTTCCCACCACCCCGGGCTGCCCGCCCTGCCCACGGGGCTCTGTGTGGGGCAGCAGGGCTGGGGCGGCTCTGTGCCGTGACACCCCCACAGACACCAACACAGCCGGGCAACAGAGAACACCTTCAGGGGCACCAGGCGTGTGCGTGCACGTGTGCGTGTGTGCACGGAGGGGACGGACAGAGAAGGCAGCCAAGCCAACGTAGCCAGGAAGGGACGATGCTCCTGGGGGATGCAGGGTACACCGGGGGGTCGCCCCAGGGACCAGGGGTGTCACTGCTGGGTACCTGCTGCAGGGTGCGCAGGTGGCACCGTGGGGCTGAGGCACCAGCAGGGCGACACAGCATGCGTGTGTGCTGGGGACATGGGGAGGGAGGGCACTGATGGCATGGCTTCATGGCGTGTGCTCACAGCAACAGACACCGGCGTGTTAGGGGTGCACCTACAAGGGTCTCCTGGGGGGCAACGCAGAGCCGTACAGGGCCCCAGGGACCCCAGGAGAGGGGCAGTGGAGGCGGGGATCGGCCATGGCCCGGCGATGCCCAGGCACAGGCTGCGTTCCTCCCGCCGGGATGGAGCAGGGGCTGTAACGAGCAGGAGAGACTTGTTAGCACTGAATTAAGAGGCTTGGCGGAAGGGAGCGCGGGTGACACAAGCTGTGTGGGGCAGGCGGGAGCTGAGCAATAGCAGCTGGAATCCCCAGCAATCTGCTAAGCGCAGCTCAGCCCCGCGCTCCCAGCTCGCCGAGATCGGCCTCCGACAGCCCCTGACAGTTGGTATTAATCACGCACATCGCCCCAACACAACTCTTTACTGGCCATCAATTTCCCGTGGGTTTTAAAACTAAAAAACAAAGACAAAACCGCGTCGTTTGGCCGCCACTGAGAAGCACATTAAGGGGCTGTCAGCTTCTCGCCATGCACCCTGCATCACTCTTTAAGCACATGAGAAGTTCATTATCCCCGGAGCTCTGGCAGCCATGGGGATGCTGGCGTAGGGAGCGTCGCGAAGGTGCTCCCGCCGTCAGACATGCTTGGTGGCTCCCGGGCCCCCCGCCCCACAAAAAGGGGCCGAGGTGTGGGGCACGGAGGCGGCTGGGCTGCAGCAGGGGCCCTGGGCTTGGCTGAGCCGGGCCGGGGCAGTGCTGGGGCAGCGCTGGGCTGCGACTGCGAGCAGACCTCCCCAGTGGTCCCTGCAGCCCGACGCCACAACCCCGGTGACAGTGACGGTGACGAGCTCTTCCCCGGGGCTGCAGCGTTCCTGACAGCCTGACACCACGTTTGCCAGCCTGTGGGTGCTTCCTGACAGCCTGCGCCGCACTCTCGGGTTTGGTGACATCCCCGGCAGCCCAATACCACGCTTGCCATAGTTTGCTGATGCTCCCTAGCAGCCTGACACTGCGCTCTCTTTAACATGCGACCATGTAAAAAAGCAACAGCTCGTTTGATTTATGATACTTCAGAACAACTAAGATTCAATTGCTCCGCACGTCCCTGGCTCTGATTACCTCCTAAATGAGATAAACTGATGGCAATTTATCCCCAGACCTCACCAACTTTCCCAGGATGCTAACCTGAGTCGCTCGTGCCCTGCACACGCAGGTTTGGGCTGGGCCCACCCCAAGGCAGCCTGGCTGCAGCCCGAGCCGCCTGCCCCTCAGTTCTTGTGCCTGGACAGCACCACCGGCCAGGCTGTGACGGCGAGCTGAGCCTGGCCCCTGGTGTGGCCACGAGGTCTCCTGGCAGGAGTTTGGTCAGCCCCTGGAGGCAGTGACTGATCCCTGCACTGGCACGGTGCTGGGGCAGGCTCCTGGGGAGTCCTGCTGTCCCCCAGGCTGTTCCCCATGTCCCTCCCAGGGTGGCATTCCTACCAGCACCGTCCCTGCCGCAGCGCCACGAGCACCGGAGGGATGCCCGCGTGTGCCAGCCTGGCCACAGAGCGCGGCAGCCCTGCTCTGTGCACAGCAGTTCTCGCACTTTCACCGTGTTGACTGTGTGAAAGCAAAAAGCTCAGCTGATCCCGCTGTGAAAAAAACTGCTGGTAAATGTTCAAAAGCAGCTAAAAAAAGATTCAGTGAAGAATCAGACGTACTTGTGGACACCAGCCCGTGACATAAGTCATTGATCATGCCCGTGATGTGGGCATGCCTCTGCCGTGCCCTGGTGATTCCTCGCAGCCACGTCCTCACCGCTCCCTCCCCATCGCCGTGCTGGAGCAGGCTCAGCAGCCCCTGCCACGTGTCCCAGTGACAGTGCTGCAGGTCCCTGGGCAGGTCCCTGGGCAGGTCCCTGGGCAGGTCTCTGGGCAGGTCTCTCTCCTGCTCCCCATTCTGGTGCCAGAGGCTTCTGGCAGGAGCAGCGGTTGTGCGCGAGGTCTGCGCAGTGACAAATGAGGTTAGGTAACTGACACTTCACTGGGAAATGACGTTCCGTGTTGATAAATGCGAGGTAGTGCACATTGTAGGGAAAAAATACATTACTCCAACGCATGGCAGGGTTCTAAATGATCAACCCCAGACAGGGCCTGGGTATCACTGCCCAGCACAATGCCATGGTCAAGGACCGGGACAGGGAGTAGCAGAAGACATCCCGATGCCCTCGGACACGTTATATGGCACGGCACTGTCACTACGTGCAGTCTCAGTCACTCCACGACCCAAGGACACTGCCCAACGGGGAAGGAAAGCACAAGTGGGCACATGTCTGAAATAAAACTTCCTGTGGAATGACAGAAAAACGGGGAAGGCTGGACTGGGCAGCCAAGGCAGGGGGCAACAATCAGCTGTCCTGATTACAGGGTCTGCGTCACCGCCTTATAAAAGTGTACCTGTTTGTAATTACTTTCTCCACTAAGAAATTGTATTTAATTTTGTGTAACTTCAGATCTCAGATCACTGCACACTGATATCCTACATTTCAGGTATGTACAGAACACATCTCTCTGTTGGTCAAGGTACTGGACTGAGAACTGCAAACTGAGGACAGACCTGGGGAAAGGCAGTGAAACCTCTGAAGAGTCAACATCTATCCGTACTTAAAAAAGTATCAGTTTAACAACATGTAAGTACAAATCCTACTTCTTGCTCTCTGTGAGATGCTCAGGATGTCTGAATCATCCACCACGAAGGGAAAGTCTTCTCTAAGGTCTGCGCTTTTCAGGTGAAGCTCAACTACAACAGAAAATACTGAACAACAGAACTGCTGAACTCCCCTGCAGATCAGCACCACAATATTTCTAGGAGGGAGAACTGATGAGGAGTTGTTCTAGCACAGGAAACCTGGGCACTGTTTACAGGCTGAGCTGTGATTTGGAGCAAGATGCCAGGACAGCTGCAGTGTGCGTTGTTAGACATAGGCTAGGCTCCGCTTTCTGTTTTGTTTTACAGTGGTCATTCGTTTCAAAAGCTTGTACTTAATCCCTCTCCCCATCTTTAGCCATCCCAATTAAAACCTTATTTTGGTTTACTACAAAAGCATATTGGCTGCTGTGGGACACAGTGACTGAGGGCAAAATCAAATCTTAAAGCCTGAGGACTGCATTTTCCACAGCAGCTAACCGTAGGTGTAGGCTTTGGAGAACATGGTTGCCAAGTTTTTCTCTACCTGGACAAATACAGATTACTTTTCACAAAGCTCCCTGCCAAGCTTCAAGTCCCTCTTCAGAAATCACAGAGATACCAACATTTCTTAACAGAAATACCATCAGTAATTCTCACATAGGCAAAGCAACATATACTTCTTCAGCTGGTTTCCTGAAGCAGATGAACTTTTCCAAAAAACCCTCAGCTTGAGGCAGGTGGACAGCACAGGACCTTTAAATGATGCAAGTGTGGCAAATTTACAGGCAAACCGTTAACAGGCTTTATGGCAGAAACTGTCTGTACACCTTCAGCAGTTAAGCACACTTGAACTATATGGTGTGCTCCCAGCTCTCCTAACACAGTTAGTAATTACTGCTGCCACTAATAGTCTGTGCAGTCACAGGCATGATGGCAGTCCTGCAGGCACTGCAGGTGAGCAGCCCTGGGCAGACCAAGCAGGGCTGCTTGCTTCTCCCTGCCAAAGCACCAGCCAGCTCGGACTCGGAGTGCCCCGAGCCCCCCGCCAGGAGGTGTTGGTGCCCAACGCACTGAGCTGCCCCCGGGGAGCAGACCGCCTCGCCTACCTTCTGCTGCTGTGCTGGGGCCATCGGGCCGAGTGGTCCCTGTGCTCTTTTTCCTGCGATGCTTCTTCCTGTTCGCATGCGGTGATGGAGGCGGCTCCAGCTTGGGGCTGGCAGCGTTGGAAATGTTCGGGCTGGAGCTGAGAGAATCGGCGGTGCCGTTAGCTGGGGACAAAGACAAAGAAAGTCACGTACAGCGAGACAGGGGCAGCCCGCTCCTCCCAGAGACAAGCAAGTGTCCTGGGCACAGCGGCAGTGCTCTGCCGGGCTCAAAACCACCCGGCCCCACGAGGCAGGGCAGGAGCCACACACAGCCCTGCGGCAGGAGCAGCTCCAGCAGCCGGCCCAGCTCGGGGCCAGCTCTGCAGGGTCAGCCCGGAGCTGCTCTGCACAGGGACTCAGCTGGGACGGGCAAGACAGGGACAGCGCTGGCACCAATGTGTTTGGGGCAGGCCCCCAGGGGCAGCCTGACAGGGCACGCTGGCCAGGACATTACCAGCGCGCACGGTGCAGTGGCAGCACCCGCTGGGCGATGCCTGCACCCTGAGAAGGGGCAGCCCGGGAGGTGCTCGGGGCCCTCCAGGTGCAGACCGCAGCCCCGGGACTCACAGCAGCGCTGTGGGAGCACTGCTCCCCCCAGCACCGCTCCGCCAGACGGGGTGACTGGGGTTGCCACACTCAGGAACCTAAGCATGATGGTCTCAATAGGCTTCCGATACGGAGCTGAAGAAGCTGCATCCCCAGCAGCAACGCACCAAATTTATCCTCAATCATACTGTTCCTTACAATTAATAGCAGAATTAGAAACAATCAGGGAGCTGCCTAATTACTGTCAATTAGAGCGCGCTAATCAAGCTCCGATCACACACACACACGCTGCCGCTGCACTCACCATTAAATGTCAAATTTCATTAGAGACCAGCAACAAAATCAAAAGCCTGACATTCAATTTCAGCAGCACACACAGCGCAGGCTTCCAATCAGCATAAAAATGCAGACTCCGGGGAAGGCAACGAGGCGCAGGAGCCCTTGCTGCACTGTTAACCCTCTCCGAAATGCACTCCTGTCTCTCCAGCATCCACCTACCCCCGGGGCACGTCTGGACACCCTGCTCCCATCCCGCCTCTGTCCTGGGCAGCTCTCTACGACAACCTGGCATCTCCCATCAAGCCCCAACCTCCCATTCCCACTTTTGATGGCACCTGAAAGGAAGAAAGCAATCACGGTGGCTAACAAGGGCAGCACCCTCCAGCAGCGGGGACTGCCTGTGACTTGGCAAGCCCTTGTGCCGCTCCAGCCTTGCCTCCGCTCTCCGTTTTCAGCCCAGTTCAGCCAGGCTGGCTCCCAGGGACTTGGTCCATCTCGCTGCAGTGAGATCAAAGCCCAGCAGCGGGGCAGAGAGGGCTACAGACAGCCAGGAGCTGCCCCATGCAGAGGTCTGGGTGCAGCCGCTGCCCCCCTCACATGGCTGGGAGAGGATGTGGTGTCAGAGCTTTTCCATCTCTGGTTTCTGCTGGATTTGACACACACTATCAGGGTGTTTCTGTTATTTATCCACAGGGAAATAGCTCACCCTTGACAATTAAGAGAGAGAAATCTAATAAAATCAGAGTTCATTTTATAAATATGTATTACTGATGCTGTTCAGCAGGACTATGTGTGGAGCAGGTGTGAGGCACCTTCATCTCCCAGCCTGGATGTCAAAGGGGACCTGAACTTTCTTGTCTGAGGCTACCCGTGGTGCATCCAGCCTGACTCTGCTGCCCACCTGCTCATGACACCCCTGGGCCAAACCGTACACCACTGGCACCCTGCTCCCCTCCAGGCTTCACATGAAGGTCCTTCTGCAGCTTCCACTAATGCGCCTGCAGGCTGCAACGAGCCCGACACCTCCCACGTCCCTGCTCTTCTTACAGCCCAGCAGCTGAAGCCAAAAAGCTGGGGGCTGGGGGCTGCCGGGGCCCGCGGCAGGGGAAGGGGCAGAAGGAAACACACACCCTCCAGATCAGAAATAGATCTCTCCCCAGCAGGACAGCAGTGAGCTCCGCCAACCCACCCTAGGGTTTCCAGGCACCCATCTCACCACGGGAACCCCTCCGTGTGCACAAGCAGCACCCTCCTGCTTCCTCTCTCCAAACCAGCTGGCCTTATGGCAGCCCTGGGTCCCCCCAGGTGGGCTGCAGAGGCTGCCCGATAAAGGACAAACAAGGACTGCACCAGGGCACGTCTGCTCTGAGCTGTACATCTGCCATCAGCTTGCCAGGGTGCAAGAGGAGGAGGCAGCACATCTCGAGGAGCAGGCAGCCCACACCCTCTGCATGCACCCAGGAACCTCTTTGACTCTGAGCAGAGAGGTGTTGCACATCCTGCCCTGCTGCGGGGAGCTGGAAATCCAGTGCAGAGGTTGGGCTGGGGCTGTGCAGACCCTGCGACACGTGGGTGCAAGGGGCACGAGGTGGCTCAGCAGCGTGTGCCAGGCACGCTGCTCAGCTCGGCCCAGCTCCACACACAGGATGCACCCCGCCGAGGGTCCCACCTGCCCCCCAAAATGCTCCATCCCTCACAGCCAGCACAGCCAGCAGCCTGCTGGGCACGCAGCCCAGGGCAGGGCAAGAGCCCAGAGACGACTCTCTGCTCACTGTGCCCCAAGGCTGGGGCTCGCTGCAGGGCTCTGCCGGGCCCCAGCCCCTCCTCGATGCCCCTGATGAGCTCTGCAGACAGGAGGCTGGTGCTGAGGTGTTGGCTTTCCCTGCCAGTGTGCCAGAGACAGAGTCAGGAGCTGTGAGCAGATGCTGATGCTGCCCAGGTTTCCAGGACAGCTGGGCACGTCACTCCTCATACCTGCAGCCCCTTCAGCACAGCTCAGCCAGTGACACCCCTGGGTGGCTAACACAGAGCAGGGCAGGGTGAGCCTGGCCCTGGGGCACAGCAGGGCACAGTGGTACCCATACAGAGTGGTCAAGAGGCCACCAGAGCTCGAAGCACAATTAGCAGGAGTTGGCATTTCACCCCTCTGCGTCACGGGAAGAGGTGGCAGCATCTCAGCTCCGTGCGTGCCCGTCAGTGGCTGCTTTGCATGAAACAGGCAGCTCGCTCTGGGGTTGGGGAGCAGAGGCTGGCTCGCAGTTCTCTGACACCCCAGAGAGAGCCAGGGTGAGCAGAACGCAGAGCGCAGCCCTGTGGGGCCCTGCCGTGGGGCTCGGGGGGAGCATGAGGGCTGCCAGGAGGAGCAGCCCTGCAGGCCCTGCACGGGGGCTGTGCAGGCAGAGGCTCGGCTGTCCAGAATTCACCTGTGCAAAGGTAGCGTGTGTGCCGACAGCAGCACTGCCCGGCCGCCCCTGTGCACCACGGCTGACCTGCAGCGGCTCGGGGCCCTCCCGGCAGCCCCACAAGAGGCGGCTGCCACTGCGGGCACGGCTCCCGCAGCGGGGCTCAGGCCGTGGGGTGCCCCGTGCCCCTGCCCGGGCAGGGGGACTGCCCGTGGGGCTGCGCCCGTTCCCAGAGCAGCGCAGGGAGCAGCCCCCCCGTGCCCCACTCCTCGGGTGCTGGAGGAGCGGCGGCGGCCCGGCTGCGCCCCGTGTCCGAGGCGAGGGGCGGGGGGGCTGGCGGCACATTAATGCTCAGAGCTGCGCCCTTCCGCTCCCGTCGCCTGCGCTGCCCCATCAGCAGTAACAGTCTGATTAATTCGCTTCCAGCAGGGAGCTGATGGGGCCAATGATGGAGCCGCTGCATCAGGCGCGCTGAAATTGATAGTTTTTCACAGTTACAAATGAGGAGCCTCCTCAGCTGCAAATGGCGCCCGCACAGTCGGACTCCGGTAATGATCATAAAGAGGCTCTCTTTAAACTGCGAAAGCCCCTGGGACCGAGCGGGGGGGCGGCTGCCGCGCTAATGAGAACTACAAGGGGCGAGCAGGCATGGAAATGGCTCCTCCACTCTTGATGTGCATTTAACTGCTTTTTTAGTGCGGCGGCAGAGCCAGGAACGAAGGAGTGATGAATGCAGCACAAAAGCATTTATTTTCCAATTCGGCAAAGTGGCTACGTTGGGAAATGTATGAATTATTTTAATTCACTCAACTGTCCTGAAACATCACAGAGAGCGAGTGAGCGTGGGGGGAGGGGGCGGGACGCGCTCAGTGTGTGCACAAGAGACAGGAATTACTCCTATTCGTTCAACTGCCCCAAAACCTGGCAGAGGGGGATGCTGACGAGGAGCGGAGATGGGGGAAAGCGATGGTTTCTCCTTGCGCAGTGAGGCAAGAGGGGGGCAGGCAAAGGAAAGCGGTCAGAGCAGTCCTGCCGCGAAGGAGAGGTCCTTGCTTCACCATGCCCTGAGGGAGAGCTTCTCCTTGCAGCCTGGACGCTGCCGGCTGACCCTCATGGTGGTGGGACAGTCCCAGCAAGCTCCCAAAGGCTGCATCTGACACCCCTGCACAACTCCTGGGCTCAGGACTGCCCCGTCACCTGAACAACCCTCCCCGCCTGCTGCAGCTGAGGGAACGGGGCAGGAGTGCTACTTACAGGGGTTGGGGCAGCTGCCGGGGATGGCCACGGCCTCGTTCCACTGGTCCGCGCTGGAGACGGAGTAGGAGCGCTGGTGCATGCCGTCAGGCTTCGAGCTGAAGCCCACCAGGTTGATGCCGCTGATGGAGCGCTCCGAGTGCAGGGAGGTGCTGCTGGTGGAGTGGGGAGCACCTGCAAGAGAGCCACGAGGTTAGCACAGACCAGCTGCTGTTCTGGAAGAAGGACACAATGGAAGAAGGCAGAGCTGTCCTGCACCCGATGTGACACGTCCCCAGGTGGCCCTGCGTGACAGGCTCTGTCTGGCTCATCTCTACCAAGTGGTGCCAGCGCATCACCCCCAGAGGTGACAGGCACTGCCCAGCACACAGCACTTCTCAGAGGGACACCCAAGCCAGTGGATCCCACCTCGGGGTTAGGGTTACCCAACGTTGCTGGTTCCCTACGTAGGGTTCCCTACATTGCTGGGACGCGCAGCCAGGCGTCCTGGCACGTAGCCTCCCCCTCCAGCCAGCTTTTGCAGTTGGAGTTCACCGTGCGCTTAAAATCTCCACCATAGCCTCAGGCACCTGGCCAAACACCAGCCCACCCCACAGCCCATGTGCCCGTCCTCTCTCAACTTCACTGCCTGCATGTCCCTAGAAAAAACCCTGCCTGGAGGCATCAGGAGTGAATAGGAAAATCCCATGGAGGACATCAAAGGGACAAGCAGGGGAGCAGACATCTGTAGGGATCGCACATGGGAGCACCTCTTCCCACTGGCTAGAACCCCCTTGAGCTGCAGCTCAGGAGCTTGAACCCCCAGGAAAGGAATGTTTTGGGGACCACAGGCAGCCATAGAAGACAAGATCACTCACAGATTCAGAATGGGTCAAATGTTTCTGGATTACAATATCCACAATTTCTAAGGTACTACACAGATACCCCTGCTGCTGGGGCTCCAGGCAATCTGTCTGGGAGGAAGACTCTGCCCCAGGGGGACTGATCCAAACCTGCCAACTGCAAGCACTTTCCTACACCTTACCCCCTCCTGCATTCAGCTCCAGCCACTGCCAGAACAAGCACTCTGGGATCTTGGGGTGAGTGAACCGTCCCTTTCGTCTGTTTCCCTGTGCTGACGCTACCTGTCCTCCTCTGTCCTCCTCCCATGCCTGCAGGTGCAGGTGCTGAGCTGGGGCTTCCAGCCCAGCCCTTGTGGCTACGGGCGAGGGCAGGACCGAGGGCAGGACGAGGGCAGGACGTGCTGAGCAGCTCCGGCTGCGGAGCCCAGCGGGTGAGGAGAGCCCGCAGCCTGCTGCTGCCACCAGGCTGGCGTTTAAACGGGGGCCGGTCACAGGAGCAGGCTGGAGGGCAGCAGATGAATCCTCATGTGAGCAGATCCCTAGCTGGATCTGCTACAGCCAGGGTAGCTCATTCAACCGAGCCTGTGTCATGTAAAGTCAGCTTCATTTTGTCCTCCAGCACCTCAGGGCAGGACCTTCCAAAAAGAGCAGGGCACTGTAAACTCCCCATGTGCTGCCCCAGGTTTTGTGCAAGAAGTTATGTTTCTGTTACGTTACTGTACAAGACGTTATGTTTCTGTTGTGTTATGTCATTGTACAAGAAGTTATGTTTTCTGCCAATTCCACAAAAACCTAAAAAATGTGACTCGACTGTCACCAGTGCTAGAGTGCTGCCTGAGGCTGCGGAGCACCAGAACTTCATCTCAGGAGGCCCAGACCTCCCCTCACGGCGGGCACTGGCTGCGCCGGGTGGCCAGGGCACAGGCTGAAGGCAGGGCGGGTGCCCCTGCCCTCTTCTCTGGCGCTCCTCGCTGCACAGCACAGGGGCTGCCTGCCCTGCCGGGGGTCCCAGCACCCCACCGGGGGTCCCAGCACCCCGCAGTGCTGGCGCGAGGCCGTGGGGCTGGGTGCCCGTGGCCCCGAGCCACCCAAGCGCGGTGCCGCCGCCTTGCCCGCCTCCAGCCCCGCTGCTGCACGCTCCCCCTCCCTCCCTTGTTCAGCGCCACAGAAACACGTGTAAAACCATGACACTGACTTTGCCTCTAATTAGCCCTTAATTTACAAGACACACTCGGAAGGGTAATTAGCTGGCGCTCTGCTCCTGACTGCCGCATCCATCTCCTCTTGCCTCCTCGTGGGAGGGAGCCTGCTGCCACTGGAGCAGGGACAAGGCTGCTCTCCTGGGACCAGGAGGGGCTGGGTCCTGGGAACCAGGCTGCTGGGATGGGATGGAACGGGACAGGGAGAGAAATAGGGGAGGGGAATAGGGGAGGGGAAGGGAGGGGAGGGGACAGGCTGCCCCACATTTCAGACAGTGCTGGCCACCCCTGTGCCAGGCTGCATGCAGCGCAAGGTGTGCATTGCACAGCCAGGGAGGGGAGGGAGGCAAACATCGGGGTGCCGCAGAGGGAAGAACCCTGCAGAGCCCCGGTGTGCCCCGATTTGCTCCCTGAGCACTGGGAGCGCTCCCCACTGCAGGCACGTGCCCTTCCACGCGGCACTGGGCTCACAGTGCCCCTGTCCTGACCACCCACCGCCACGGCCAAGCCACCCTCCAAACACATCCCATGGTGGGTGAGGACAGGCACAGAAGAGATCTGACAGCAGGGAGTGCCCTGCTTGCCAGTGACCACTCCTGAACAAACCACGTTGCTGGGGCAAGCAGCCACAGCTGCGGGGTTGTGACCCGTGCCAGGCCCGCAGGACACAAAGCGCGTGCAGATGAAGACGTGTGGGAAACCCAACGATGCGCCCGGAGCCTGCACCCAGCATCAGACGCCCAGATCCACTGCCTGCCTTGCCAGCAGCATGTGTCACGAAGGCACAAAGCTAATTTGAAAATTTAATTTTGCGATGACACGGTGCTGCTATGACTTCCAGGTACAGCATCCATCAAGCTCTGCAGTCTCTGCAGGAGATGCCTGAGCTTTCCACCAGGTGCCTGGACTCACCCAGCTGCAGAGGGCTGTCCTCGCAGCTCGGCTGCTCCCTCGGTTTGCTGACCTCTCGGCCGCCAAACTCCAGCTTGTCTCGAGGATCTGCAAGTCGGTCCCAGCAAGCCTAGAGCTCTCCAAAATCACACTCTTTGAAAGTGACACCACCAGCAGTTGCATGACAAGCTCCTTTTAAATCAGTCAAGTGAAGTGAAAGGTAAATAAAAGGGCTACATGTAAAATACTAACTGCGTCTCTGAGCCAAAGTCCCGGGAACTGAACTCTCCGTGACCCTGCCTACAGTCCCTCAAGCAAAGCTCTTCCAATCGCTGTTTCCTCAAAATTCAAAAAAAAAAAAAAGCCTAATTGATGACATAGCAGTAAATGGAAAATGACCTAAAAACTGAACATCATTTTTCACAGTGTGGAGCATGGCAGATGGGCAGCCTCAGTAAAACATTAGTTCAGTGCAAACTGGAAATTCTTCATTAAGGTGCAGACACAGAGAACTGAGGGAAGGTGAGTTAGCACAAATGGGTGCTGTCTGTTGCGAAGGAGATACTTGCAGAGTCACTCGAGGACCTTTGGACAAATCTCATTTCATTTTTTCAACAGTGATTTGGCAAAATAATGCACAAGTTCTGGTGAAATTTGCTGGTGACATTATGTTGGAAGCACTCCCAGGACCAAGAAGATGAGGATATAATGCAGGATTTGAAAAGTGAGCTAACAAAAACACAACAAAATTTATTTAGTACAAAGAGCAGAGATATGCACCCCAGAACTAACAGTCCTGATTCAGAAAAGCCTGGGAAATATGTACTGGTTTCCACGGGATTTGTATTACACCTTGGTGGCAAGAACATCTGCACTGGTCTGGGCTTCCTGACTGACACCACCGGAGCAGGAAGAATTCTGCGAGCACCACCTACACCTCACCGACATCCTCAGGCACATCCTACCACCTCGGGAAAAAAATAATTCAAGCTGCAACAGGTACAAGCAGCAAAAGTGACTTTCCATTCCTTCTGACTCTTGTAGCCTACCTGCCCACATCCTACATCCTTCTGTCCTGCTCTGCTACAGACCGCCAGCAGAAACAGCACAAAACGGACGGACACGCTAAGTCACTTATTTTTTAATAGGAGTAACACTGAAATACCTACAATCTTGATAGCCCCACTCAGGGAAGGACGACGTACTTATCTTCCTTGAAATACAACAATGTGAGCAGCACGGAAGAAACCAAGCCGTGACCCACCAGCTCCACCCTCCACCACTGTCCAACACCTACTCCTGAGTAAGCTCACAGTGAGCCACATCACAGACTCACAGAACTGTTGATGCTGTCAGGGTCCTCAGGGTCCCTCTGGTCCCAGCCGTGCTCCAGCAGCCCCCAGAGCTGGTGCCCAGCCCCAGGGGCAGGCGCTGCTGGAGCTGTGCAGGGAGCAGCCCCCAGCCCCTCTGGGGGCAGCCTGGGCCAGGGCTCCGGCCCCCACCCAGCATGGCCGTGCTGCTGGGGGGCAGGGGGAGCCTCCCGGGTTCCAGGCTGGGCCTGGGGCCTCTCAGCACCTCCCTGCAGGTGCTGCCGGCCATGGCTGGGATCCCCGGAGCCTCCTCTGCTCCAGGCTGAGCAGCCCCAGCTCTCCCGGCTTCTCCTCACAGCAGAGGGGCTCCGGGCCCTGTGGCATCTTCCCAGCCCCACACCGGGCTCTCCTCAGCGTGTCCAGGTCCCTCCTGCACTGGGGACCCAACACCAGACCCTGCACTCCAGGGGTGTCTCACCAGCACGGAGCTGAGGAGCAGGGTCCCCTCTGGGGCAGGGTCCCCTCCCTCTGCCTGGGACAGTACCGGCCCCCAGGCAGCCCGGGGCTCCCTCGGCCTTCCTTGCCCAGTGCTGGTCGCTGGCTCATGTCAGCATGTACCGTGAAATCTGAAGGCGCAGACCTCTGACCCGGTCACTGCTGTCTGGAGAGAGCTTCACTCTGTTCCTGTGCCGGAGCTGTGTTCTGGCCCTGCACAATTAGTCATGGATGGGGTCATCATCTTTGCCTAAGCAGGAGACTGGGCCTCATCCTGTGGATATAGCTTGGCCTCAGTTCTGTGCGCGTTCATCATGTCTCAGCTGGATTATCCCAAAGTGCTATTTATCTGTGTGTGAAGTCACCACCAGCACTGGCTGATGCCATGGTGGCAGCTGTTTTTGGCCATTTCTGCAGCGAAGTCGGGAGGCTGGCTGGACACCCCATCTTAGCTCAGCCTGCTGGTATGCTCTGCTGCCCCCAGAAACACAAACCCGTTGATCCCCTGACACCCCCACCCAGGGACTAGGGCACGGCCGGCCGGTTGCCTGTGGTTATGTTTTGGGGGGACCCCCCGGCTCTCCTGGGCTGACATGATGAGTGGCGGCTGCGGCGTGCAGGAAGGGTTTGTTCGGGGGGCCCGGGTGTGGTACAAAGTGAAAGTGGCACGAGCAGGGCAGCAGCCTGGGAAGTCCCCTTGCTATACGGCCAAGTACAGCACAGGCCTTGGCCCTGCTCTGGCTCAGGGAGGGGGATGCCTCCTCCACACACCACAAAGAGGCGGCTTTGCAGCAGAGGCTGCAGGCCATAAGGTATGAGATGGTGATGGAGATGTCCCAGGGAGGGCACCCTGTCGCTGAGCAGACCTCACTTTGTTTTGCACTGCAACAGGCTAATAGCACTCTCGGCACACCACTAGGAGCTATCTGCCAAACCCTGTCCGAAAGACCAACCGTTACCACCTCCCATTAAACAAAACTTTAAGGTACTTGTTGCCAAGTGATCATCATTTATCCTCCCTAAAAGCTAGAATTACTGAAAGTCACACACGTGTAATGACTCTCAGGCATTCTGTTGGTGTCTGCAGCCAGAGCACGTCCCAGAGCCTCCCCAGAAGCCACGTGCGTGGTACAGCCGCAGAAGCCCTGCACTCCAAGCAGGGGGCTGGATGGAAACCCACCTCCAGCTGGTGGGAAACTCCTCAGTTCCTAGAGGCCAACTGGTTCTTGAGGGGAAGCAAAAGCCAATGAGCCTAGTTAGGCTGCCTGCCTGTGAAATCCCTGCTGGTAAGGACATAATTCACCGCTTCCCATCAATGGGCGGTCAGCTGCCACGCGCGCAGGAATGCAGCTATCCTGGGAGCACCCCACGGCTGCCTTTCTCAAAGCTGCCCCCACCCCTCCAGTGCACGTCCAGAGCCAGAAGCATCCACATCAGGTTGGTTTTGTGAACCACACAGTACCTGCTGCTTTCAGTTCCTTCCTCTTGAACTATTCCTACCGGTAACAAGACTGAAACACACCAAGATACAGACACGTCATTTGAAAGACACAACAGCAAGGTCTTCTTGGGAGGTGGCCACAACGCCAAGCAAGCACCTAGACAGCCCCACAAGCCTGGTGGGACATGATCTGGGATGACAGATGTCCTTCCCAGTTCTGCCAGCAGCGAATGTCTGTGTGAAATCACTGATCCAAACTGCAGGCAACTGAGGTTTCCCAGCCCTGCTTCTTAGCAAGGCCATCAGGATCTGCCAGCTTGCACACAGTGGGAGCCACTGCCTTTCACTGGGCCTCACAGATGCTCTGACACAAGCAGAATCTCCCTCCTTTCTTAGCGAAGTCTTTGGAGAGCACATTTTTGGACATATGCATGTGGTAAGGGGTTATGTAACAGCCAGCTCCGACCAGCACTGCCCTGTGCTGGGAGCAGCCGCCAGGAGAAACAGCTCTGCACAGTCCAGACGCCTCTGTGAGGACCTCACAGGCATGTGAGATCAGCCACAGCACCTCACGCTGACACACTAAACTCATCTTTGGTTCAGATGGTGGCTGCTCCGTGTGCTGTCAGCAGGAACCCAGCAAACTGCAGAAGCCTGCAAGCAGGAATTAGCTGTGGCTGCTCCCCAAACCCCTCAGACCCCAGGAGCACTCCATCAGCAGGGGAACGGTGGGCAGCTGCAGCAGCTCGGTCCTGCTCCAGCCCACGCCTGCCCACACCAAGTGCCCAGCCACAGCACACAGAGCCTGTGGGAGCACAACCAGGTACCCGTGGGCACCCCATGAACCCAGGTACCCGTGGGCACCCCGTGAACCCAGGTACATGTGGGCACCCCGTGAACCCAGCCTGGGCAGCAGCTGCACAGCACTGGGCAGCGCGGTCAGGAACAGCCAGGAGCAGACCTCGGCTGCCTGATCTTTTCTGCATAGCGTAAAATTGCATCACGAGTCTTCCATTAATTTACTCCTACAACATATCTTTTAGAAAATCTTCTCATCTTGATTATGATATTGTCAGTGACAGAGAAATCACAGTAACTCTTGATAAGTTGTTCCGATGGTTAATTACTCACACCGTTAAAATTTGCACCTTATTTCTAGTCTGAATCGTCTTGCTTCAGCTATCAGTCATTGGATCTTGGTATATTTTTATCTAATAAAGAGCTCTCTATTATCAAATTTTTGTTTCTATATAGGTACTTACAAACAGTGTTGAAATAATCTCTTAACCTTTTCGCTGATAAACTAAGCAAATAGAGCTCCTTGTTTTTTTCATTACAAGGTGCATTTTGCAAGCATTTCATTGTTTTTACAGATATTCTAAGCCTTTTCCAACCTATTGGTTTCAACCTCTTACTGTGAGCACCCAAAATTCATGAACTTTAGCCCTCTAGAAGCCCTCCCAATCCCCAAATATACAGTCACAATAAGCATTTGAGAAAGACCTTGACCAGATTTTCTAAAATTCCTGAATTAAATAATTCACACTTGCTGATTCAAACATGTCTAAATCTCCTACCTGCTGTTTAATTTGCTTCCTAATTACAGTTGGAATATGAAGAATTCATCATTCTGTGATAAGATACATCATCTTGCCTCTTCCCACATACCAAACAGAAGTGTTTACTGAACGTGTGTTTTTTTTTTTTCTTTATTACACGTTCTATTATCTCCATATAGTAATGAACCAACACTGTTTTTAGGATTCATTAGTTCCTAATAAACTTGAAAAAAACTTTTCACTGTTTTTAACTCTGCTGGTTACTTTTCTTGTAACCCTTGTGCAACCACCATGGTGTACGCTCCTGTAATCAGCAAAGAAGGGGGAAGGTGAGCTGAGAGAAGAGTTTCAAACACTAAATCCATCACTTAAATTCAGACGTTATTTAAGGTCTCCATGGAACATGCAAAAGATGAAGATTAAGAAGCTGGTAAGGCATGAACAGCGACTATTCTCATGATGCATGAGCTAAAAAATACGCAATATTGCGGACAGGGCAGCCACTTCAGCAGAGGCCCACCAAGTACAGGGAAGCCTCAAGTCCAAACGCATGTGGCAGGGGAGAAGGAGGTGCTGCTGCATTTCCATGCTGCACCTCTGAGACCAGAAGAGGACAAAGCACAAGGAGGACACAGGAGCTGCTCTGAGCTCAGCATTTGGATCTGTGCTGGAGGTGGAGCCAAAATGCAAGGTTTATCTTTTTGCAACTAACATGGCTATGGGAGAGAAGGAAAGCAAGCTTTCCCTCGAGGAGAAAGGCAGCAAAGATGACAAACCCAGGCAAAAGCCCCCACGCCAAGAAGCTCTTAGATGTGGTATGCAGTGTCAGCTTCCCCATCAGCCGAGGCACTGATACCCCCGTGGAGAAACGGTGGAGAGCAGCACACAACTGTGGGTTTGCTGGTATTCCTATCTCAGTGGTGACTTTGTTTCTGTGTTCTTAATGAAGAGCCTGATTTGCCAAATGTATCTAACCTCTTCCCTAAATCCAGCTGCTACTGAACGTAGTCGGGGATCTGGCCGGCACAAGGTGCACAACTGCTCTGCAAGCAATGAACCCAAATAAAATGGTGAAACAAACCTTTTGTGTGTCTGTAACCGGAGCAAGCCTGGGAACGTCAGGAGCTGGAATGCTTCCCACAAAGCCAAAAGGGTCACTTCGAGGGCTGCTCATAATTAATCACTTGTGGCGGATGTTAGTCTGCAGAGCTCTGGCAAAGGGCTAAATGGCAGGAAAGCCTCTACCCGTGGTTCCAGCTGGCCATGCAGGACCACACTTGTGTTATCAATTATCTACCTACTGCAGCTTCCAACTTCTACTCAATGCCTACTGATTACTTTATTATGCTGTTACTTTTATTGCTTTTTATATACATGCATATACAGATACACAGATGTATGAAATATTTTAGCACGATACTGCTTATTCCCTTCCACTTGCTTTTGTTCCTGTGTATTCTGTCACTAGCTGGACAGAGGGAGAGTGAACAGTTCACATCTCCTCTTAACCTAGATTAGTATGTTCTTAAGCAGTGCAGCCTTTCTTTTAACTTTTTGGTAAATGTAAAATGTTCTTTTAAAACTCCTAATTATGCTCCACATTTTTTCTGTTTAAGTTCTTTCTCCCAAATGATCTGGCTCATAATTGCTTTCAGGGTTGTGAAATTGGCTCAGATATATATTTTTGCGTGCATGCATGTATCTGTGTGTGTGTCTGCGTGTTCAATACTCTATGTCTGATTTGAATTCTACTTTGCCTGAACACAGTACAACGGAGTCAAGGGTTACGTGTACCTAAGTCACTACTGATTTTTAGTTTTGTGATTTGTCCTCCGTGCCTGCTTAGGTAAGGGTAACTACAGCATTTTCCACAGGGGCTGCACTGGTTCTTTTGAATCTGCAGGATTCAGAAAAGCTGAGGAGCCTCTTGTGTCTCTTGCCCAAGTCCTCCAGTGATATCACCATGATAATGTAATTTACTCTCCAACATGTTTTAGTGAAATACTTCAGAAACTGTTTCTGAGACAAACAAACCAAAGTGCTGGGAATGAGAAACGGAAAGTGGATGAAAAAATCTTGCTTGTTTTGGTTCTCTCTTCTGGTCTGTTAATATGACCAGAGGTGTCACTCATTCTCTGTGTAAACCTGAAATCATAAGCTACAGAGAATGTATGTACAAGTTACACTGCTTAAAATACAAAACAGAAGAAATGCTGTGCAGCTGAAAAGTCCAAAAGAGATCACCATGGCTGGGGTGGGAGGCTGACATTAATGACGAGTTGCGATGCCACAAATCACCATTTGCATTTACAGTCTGCAGCAGCAAGCTGAGTCTGGAATAAACCTCAAGTAAGGAGGGAAGCAAACCCCAAACTCTCTGGGTTTGCTGCAGAAGCGTGGACCTGCACAAACGTTGCTGCGAACGATGAAAAACCATCCCGAAGCATTTGCACACAGCTCACGAATGCTAGCAGCTGAAAAGACCATTTCAGCTTAAGCTAGAATTGCATTTTATTTTCTTACATAACTTCCACGTCTAAAGCTGTTTGCTCATAACATGTTTCATACACTCCTGCTTGTTTTGCCCACTGAGGCTAACACACAGTAACATCATGACCCGGCATGGACAGCATCATCAGAGCCTGAAGTGCTGCGCAGGTCCCTAGGACCTGTGGCTGAAGGCTTCTGCCCACCAGACTGCGTAGAGCAAAGAGCACGGATCCACCCTGTGGCTCCAGGCAGAGCCTCAACAACAGGATTCATTCCTATGAAAAACTCTACTTCCAGCGAGCCCAGGATGGCAGCCCCTCTCCTGCGAGCAATGGGTTTTTGCACTGCCCCCCAGGGCACCTCCCTGCCCAGCACCAGAACAGAGCCCCAGGCACCAGGCTGTGTGCCCCTCAGGAAGAACTCTCTTCTTTGCAGCACAAGTGGGGCCTGTGTGGAAGGAAAAGAACTCTGGAAGAGGAAAATGTCCTCGGTCCTCTATGGAAGAATACCAGCTACCCTGTTACCCCAGCTTTCCTTGGCAACACTGGGCAAGTTATTTATACTGAGATTTTCACAGGTGGCTACTAATTATACTCTCTTCATTTTTCCAGGTGCCCTGTGCAAGACACCCCCAGCCAGATGTTCAGAAATGCAGAATGCTCATTGCTGCAACCGCAGCCGACGGGTCTGGCTCGCTTCCCCTGCGCCACGAAGCCGTGAGCCCATCTGGCTTCCCTCGGCACTTCCACCGTCCCTGGGCAGGGCTCTGATCATCAGTGTTTTGTTTGCCCTCTTCTTTTCTCTTCCCTGTTCCTCTCCTCCTCACTTTCTCCGAGGCCTTCTTCCCTGCTCAGCTCCTTTAGTGTTCTAGCAAGTAATAAGTGTATCAAGTCCCAGTAATTATCTCTAATTAGGGTTAGTGATTATACTGTTGGGCTGGAGAAAATCAATCTCTGGTTTCCCGTCAGGGAGGGCAGAGCTGAGGTGGGGGGAGCAGGCACTGGCAGCTCCCCCCGTGCTCCCCTTCCCCCAGCTGCTCCCTGCCCGGCCTCGCTCGTGCCCCCGGGGGAGGCAGCTGGGCACGGTCTCACCGGGACCAGGGGCAAACAGCCCCCCTGGCCCCCCGATGGGCTGCAGAGCCGGGTTGTGGTGGTGTCATGGGGCTGGATGCTCTCAGCAGCAGCGGCCACCTCCGCAGCACAGGGCTGCTCTCGCGGGTCCTTCCTGGGGGGACGTTGGAGCACCCAGATCAAGGTGCTGCACCTCCTCTGAGCACGGGTGATGGATGGAGCCCACCCAGCGATGCTCTGCGGTCTGAGCACGCCTGCCCTGCCTGCTCCTAGGGACAAGGCTGCCGACTGCATGTGAGTCACACCAGGGCCAGGGCCTAAAGATCATCTGTGGTGAGCGATGGGCCCGACTGGAGCTGCAATACACCACTCGGTGACTGAGAAGATTGGCCTTGCTGCAGGGCCTGTGTGAGTAGAAATGGGTGAGTAGTAACCTAGGGCTGACGAGGCAGGCGGCTGTGCAAACGGGCCTGACCACCCATCCCTGCACAGGTGCTGAGAGCTGGGCTGTTGGACTGCAGAATGAAAAAATAGAAAGGTTGGGTATGCTGGAGGACAGCTGTGAGTGAGGGTGAAAACTGGGAGAGGACTATCCAGAGAGCCTGTCACACATCAAAGAAGTGGCCTTTTGAGAGAGCTCACAGCAAGGAGGGTCCGTGATGCCCAGCCCGAGTGCAGGGAGCTGAGCGCTGTAACCTCCCCAGCAGCAAGGCTCCGGGTGTGCACGCAGAACAGAGGGACACGGGAGCAGCTTGCTAGAAGACAGGCAAACATGGAAGGGATTCTGGACAGAAACCTCTACAACTGGCAGGTCAAAATTGAGAACAGCAGCCAGATTTCTGGAAAATAAAGCCCAAAGCAAGAAGGTGCTGCCCTTCTCCCCATGCACGTACAGAACCCTGGGCATGCACCAAGCAGGAGCTGAAACCTCATTTTCACGATAAAAAGACAGCTTTTATGGCTCCGAGAAATGGTGGGAGTGGGCAGCTCCGCTCCCAGGCCCAGTGCCAGGCTCACCGGCTCCACAGACAAGCCATGCTCTGAGGAAAGGAGCACGACAGCCTTATGGAAACCGAGAGCTGAAGCTACTTAACACGCCGAAGGCAGTAGGGTAATCGGCTCTCTGCGAACGGTAACATCTTTGCAAATGTCTGCAGACTCCAGAAAGGCTGGAAAATGGTACAGCAGCAGTAATTTTTCTGTTTGACTGAATAGACTACCAGTATTTTCACCTCATAGTTGAAGTGCAGATAAAATGGTCTGCACATGTGATGAGGATGGATCCTGGAGAACGCAGGCTGGCAGGCAAGGCACTGCTGTGGACTGTACACAACCCAGGTTTTCAAAACAGATCTCATCTGAGCGGCTCCGTGCTGCTCTGCCTCAGATACACCCCCACCTCTCCTCTCCTGGCTGGTGCAAGAACAATCCAATTTGCACAACTCGGTAACAACTTTGCATATTCATGCAGAGTCCAGGATAACTCAGCTGAGAGCTCAGTTTGCCTTTCCACTTTACAACCAACAGATCAGCAGTCTCAGCTGATGTACCACAGCATGCCCCAATTCAGACCTGCGGTGCTGGTATACACCTTCACCATTTCAGATAAACCTCAAACACTTTGCTTATCTGACTTCATCACTAGCAGAAAGCATTTCCTTCCTCCCACCAGGACAGAGTTAGTCTGGAAAAATCATCCAGCTGCCTACATACAGGCTAGAATGAGTCAGCTGACTGTCTGAAGGGAGACAAAACCATCCTAAACCTCAGGATGCGGTATGTTGCAGTACCATAAATACGACTGCCACCGTGACGTGGCACATCTTGGTAGCACCCTGTGGCAGCGGCCTTGCTCAGCAATTTCAGAAGCACGGCAACGCACCATCCCTCGCCACCGGGATGCAGGGCACAGAGCACGCTGCAGTGCCAGTGCTGCAGTGCCCCTCCGGGAAGCAGCAGCGCTCTGCACAACCGTGCCTGCTCTGCAGATGGAAGAACTGAGAGACAGCAGCAGTCTGCCAGTCACTTGGGAGTCCCCAACCAAGAGACAACCTGGGTCGCTGCTGCAAGGGGGCCATGGAGCCTGGCAGCTGGTGAGGTGGCCCACAAATGGCCAGCCTCCAGAGACAGGGCTGGCAGCAGCTGGCTGCTCTGCCCAGCATCCCCCTGCACGTCCAGGGCACGTGCTGCTGGGTGAGAGCTGGGGACGGGCTGGAGTTCGTGGTCTCTGTAAAACACACAGAAAATGAACACTTTTACGATGTATGGAATACTGTCAGCCACCACAGACAGGTAATGGTGAATCCTTTCAGCAGGACGGGGCCCCTTGTCCAGAAATCAGTTTCCTGCTGGTGGCTGTGCATGGGCAGACAGCAACAGCACCTTACCTGCGGCTGCAGCTCAGCTCCTGCAGCAGCGAGGCTGAGCCCACAGCAGGCACCCTGCAGCAGGAGGAGCCGGGAGATACACCCTGCGTTCCCTGCACACCCAGGTGAGCATTTGCAGAGGGCAGGAAGGGGGCACTGGATCAGGGCCACTCCACCATTCCTGCTCCGCCAGGAGCTCTGGTCCTGCTCTGGGAGCGATGGCCTTGGAGCCGTGTCGGCATCTTGCCCAGGCCAGGGCAGCTTCCTGGGCTCAGGTGGCTGAGCAGTCTCTGAGCACACGACATGGATGCCTTCCAGGTGAAACAAAACAAGAACACGTGCTGTGGGATACAGCAGCACCTCACACCCGCAGCAACGGGTGCAGTGCAGCCAGCACACCTTCACCCACTGCTGCTCCACAGCCCCTGTCCCGCTGCCCGCAGCACCATGCGGCGCTGCGACCAACTGCTCTGCTCAGCGACTGCAACCCCTGCACAGGCACTGCGGTGCCCGCATGGCTGGGGCCAGCACGCACCTGAGGGTGACAGGGCAGTGAAGTACCCTCCAGTCCGCAGGACCTCTGAAAAACGTCTTCCAGGATCAAGGTGCCCAGAAGAACAATGCAGAAGGCAGCAGGGAAAGCGGGGACAACCCAAGGTTACGGAGCTGAATGCTTCCTTTGGGGACCTGGGATCTAATCCATACCCTGCTGCAAAATTCCCAGTGCTACTGTTCAAGTCACTTATACCAACACTTGTCAAAAACAGACACTAATAATGTGTTCCTCCTGTTCTGAGTGCCCAGGTGGGGACTCTGAGGACTGATAAACAGGAGCTCAGTGCTCAAAACTACACTCTGAAGGGCTGAAAAAAGACTAAGTTCCTGGGGATAGAACGGCAGCTCTTAGGCTCCAAACTTAGGGCACACAACGGATGCTTTTGAGGATTTTGGATTTGTCTTCTCTTTGCCTCAGTTCCCTTTCTTCAGGAAAAAATAATAACAGCTGAGAGATCAGAATTACAACATTTGGAAACACGAATCCATCGTAACTCTAGCGTACGCTTAGAAAATACAACCTCGAGCTGATCCAGCCTATCTCAGTCCTTTGGTCTTCCACCAGCTGCAAGAACCGGGCATCAAGGTGTGTAGGACCTGTCCTGCCTCACGTAATCCCTTTGAGCTCCTGCCAGATTCCTCCTCTCCCTGTGAAATCCAGGCAATTTCTAGCTTCTCTTCAATGCACAGCATTGAATGCAGTGGCTCCAACTTCACATTTTGGATGCATCCTCCTACTTGAGGCAGCCAGATAAACATTCGTAAGGCGTTACCATCTGAATGCTATAGTGAATTTATAATATTTATAATATAAATATGAATTTGTAGTATTTTATACATGATTCATGATGAAATGTATTAATTACAGATAAATTCTACTAAATCCCTGATCTGTGCTTCATCCTCAGACTACAAACAACCCTTCAGCCCATTACTGGGAGGAACAAAGGTCCCACAGAGAAGTGCAGAGACAAGGAGAGGTAGGCATACGCTGTAAGAAGAAGCGTGGAATGTCTTCAAGGGCCCCACACAACAAATTCCTGTGTAGCACCCAGGGAACTGACCAGCTACAGGCTCTTGGGCAGTAAGCTCCTTCTGAAGACACCAGACGTTGACTTGGCTTTCCCTGCCAGTCAGGGAGCAGCTGTACACAGAACCCACCACCTCGGGGCCTGATGCTCTGTACCTATACCCACAGACTGCTGTGGGGTGGACATGGTAAATTTGTTCAGGAAGTGAGAGCTACGATTCTCCTAGGTAATGCCCAAGCGCCCTTTCTTTTGTATGAGATTATCAGCCCTGCTCTGATCTGGAAGAATGTGTTGTGCAGCCCCAAGCAGGAGAAAGGCACAAGGCAATCCCACCAGCCTCCTGTCTGCCATGACCCGCGCCACCCTGCTCTCTGCTGCCTCTTCTTCCCTCAATGTCATTGTCCCCCACGGCGAGCAGCGGTATGCCAGGGAAACAGGTTTTCCCTTTTCTTTGTTAATTCTTCCCTCATTACATTTGAAATTCCACAATCAGTGTGCACTGTAATTGTCGAATTTGATGCTAATGATTAATGAATTAAACATGGATCCATCAATTAGTCCTCAGAGAATAATTCTGCATAAAGCAGCGGATAATGTAATTACAGTAACAAAGATAATGAGATGTTAACATCGACGGAGCCCGACGTGACATGATCACAGCAGGCTCAGCAACCCCGGCCTGGGGGAGCCAATCCCTCACTCTGCAGAGGCAGAGCATCAGGGGGCCCCGCGCCACGATGCTCCCCCGCTCCCGCGGCCAGCCGGGTGCCGGCGAGGCGCTCTCCTCCTGCTCGCCCCGTGCCAGCACGCTCCCCGGCTCCTGGCTCTGGAAGGGACAAGGACACGTGCTGCTGGCCGCCAGCACAAGTCCTGCAGCTGTGTGGAAGCCCAGCTCTGGCTCCCAGCACCAGAGCTGGGCTGGCATGCAGCCGAGCCCGACGAGTAGCTCAGCCAGAGCACCGAGCCTGGTCCTCGTCACTGCAGGACAAATGGAGGGTGTGGGGCATGAACGTGCACCCCAAGCAGAGCCTCCACCACCAGAGACAAGCTCAAAATGCTCTCCTTGGTTCTGTAGCCCAAGGAGAGCATTTTGGAGCTTGTCTCTGGTGGGAGGCTCTGCTTGGGTTCACGTTCATGCCCCACACCCTCATTTGTCCTGCAGTGACGAGGACCCAGCTGTCCTCTGGCTGAGCTACGAGTACCTCCATCAGCTCTCGAGCTCCCATGCTGGAGCCAGCTGGGCTGCTCAGGCACATGCAGGCCGAGCCCACCGTGAGCCCACCGTGAGGCACCCCATGAGCACCCCCGTGAGGCCTGTCCCTTGGGGGCCGGGCTGGGCAAGGGGAGCTTGCAC